>NC_047104.1:792500-1147500 GCF_902500255.1 Thalassophryne amazonica
CTTTTTGTTGTAACCTAAAACAACTCCTCAGACTTCACACTGTCCACAACATTCATGTAGCATTAGGAACCACATGGAGAGACTGTAGTGCCACTATTACACAAAGGAGAGGACAAATGTGTCCACGACCTTACACCGCATGCTGGTGTAGATTTTTAAACATTTAGCTGGCTTCAGCCTTGAACCTCCTGTTTCTTGTAGATTTTGGTGTATGAATGTGAGATGCAGCGGGCACAGGGACAGCTGGAAGTGGAGATGCAGAACCTGGAAGAGGAGAAAAATCGTGTGATTGAGGAGGCATTCATCAGAGCTGAGAGTGAGATGAAAGCCGTGCACGAGAACCTGGCAGGTTGGTGTTGGCTGTGGGGTTCGTGCTCGTCTGTGGTTGTGGTATTTGACTGCAAAGCTGTTTTCTTTTGCTTGTGTGTGCAGGAGTGCGTATGAACCTGCTGAGCCTGCAGCCGGCCCTGAGGACTCTTACCTGTGACTACAACTGTCTGAAGAGGCAGGTGCAGGAGTTCCCCTTCATGCTGGACAAGGCTATCGCTGAGGCAAAGCAAGAGGTGAGCGGAGAGACATCACCGGCTCCAGCTGTCGGTGATTCTGGTTACATGGGTCGGCTTTGCCGTTGTTGCTGTTTCAAATAAAAACCAGTCTGATCTCTGGGTGTTCCCTTGTCACAGCAGAAGTTGGTGTAAAGTTGGTGTTTTTCCCAAGAGTAGCCAAAGCAGAAACCTTTTGCAGAAAAGAATAAAATTTGGGGCCCAGCATAGATCCTCCCATTCTGGTGCCTTTTCATAAGCTGAGAATGCTGCCACATCTTCTCAGTGTGCTCAGGACACAAACATGACGCATTTATTTTGGTCCTCGTTCGTGTTATTACTGTCACAAATATCAACATCATGCCTCTTACATCATTGGTCTCTGATCACTCATTTATTAAGTTTACGGTTTTGCTGCCGTGTTTAGTGGAATAACAACCTTATTTATCACTACGACGACACATCAACTCCTCAACTACGACTGAACTCGAAGCTAGACTGCCTGATGTCTTAGCTTCACGTTTGGAAAATGCCCACAGACTCGTAGATAGTTTAAACTCGGAGCTCAAAACTGCACTTGACATGATCGCTCCGCTTATATTAAAACCACGCCCCCCCCCACCCCAAAAAAAATAATAATAATCACCACAGTCACCTTGGTTCAGTGATTACCTGCATGGCATCAAGCATAAGGATAGAGGTCTAAAACGGAAATGGCCTAGTTCAAAATTGAAGTATTCCACCTTGCGTGTCGTGATGCTATCTTAGACTATAAACATGTATTATTGGCTACAAAGTGGACCTATTACTCTGATTTGATCAACAAAAACAAGCATAACTCAAAGTTCTTGTTCAACACGGTGGCAACACTTATTCATGGACAACCACCTGTAGTTCGCTTTCCTTTTACAGCACAAGATTTCCTGGATTACTTTGAGAAGAAAATAGAAGACATCGGGTTAAACATATCCCAGCATGCCTTAATCCAGCCACTACACCCTGCTATTGAGGTGGACACCATTATTGAGGTATTACCTAGATTTACAGAATTTGATAGTATCTTGTAATGTCTACAAAAAGCACAACCTGTTTATTTGATCCTATACCAGCAAAACTGTTTAAGGACCTGTGACCCACTCTTGGGCCGACTGTGCTGGAAATTATTAATCTCTCATTAACTTCTGGATCTGTTCCTAAATGTTTCAAATCTGCAGTGATTAAACCATTACTTAAGAAATCTAATGTTGACCCTAGTGTATTGAAAAACTATCGGCCGATATCAAATCTATCATTTTGCTCTATGGATTCAGACACCACTACGGTTCTGGTGCTGTTAGATCTCAGTGCTGCGTTTGATACCGTGGATCATCATATTCTACTTGAGAATCATTTTGGGATTACTGGGAGTGCCCTTGTGTAGTTGACATTATACCTGACACTTGGACACATATTGCGATGTTTTGGGATTACCTTTCATTGCTATGCTGATGATACTCAGTTATACGAGGGTAGGCTGAAAAGTTCTAAGGCTCACTATAATGCAGTTAATGCATTACTCCTTCATTGGGAGCCTTAGAACTTTTCAGCCTACCCTCGTACGTGCCGATAACTGCTGGTAATCTCATCCACATAAAATCCATAGAAGATTGCCTTGCATCACTGAAAAGCTGGATGTCCAGCAAGTTCTTACTTTTGAACTCTAAGACTGAAATGATGGTTCTTGGTCCAGCAAGACATCGGCATCAATTTGACCAGCTAACGCTTAGCCAAGGCTCATGTGTCATACATCACACTGACAAAGTGAGGAACCTTGGGGTAATTTTTGGTCCTACATTGTCCTTTGATCTCCACATTAGAGACATTACGAGGACTGCTTTCTTCCACCTGGGAAATATAGTGAAAAGTCGTCCCATCCTGTCTATGGCTGATGCTGAGACCCTGATTCATGCGTTTATCTCTTCTAGATTGGACTACTGCAATGTTCTGTTTTCTGGTTTATCGCAGTCCAGCATTAGGGGTCTCCAATTGGTTCAAAATGCTGCAGCCAGACTTTTGACAGGAAGCATTTCTTGAGTGTGTGAAATTTTGACTCACTGGGTGCAATGTTGAAAGAAGTTGGCTTCTCAGAATGCAAAAGATGGAGAACCACACCCTATTTTTTCTGGGTCAAGCTCAAAACATCTGTTGCCCCTCAGAGTAAGGGGGACTGGGGTGTACATGTTCAACAAATATTCCGCATGGTGACGTCATTGGTGCGAGTGGTGAGTATGTTTGCCTTCATATGAGGAAGCCCCCAGTTTAAGGACAGCCATGTATATTCTTTTACATCTGGAGTTGCATCAAGAAGGGCATCCAGCATAATTTGGGCCAGATCAAATGGATCTGTTGCAGTGACCCAGAGTAAAAACAGGATAAGCCAAATGAAAGCCGATGATTCCAGGCAGTTTCTGGAGTTCTCAGTCACCGGTGGGCCTCAGGACTGATATCTGACACAAGAGAGCACAGTTTTTCAGAGGATTCCATAGTGTTCAGCAGATGAGAGGCTACGACTCCCCCTGGGCAGGGTGCTAGTCCATTGTAGGTTACTTCCCCAGGCTGATGGTATGACCCAATCATAGCAGGGTGGACTGAGAAAACACAGGAAATAGATGGGTAGTGTGGTGAGTACTCAAATCCAGGTCTACTTACTGGTGGCTCAATTCCTGTGGCAGAAACCCTTAGGGATAGTCTTCCTAAAGAACCGTGCTGACACGTTCAAGGAAGCAAATACTTCAGTCCAGTGTCATCTACAGGAAGTGGTCACAAAAACAATGGTAAAGCATAAAACCTTGTCTGGATGGAATCGTCTCATCAGGTGAACATACCCACTGAAGATCAATCATCCACTATCTCAAGGGATAACCGAGAGAAGAGAAGGATGACCCGTGTTTATTACTTTGAGTGGATTTGGTCATATTTATCCTCGTGTTTTTAGGAGTCACCTTGTCGATCCTTCCGTGTCGGCTACCAGTGGCACAACGGGTGGCTGTCTGTCATTTTGAGAATTTGATCACAGATTTGCAGTTAAGGTTGTATTTTCGTCTGCCATAGGACTTTTTTTTTTTTTTTGACTCTTGATCATGAAGGTTTAATCACCAAATAAGCCCATTTGTTTGTTTCAGATCTGTCAGGTGATCAGCGAGGTGAGCAGCACCAATCAGGAACTGCTGCGTAAATACAAGAAGGAGATGAATCTGAGGAAGAAATGCCACGACGAGCTGGTTCGCCTAAGAGGTCCGCAGCAACCCAAAACCCTACATGTATCATACCTGAACCCTGTTTCTACCACAGAAACTCCACCTACTTTCCAGATATCACAAATGTTTAAAGGAACTGATCGTAATTACCCTTCTGTCTCCATGGCAGTGAAGACCCACTGGGCTCATGCAGCTACATTTGCAGTGATGGCAAACTTCTAATGCTAGCACTAGCTAGCAAGCTAACTTTAACATGAGATGCATGGTGACATAAAGGTTTGCTTGTTAGCTATAGCTAGCATCCAGCATTTACACGCTAGTCAGAATGCTAGCAACTTAAGCATTTTAACAAACTGGCTTCACCCTAGGTTGCTAACATAATACTACAACCCCTGGCAAAAATGATGGAATCTCCGGCCTCAGAGGATGTTCATTCAGTTGTTTAATTTTGTAGAAAAAAAGCAGATCACAGACATGACACAACTAAAGTCATTTCAAATGGCAACTTTATTACTTATACTTTATTACTTTATACTTTTTATTCCTCAGAATTGAGTGATTCCATATTTTTTCCCTCTGCTTGGTCTAAAAACGTAACCGTTATTGACTGCCACAATTTTTTTTCCTGATTTCTTATAGTGTTTCTTAAAGCCAGAAAGTTGCCATTTGAAATGACTTTAGTTTTGTGTCATGTCTGTGATCTGCTTTTTTTCTACGAAATTAAAAATCTGAACGAACATCCTCCGAGGCCGGTGATTCCAGAATTTTTGCCAGGGGTTGTAGTTATAGGACATGTCGCACCGAAATCATAATTTACATTTAGGCTGTTCGCGACCATCCGATGATCCACTGGGATTACTTGGTGCACTTCCATGGCCAGTTTTAAAGTCTACAGCATTCGCAACAAACCTCTACGGAGATGTCCGAAAACAAAGTACTTGTGAGTACTTGGGTGTTTCCAACAGCTGACGTAGCTATTAGAAACGTCCCAGTGTGTGCTTGAATGGAATGTAGCTGCTAACGTTAAGGGCCCCTTCACACACAGTGCAAATTTGGTTGAAGTGCACATGAAGCAGAAATTGTATGCAAAAAGTGTGAATTCGTAGCTACCTCAAACGCCTCGTACACTTGTTGCCACAACTATTTGCACACACCAGCGACTGAAAGACAGAGTATGCGCTGTGAGAACCCATTGAACCCTCTCGCGGCAGGTGTCAAATTCCAGCTGACACACACGAACATCTAACACTGCTCACTTGGCATTTTGAAAATGTGTGGCCATTTGCACTGTCATCACGAAAACAGTCAGCAGATGATCACTGTCGAGCTGGATGTGAAATTTGTCTAAGTGCCCCACAACTGTGGAGTTGCCGAGTGCACATGCGATGTGCCAGTGTCTGCTCCCCCCACAACACGTGTGCATGTTGTGACAAGACATTTGCTGTCAGATGAGGTAGTTTTCTTCTTCTAACTATTTATCAAAATGGATAATTAAATTAATAAAAACTTATTTTTTTCTCAACATTATTCATCATTGTAAATATTTTACTAATGAACAATTTTGGATTACTCAGTGACAAATGGGACAGTTTCAATTCTACACTTTTAATAGTAGGAGTCTCTATGAACGTTCCCAACACTTCAGGACTCTTTACAAATATCCAACATTTTTCAGTTATTGCAGTTTCTGAAACATGGCTAAAAGATGACCAAGAGGATGATGCCCAGCTTGAGGGATATAATTTTTTTTTTTCTATAAACGAGGTGACGGCATTGCACTTTGTTAGATCAATTCATCAACCTGAAATTGTCAAAAATGTCACTTTCCCTGGAAAATATTATGGAATGTAGTTTAAATGAAATGTAAAAAGTCAAAAAAATATATAATAAGCTGTGTTATAAGAACATTAAAATTTTTATGGATAAAAAACCCACCCCACAGTTGCAAAGAGGCTACATTATTTCATAGCTAAACTTCATATACTTGGTGAACAGCAATATGGATTCAGGAAAAATCCTCATTAGCTTTAGTAGACTTTATTGTACAAATAACAAATGCAATTGAGAATAAGTGATATACAGTAGGGGTATTTTTCAATTTACAGAAAGCATTTGATACCATAGACCACACCTTACGATTAGATAAATTACAGAAGTGTGGTATCAGGGGACTGACACACGATTGGATAGCCAGCTACTTACAAAGCAGGTATCAGTGTATCCATATTAATAAGACAAAGAATTTTTAAAGATTGCATGTGGGGTGCCTCAGGGTTCAGTTCTTGGTCCATTGCTGTTTCTTTTATATATTAATGATATATGTTTGGTTTCTAAGTCCCTGAATTGTTTTTGTTTTTTAGCTGATGATACGACTGTGTTCTGTAGTGGAGATCATTTGGGCCAGCTTTTGGATATGATGGAGAAGGAATTACAGAAATTCAAACAATGGTTTGATTCAAACAAATTATCCCTTCATCTCAGTAAAACAAAGTGCATTATATTTGGAAATAAGCCTAGGAATTCAAGTTGAAATTTAACAATACATGATGTTGAAATTGTAGCTGAAACAAAATTTCTTGGAGTTATTATTGATAAGTTAAGCTGGAAAACATATATACATTATGTTAAATCCAAAATGTCAGAACACATTTTAAGTCTGTCTAAAGTCCATGATTTCCTATCTCAATATTCACTAACTGTATTATATTGTTCATTAAAGTGTAGATGACACCAAAAAGTGCACACAAATAATCACTAAAAATGATGAAATGTTGATATTTTAAAAAATCCCGAACAATAAAAGTCGATTGTAAGTGCGTGGGTAAAGGATAAACATTAGCTGTCTGAAGCCTGCGCTCTATTTCAGCCCTTAGCTGTGGCCATATTGTTGCTACATCATCACCAGAACGGGAACTGCTGATTCAATTGCAAATCAACAGTAAACATGACAGGGGTCAAGCTGTTTTCAGACAATTTTTTTTCTAGTGTGGAGCTTTAATTTTAAATCCAGTCTGAAGGTATTTCTGAAGAAGCTTTGTGAAATACAGCCTTATGGTTTTGAGCCTCAGAGTTCAGAAGAGTTCAGAACACAGAATGGTGATTAGAAAATAAAAAATAAATAATGCAGGCAATTTCGGCATGCGGTTGGAGAAGGTAAACTGTTTTGTTTTTTGTTTGTTTGTTTTTGCCTGCTCTCTGGTCGTAATCGACAGATTTAAAAAAAAAAGTGTGTTTTACTATCTGTGACATCTGAAAAAAAGTGATGAAGTGTGAATCACTCTGTGAAGCACTCTGAAGTCAGAAAATGGACATAGAGAGGACTTGTGACCTTACCAGAAAGCTGTGTGGGCATCATTTAATAGTCTCTGGTCCCCTCCCCTCCCAGGGTAATGATGTGGCATTTACCAGGCTGACATTGCTAAGTAGGTGGCTGGTGCAATTTTGTAGACAGCAAGGCTTTAGTTTTATTGATAACTGGCCTTCATTCTGGGGCCACCGTGGCTTGCTGATGCCGGCCAGTCTTCAGACTACTGGGGAATTCACTACCATCTTCTCTGCGAAAATAGATAGAGCTTTACAGGGAGGGTAACATTAGGAATTAGTATCTCGTCAATAGTTTTACATCCTCATTGAAGACAACTTTGGATGCTGTAGCTCCTCTAAAAAAGAGAGCTTTAAATCAGAAGTGCCTGACTCCGTGGTATAACTCACAAACTCGTAGCTTAAAGCAGATAACCCGTAAATTGGAGAGGAAATGGCGTCTCACTAATTTAGAAGATCTTCACTTAGCCTGGAAAAAGAGTCTGTTGCTCTATAAAAAAGCCCTCCGTAAAGCTAGGACATCTTTCTACTCATCACTAATTGAAGAAAATAAGAACAACCCCAGGTTTCTTTTCAGCACTGTAGCCAGGCTGACAGAGTCAGAGCTTTATTGAGCCGAGTATTCCTTTTACTTTAACTAGTAATGACCTCATGACTTTCTTTGCTAATAAAATTTTAACTATTAGAGAAAAAATTACTCATAACCATCCCAAAGATGTATCGTTATCTTTGGCTGCTTTCAGTGATGCCGGTATTTGGTTAGACTCTTTCTCTCCGATTGTTCTGTCTGAGTTATTTTCATTAGTTACTTCATCCAAACCATCAACATGTTTATTAGACCCCATTCCTACCAGGCTGCTCAAGGAAGCCCTACCATTATTTAATGCTTCGATCTTAAATATGATCAATCTATCTTTGTTAGTTGGCTATGTACCACAGGCTTTTAAGGTGGCAGTAATTAAACCATTACTTAAAAAGCCATCACTTGACCCAGCTATCTTAGCTAATTATAGGCCAATCTCCAACCTTCCTTTTCTCTCAAAAAATCTTGAAAGGGTAGTTGTAAAACAGCTAACTGATCATCTGCAGAGGAATGGTCTATTTGAAGAGTTTCAGTCAGGTTTTAGAATTCATCATAGTACAGAAACAGCATTAGTGAAGGTTACAAATGATCTTCTTATGGCCTCGGACAGTGGACTCATCTCTGTGCTTGTTCTGTTAGACCTCAGTGCTGCTTTTGATACTGTTGACCATAAACTTTTATTACAGAGATTAGAGCATGCCATAGGTATTAAAGGCACTGCGCTGCAGTGGTTTGAATCATATTTGTCTAATAGATTACAATTTGTTCATGTAAATGGGGAATCTTCTTCACAGACTAAAGTTAATTATGGAGTTCCACAAGGTTCTGTGCTAGGACCAATTTTATTCACTTTATACATGCTTCCCTTAGGCAGTATTATTAGACAGTATTGCTTAAATTTTCATTGTTACGCAGATGATACCCAGCTTTATCTATCCATGAAGCCAGAGGACACACCAATTAGCTAAACTGCAGGATTGTCTTACAGACATAAAGACATGGATGACCTCTAATTTCCTGCTTTTAAACTCAGATAAAACTGAAGTTATTGTACTTGGCCCCACAAATCTTAGAAACATGGTGTCTAACCAGATCCTTACTCTGGATGGCATTACCCTGACCTCTAGTAATACTGTGAGAAATCTTGGAGTCATTTTTGATCAGGATATGTCATTCAAAGCGCATATTAAACAAATATGTAGGACTGCTTTTTTGCATTTACGCAATATCTCTAAAAATCAGAAAGGTCTTGTCTCAGAGTGATGCTGAAAAACTAATTCATGCATTTATTTCCTCTAGGCTGGACTTTTGTAATTCATTATTATCAGGTTGTCCTAAAAGTTCCCTAAAAAGCCTGGAGGTTTCTTCCTGTTAAAAGGGAGTTTTTCCAACCCACTGTAGCCAAGTGCTTGCTCACAGGGGGTCGTTTTGACCGTTGGGGTTTTACATAATTATTGTATGGCCTTGCCTTACAATATAAAGCGCCTTGGGGCAACTGTTTGTTGTGATTTGGCGCTATATAAAAAAATTGAAGAAGAAAGAAGAAGAAGGAATTTACAGCAGGCCACAGAGCATGTGATTAGAGACCCTGAAAGGCTTATGACAAATGTGGATGTGGAATCCATTAGCTTAGCAGGGAAATTAGTGCAGAAAATCCACTATGGTGATAGTGCAGTTTATCTGCCAGGGAGGGAAATTCAACAAGTTGAGACTGTGGCCTGTTTCCATAGACGTGTCCATAAAAATCATAGCGGGATATGCTTTGTGAACTTAATACCCATTACTACATTGGATGATGTTGAAATTGAGCATGGCCTGCTGGCACTTCCAGCAATATCAAATATTTTGTGTCTGCTACCTACAACACGCTTGGAATGTCTCAAACCTAAACCTACTTCTAGGCAACTTATATATGCTACTCTGGAACCACCCCTAAATCCAAACAGTCCAACTGTCAACCCCACTCAGGTCCTTAGTCTGGGTCTCATTAACATAAGATCACTGTCCTCAAAATCATCACTGATTAATTAAATAATTATGATCATCACTTAGATATGATTGGGTTATGTGAAATCTGGCTTAAACCTACAGCTGGCCTCCCCTTAAATGAAGCCTACCCACCGGCATACGCATTTAGTTTCATCCCTCGTGATGCAAAGCAAAGCGGGGGTGTTGCTTTGATTTATAAATCTAGGTTTAGCTTATTAGCTGTTGGGGCTCACAAATAGAACTCGTTTGAGCATCTGATTCTCAGCTCTGCCAACGATGCTGCGTATTTCCAAGGTCAGAAGAATAAAAATCGGTCGTAATACTTTGTCACTGTATATAGGCCTCCTGGCCCATAGTCTGAACTCTTAGATGAATTTGGTGCATTTATCTCTAACTTGTCAACTAGTGCAGGTAACATTCTGGTTATTGGTGACTTGAACGTTCATATAAATAAGCCTTCTGATCCCCTCTGCTAATCATTTATGGAAATTGTGGATGCATTAGGACAACAACCTTATTTATCTCTGCAGCAACACATCAACTCCTCAACTACGACTGAACTCGAAGCTAGACTGCCTTATACTTAGCTTCACGTTTGCAAAATGCCCAATCAGTAGACAGTCTTGTGAATAGTTTAAACCCGGCACTTAAAATTACTCTCAACATGATTGGCCCACCTTTATTAAAACCACGCCCCTCCCAAAATACAGTCACCTTGGTTCAGATTACTTGCTTGACCTCAAGCATAAGGCTGGAGGTCTAGAATGGAAATGACTTAGTTCAGAATTAGAAGTATTCCACCTTGCGTGGCGTGATGCTATCTTAGACTATAAGCATGCATTACTGGCTACAAAGTGGACTCTGCTTTGATCAACAAAAACAAGAATAACTCAAAGTTCTTGTTCGACATGGTGGCAACCAGAGGTGAGACGAAATCACTGTCGAGTCATTCTCAAGTCATGAATCGGCAAGTCACAAGTCTCAAGTCAGTTTGCAAACAGTTGGGGGTTGTTATAACTTCGGACTTGACTTGTGACTTGCCGATTCATGACTTGAGAGTGACTTGCTGGTGACTTCGTCCCACCTCTGGTGGCAACACTTATTCATGGACAACCACCTTTAAGTCACTCTCCTTTTACAGCACAAGATTTCTTGGATTACTTCAAGAAGAAAACAGAAGACATTAGGTTAAACATATCCCGGCATGCCTTAATTCAGCCACTACACCCTGCTATTGAGGTGGGCGCCACTACTGAGGTATTACCTAGATTTACAGAATTTGATAGTATCTCACTGGGTGTGCTGATAAAACTCGCAATGTCAACAAAAAGCACAACCTGTTTGTTTGATCCTAAACCAACAAAACTGTTTAAGGACCTGTGGCCCACTCTTCGGGCGATTGTACTGGAAATTATTAATCTTTCTTTAACTTCTGGAGCTGTTCCTAAATGTTTAAAATCTGCAGTGATAAAACCATTACTTAAGAAACCTAATCTTGACCCTAGTGTATTGGAAAAACTATCGGCCGATATCAAATCTATCATTTTGCTCTAAAATTCTGGAAAAAGTGGTGTCATGGCAGCTCGTGGACTATCTTACTGAGAATAATCTCTTTGAGCCACTGCAGTCTGCTTTTAGAAAATATCATTCCACAGAGACGGCTCTCACTAAGGTGGTGAATGATCCTCTGCTTGCATTGGTTTTGGACACCACTACGGTTCTGCTGCTGTTAGATCTCAGTGCTGCATTTGATACCGCAGATCATTATATTCTACTTGATAGGCTGGAAAATCATTTTGGGATTACTGGGAGTGCCATCGCATGGTTGACGTCAAACTTGACCAGTTGTTCTAACTGTATTTTGTGCAGTAACACTACCTCTAACCATAGTGACATGAAATTTGGGGTTCCACAGGGTCTGTCTTAGGACCCCTGCGTTTCTCCCTCTATAAAGCACCCAATGTACACATATTGCGGCGTTTTGTTATTGCCTTTCACTGCTATGCAGATGACACTCAGTTATACATCCCGATAACTGCTGGTGATCTCATCCACATAAAATCCTTAGAAGATTGCATTGCATCAGTGAGAAGTTGGATGTCTAGCAATTTCCTTCTTTTAAATTGTGATAAGACTGAAATGATGGTTCTTGGTCCAGTGAGACATTGGCATCAATTTGACCAGCTAATGCTTAGCCTAGGCTCATGTGTCATACATCACATTGACAAAGTGATGAACCTTGGGGTAATTTTTGATCCTTCATTGTCCTTTGACCTCCACATTAGAAATATTACTAGGACTGCTTTCTTCCACCTACAAAATATAGTGAAGATTCGTCCCATCCTGTCTATGGCTGATGCTGAGACCCTGATTCATGTGTTTGTCTCTTCTAGACTGGACTACTCCAATGTTCTATTTTCTGGTTTACCGCAGTCCAGCATTAGGGCTCTCCAGTTGGTTGAAAATGCTGCAGCCAGACTTTTGACACGAAGCAGAAGGTTTGACCACATTAAACCCATTTTGGCGTCTCTTCATTGGCTTCCTGTCCCAGTGAGATCAGATTTTAAGGTTCTGCTACTAACCTATAAAATTATTCATGGACTGGCACCTCCCTACCTAGCTGACCTAATTAAACCTTATGTACCGGCCGGGCTTTACATTCTCAGGGTGCAGGACTAATTTGTGTCCCTAGGATGGATAAGAAGTCTGTGGGTCACAGATCTTTCTCTTATCGTGCCCCTGTTCTGTGGAATGATCTCCCTGCGTCAATAAAACAGTCAGATTCTGTGGAGACTTTCATGTCCAGACTTAAGACACACTTATTTTCCCCTTCGTATGGCAGCATACTGGTACAGTTTTGTTTTCCGCTTTTTACTCTTTTAATTCATTTTATTAGTTAAAGGAGCGTGCCGCGGCCTCAACTTTATCTAAATTCTGGGTCTTTTAGTGACGTTTAGGGCTAGTGGCTGGCGATCACCTTAGTATTTCTTTTGTTTTTCTTGTTGTTTAATGCTGACAAATTATACAGTATTTGTTGTCTTTCTGGTGCCTGATTCTGTTTGAGGTGCAGCTCCATCCAGAGATGGGTGTGGTGTCTGTTTCTGTAACCCTCCTGTCCTGTGCACCGGCAACATTTCCTGTATATTTGTTTTATGAATTGTTCTGTAATTTATGTCTGTATCATGGTCCAAACAGAGGGTCACCCCTTTGAGTCTGGTCTGCTTGATGTTTTTTCCTCAAAGTGAGTTGTTCCTTTCCACTGTCGCCTGTGTTCTTACATATTTACAAACACAGATTTATTTGTAAAAACCAACACATAAGTTAACTTGTGTGTTGTTTTTTATTTTTACAACCAACCAGAGATGAGCAGGCTCAATTTCCCATAATGTCTCTGGGCATTTGTGAGTTTTAATGCTCAAACAATCAGAATTAGTGCATTACTTTAAAACTAAAATATATTTTCCACTTTCTAAAAATGACAGTTAACATTAATATAAATAAACAGTCCAGAATTAGTTTGGTTTTTAAATCAAACCATAAGTCATACCTGCATTTCTATTTATGCCTTTTGGGCCACATCAGGGGCTCTGTCTGCTGTGAATGAAAATGACTTTTCCTTACAGCATTGGGCAGGACGCACAAAGACAAGAACACTGACTCATTGTTTGTGTTGGCTTTGTGATCGCCTTTGATTCTACTCAAATGCATCAGCGGTGCTTAAACTCAAAACTGGCTTGTCAGTAGCTGACAGTGTACCGGAGTCAGTATAGAAAGTTGGAGGTTATTGGTTTGCTGTAGCTTCTGCTAAATTTTTTTAACCAGTTTATCGTTAAAATTAGCTTTTCAGTTCATGGATTAGCGTTTATCAAAGCTAACTTTTTGGTTAGCTGTGCCCATCACTGCTAAAGGGTCACTACCAAAACAGTCATTACCCAAATTTATCGTGATTGAAGTGGAAAACCTGTGACATCATATGTAGTTATAAACATTCAGACAGAAATGGCCGTTTTAAGATGTGCACCTTTTGTGTTTTTGTCTCATTTGAAAACTTCTGTTTTATCACACTTTATTCTTCTTTTTCTAAAATGGTGTCCTACATTTCATAAGGAAAACAGTATCATAAATCATGTCGTCTAATTCCACCTTTAACAGCGTAGATCTTTTTACTGCAACATAATAAATACAGAAGCCGATGACTCGTTTCCCATGATCCTGTGCTGGTTTGCAGGTAACATCCGTGTTTTCTGCCGTGTTCGTCCGGTCAGTCAGGAGGAGCAGGACGCCGCCGACTCTAAAGCCATGCTGAGCTTTGACTCTGATGATGATGCCATCCTGTACCTCTCCAACAAGGGCAAAATCCTGACCTTTGAACTTGACAAAGTCTTCCCACCTCAGGCCACACAGGAAGAGGTTCGTTACTTTCAGAGTCTGACAAAAACACAAATGCAGCTATATCGTCCAATCAGAAGTAGATGTAATTACTGTACATCTCAAATGATGATTTAGCCACGTGCGTGCGTGTGTGTGTGCGCGTGCGCGCGTGCACTCATGCGCTCACTCCTTTTTAGGGGGTCATAACAGCAGATCATCAAAGATTAGAGTAAGCCCAGAACTGAATCAAGGCGTATCCCATTTTTCATTGCTGAAAAACTGCTTCACTTTCACTGCTTTCTGATATTTAATTAATAGTAAAAATGAATATGAATAGAAATAAAAGTAATCTTATGTTAACAGTATACTTTAAGGGAAATTTCAGGACAAACCAGTTCTAAATCATGAAGTAGTGAATATGACCAATTCCAGTGGCTTGTGTGAACTCTGAATAAAGACCCCATCCACACTGAAGGCTAAGGTTTTTGATTTTATTCTGAGGAGTTATTCAGTGGATTATTATCTTCGCCCCAAACATCTCTGTCATTGGTGCCTTAATTTTATGTCTCATTGGTTGATTAGGTGTTTCAGGAGGTCCGGGCTCTGGTCACTTCCTGTATTGATGGCTTTAATGTGTGCATCTTTGCCTATGGACAGACGGGCTCAGGAAAAACGTACACAATGGAGGTAGGTTCACACTGTAAAAGCACGGAGAACAAGACAGTGATTTTTGACTTGTCGTCCAGGAGAAGTCATGGTGGGTCCACTTTGTTCCTGGAACACTTCAGACCACATAGGTCCAGGTCTGGTCAGTTAACAAGTGCACGTCATTGGTGCAGATGGTTCAAAAAGGGAAAGCCTCAGACCTCCGGGTATGGCAGTAATCTGGTAGAGGGTGTAGTTTGAGAGCTCCGAGAACGGTCCAACATTTCCCCCATTTTAGAATAATTAATGTATGCATATCTCTTAAATTCTTATGGGGAAATACCAGCTCAGAAAAGCTAAGACTACAGTGAATCTGAACAGTGAGAAAAATGAGGATGTAGCGACAGGAGGCGTCGATACAGGTGAAGCTAATGTGCATGCTAAGATGCATGCCCTGCAAGCTAGCATAGGCGCTGTCTCTGTTGACATAAAAGCAAGACACTTGGACATGAAATAGGAAATGAATGGATTCTGATCAAAAAAGACATGGAGGAGGAGCTCAGGAACTTTAAAGAAGAAGTCAACCAGAAGCTGAACGAGATCGGTGCAGAACTTAAGAACACAGAGGCTCGGATGGAGGAAGTAGAGAACCAAGTGGCCGATGTGGAGGAGTGGAATATTAAGGCGCAGGATGCACTTGTCCAGGTTTTGAAAGGGGTAAGAGCGTATTGTGTCCAAGTTAAGTGATTTAGAAACACGCTCCCACAGAAATAACCTCTGCATCTTCAGGATTCCCGAGGGAGAGGAGGGGAACAGTGCATGCGAGTTTTAAGTCAGAGATGCAACTCGTGGATATTGACTTTAAAATACGTTGTCAGCGGTCACTCGAACCAAAACCCCCACTGCAAGAGTTAAGAGTTATTTTTTTATTGTCGTGTTTGCAGTAAAACCAGACAGTTACATAACACAAAGAAATTCTTACTCTGTTCATTCTCCCTAGAAAATTTGCATTGGCAATATTGTGTAGTTTTAAGCAGCACTCCTGCTGTGCAGGAGTCGTAAGGCGCATAAACAGAGCTGTTATAATAAATGCTTAGAGGATGATAGTAATAATGATGAGGAGAAAAATGACAGTGAAATAAGAGTCAGTCAGGTGGTGGAGGGGTCAGTGTGTCAGAGTTACTGAGAAGCCTAATGGCCTGTGGGAAGAAGCTGCTCCCCAGCCTAATAGTCCTGGACTTCAGACTCCTGTAGCGTCGGCCTTATGGTAAGAATGTGAAGAGTGAGTGTTGGGGGTGTGTACTGGCCCCAATCAGGGTGTGTGTCCTACATAGGACTCTGGTTTGGTAAATGTCCTGCAGTGAACTTTAGTCAGGTAACACAAAACTTTAACTGACTAAACTCTTTGTGCAATGACTAACGTGAAAAGATAAGTCGACTAAGTGAGTTTAGTCCACTAAACAAGATTAGACTGCCTTATGAAACTGGGCTCAGTAGTGTATCATCTGGGGTGTATATGAGTAACATGATTATGAGGATGAGTTTGCATAGCTCATAATGTTATCAAAATACTGTTTGGACTGTTTCTCTGGGTGACAGAAACTGTACCTAAGCCACTATTTGTGACCTTTGGAGGCCTCCCCTCCCTTGTTCAGAAGTTGTTAGGGCCCTATCACACCTTGACCATTTAGCCAGCGTATGCTGATGTATAAAAAAAATACGCCAAATATGCTGGATACATCAAATAACTTAATGCAGCTGTCACACCCTGACTATTTAGCCCGAGTATGCTGACAGGCCCATTTCCACCGGGCGGTTTGGGTTGGAATAGTTACGTCTGACTTGGTTTGTGTTTCCATCATTGGCAGAACCTTTTTGTTTGGCAGGTGGAACATGTAAATGTTGACCAACATGTCAACGAGCATGCATATGCTGTCGCATGACCTCTCCGCTCCACACTGATGCCAAACAGAGTAATTTAACATTTTTCTTTAAATTTTATTTTAGTCTTGGTGGAGCATGGGATTTATTTTCATGGCATGCAGAATGCTGAAGAGTTGACTGATGTCTGTGATAAACACTGATGTGAATGAATGAGGCACTGTGACTCTTTCAACTTTTAAAATAAATAAATTTTCTTGTTGTGGCACAAAGAGGTTCAGGCTGAGAAAAGCACAAAACACAGAGGGACTTCTTTAAAAATGCTGAGTTTCTTCAGACGTCATTTTCCAACATCGGGAGTCTTTATGTGGATAAGTTTTCATCAGGCTGTGATGATGAATCTGACTGAAACGAACAAGTCAGATTAAGACTTTATATTTTAGACTTTATATATTAGAATTAAGAGGTAGACTGTTAAACCAGGAGTACAAAATAATTTAAGTGTTAACGTTCTGCAAAATCTTATCAAGAGGAGCAAGCTGATTACTAAAGTTAAAAGAGAAAACTTTTTTTTTTGGCAGGAGACTCACCTTGGTGATAAAGAGCATAAAAAGTTTAAACACTTGGGCTTTAAAAATGCACATTACTCATCTTACAGCATGGACAAAAGTGTGTATTTATAATATTAATCTCTAAGTTACATTCGAGACCACTAAACAGATAAAGGATACTGAGGGGAGATACAACCCCAATTCAATTCAATTGTGTAAATGTAAATAAAAACAGAATCCAATGATTTTCAAATCCTCTTCAACCTATATTCAATTGAATACATTTTTTGAAACCTGTTGCAGGCATCCATTTCAAAATGAGCAAATATTTGCACAAAAACAATAAGGTTTATCAGTTTGAACATTAAATATCTTGTATTTGTGGTGTATTCAGTTGAATATAGGTTGAAGAGGATTTGAAAATCATTGTATTCTGTTTTTATTTACATTTTACACAACGTCCCAACTTTATTGGAATTGGGGTTGTATGTTCTAGTAAAAGGTTACATTGACCACAAATGGGTACCCTCTTAAATGTGTACAGACCCCCAGGTAATGACAAAACTTTTATGCAGAAAATATTTGAGTTGATTGCTGAAGAGAGTGATGGGGTCCTTATTTGTGGTGGAGATTGAAATATACAATAACAGCCCACTAATCTAACAAAGAATTAATCCTTGGACCGCCACTGTTAAGAAACTTCTTGAAGCAGGTATGATGGATGTATTGAGGGAATTAAACCCAACAGCAACACAGTTTACCTTTTTCTCTCACCCTCATAATGTACAGTCAAGAACTGACTACGTTTTCATGTTTATTTCAGAAAGAGACAGAATTCTAAAGTGTCACATCAGGTCAAGGTCATCTCAGACCACGCAAGTGTATATTTATCCCTACTTCTGGACACTGAAATTAAAAATACAACATGGAGGCTTAACACAAGCTTATTAAAAGATCCTTTGTGCAACCAGTTTATTCAAAAGGAATTTAAAGATTATTTAGAACTAACTGATACTGATGAAGTGTCTCCAGGTACTATATAGGATGCTGCTGATGCAGTAATAAGGGGGAAACCTATATTGTGGTCCTCAATTAAAAGAGGGAGAAACAGAAGCAAATAAAAAGGAGCTAGAAATGAAACACATGGAACTTAATCATTACAAATTATCAGATCAGATAATACTCATTAAAGCTTAAAGCTTAAACAAACTATATGATAGTCCTGATGAGATTAAAAACTAAGTTTATCAAACAAGGATACTATGATAATGGGCCAAGAGCTGAAAAACTGTTAGCCTGGAGGATAAGAAGGCAACAGGAGGAAAGAATCCATCTGTAAAATCAAGGACACGCAATCATGGAAAATATCTTAAATTAAAAGAAATATAAAACTCCTTTGAAAATTGCAATAAAGATCTGTACCCAAAACTGAAAGGAGCTGATTATTTGACCTGTGTACACATCATGTGTACACATTTTCTTAACTCAGTGGATCTGCCATGCATTGGGTCAGAACAAAATAAATTAATGTTGGATGTAATACTGATACAGATTCTTTATTGTCATTGTAACCCAGACAACCAGAAACATACAGTGGGGCCAAAAAATATTTAGGCAGTCCCTCATTGTGCAAGTTATCCTACTTAGAAAGATGAGAGAGGTATATAATTTTCATCATAGGTACACTTCAAGTATGAGAGAAAAAATGAGAAAAAAAATTCCAGGAGATCACATTGTAGGATTTTTAAAGAATTTATTTGTAAATTATGGTGGAAAATAAGTATTTCGTCACCCACAAACAAGCAAGATTTCTGGCTCTCACAGACCTGTAACTTTAAGAAGCTCTTCTGTTCTCCACCTGTTACCTGTATTAATGGCATCTGTTGGAACTCATTATCTGTATAAAAGACACCTGTCCACAGCCTTAAACAGTCAGACTCCAAACTCAACTATGGCCAAGACCAAAGAGCTGTCGAAGGACACCAGGAAGAACATTGTAGATGTGCACCAGGCTGGGAAGAGTGAATCTACAATAGTCAAGCAGGATGGTGGGAATAAATCAACTGTGGGAGCAATTGTAAGAAAATGGAAGACATACAAGACCATTGATAATATCCCTCGATCTGGGGCTCCACGCAAGATGTCATCCTGTGGGGTCAAAATGATCATGAGAACGGTGAACTAAAATCCCAGAACTACATGGGGGGACCTGATGAATGACCTGCAGAGAGCTGGGACCAAAGTAACAAAGGCTACACACTACGCAGAGAGGGACTCAAATCCTGCACTGCCAGGCATGCCCCCCCTGTTTAAGCCAGTATGTGATGGGTATGTGATACGCAAGTTGCCCTTCCAGTGCCTGGTGAGGCAAGTCACTCAAGATTTCAAGACAGATCTGCATTCCCAGAGTAGCACTGTGATGGCTCTGCAGGAGCCCAGTGAGGCTTATCTAGTCAGCCTGTCTGAAGACACCAATCTGTGCACCATCCATGCCAAGAGGGTTACCATCATGTCCAAAGACATTCAACTGGCTCGCTGGATCCGAGGAGACAGAGCTTAAAGTGAGCCTAGAGCCCCATGCCCAGACAAGTAATAAAACAACACAAAAAGAGCTGGATCATGCCATCTCAAGACTTCAGTAAAATGCCAGGTGAGGATGGATGGTATAAAACATTTAGAGAGCTCCCATCACCAACATTATTGGAATGATTCAACTTTAGGGTTAATTCACACATAGTGCAAATTAGGCAGAATGCAGCATGATGGAGGAAGCGCATGCCATTTGTGAAAAATCTGAGCTGCCTCTAAAGCCTTGTACACATGTCGCCACAACTATTTGCGCACACCAGCAGCCAAAAGACAGAGTGCCCTGTGATTGCCCATTCGATCCCTTTCTCGGCAGGTGTTGGCCAAATTCCAGCTGCCACACACGAACATCCAGTACCACTCGCGGAGCACTTGGGAAATGTGGAGCCATTTGTGCTGCAAGCTGGCTGTGAAAATTGTCTAAGTGCCCCACGAGGGTGACTTTGCCAAACAACATACATGTGGCTTGTCAGAGTGTCGGCTACCCCCACAACACATGTGGCATGCGTGTTGTAGGGAGGGAGCGGGTGGTGGGGGGGGGGGGGGGCACACTTGCATTGAATGCTGAGTTGTATGTACAGACATGATAGCACAGGGACCGGCCAGCCACGACTGAGCACACACACAACAGCAAGGCACCTCTCAGCTGATCACCACCCAGCCACACACTGACAGCTGGAAATCACAGCTAAGGGCACACGACGTGTTAATTAAAAACACAGAGACAGGACAGGTATATAAATAATTACTACAATAACTGCATACACAATTACATATCAAATAACTAAAATAAATAATGACAGAGCAAAGAAAAGGAGAGTGACTGATCGAACAGATGGGTGTGTCCATGCAAGCTGCTGCTGTTGACATTTACGGAACTGGACATTACAGCTGGAGAACATGTACCATGTTTTGAAGGACATGGCCTTACAATTGTTCACCGTGAGGCGCATGTGTGTGCCTGCTGTCCTAAGGTGGAAATAGATAAAAACATTTCAGTCCAATCCACTTTATTTATATAGCACATTTAACAACAAAAATGTTCCAAAGTGCTGCACATACAATAGAATCACGATAGATAAAACCCCAGGAGTCAAAAATTAAAAATAAGAAAATTAACAATAAAATTAACTAAAATGTACAAGATAAATAAATAAATACATACAGCATACAAAAGATAAAACCAATAAAATCTACCAAAATAAAAACAAAACCAATAAAACAGAGGACCACAAAACTCATTCAGTGTTAAAAACCAGAGAATAAAAGTGGGTCTTCAGACGAGACTTAAAACACTCCACTGTGGGGGCTGTTCGGACATGGAGGGGCAGAGCGTTCCAAAGTCTGGGGCCAGCCACAGAGAAAGCCCTGTCCCCCCTGGTTTTAAGTCTCGTCTTAGGTACCACGAGCTGGAAATGGCCCTCTGACCTCAGAGCATGTGCCGGAGAGTAAATTTGTAGGAGGTCAGTGATGTATTGAGGGGCCATTCCATTCAAAGCTTTAAAGACAAACAATAAAATCTTAAAATCAATTCTAAAATTAATAGGAAGCCAGTGCAAAGATGCAAGAATTGGGGTTATGTGATCACGCTTCCAGGCTCCTGTTAAAAGTTGCGCTGCAGCGTTCTGGACTAACTGTAAACAGGAAAGAGCCCGTTGGCTAATGCCGAAATAAAGTGCATTACAGTAGTCCAGACGACTTGAAATAAAAGAGTGCACAACTTGTTCAAAAAGGTTGAAAGATAAAAACGGTTTTACCTTTGATAAAAGACGAAGATGATAAAAGCACGATTTCAAAACACCATTGATTTGTTTATCAAATTTAAAATCGCTGTCTATCGTGACGCCAAGGTTGGTGACCTTGGGATGTACAAAATCCTTAAGAGGTCCCAAGTCAATGAGGGCACTTCCAAACAACATAACCTCTGTCTTGCCCTCATTAAGTTTCAAAAAATTCTGTGACAACCAAGCCCTGATGTCACACAGACAGTCGAGTAGGGGTGTCAGGGGGCAAAGGCTGTTTTTAGCAATAGGTCCTGTTAGACCTCAGTGCAGCTTTTGATACTGTTGACCATAAAATTTTATTACAGAGATTAGAGCATGCCATAGGTATTAAAGGCACTGCGCTGCGGTGGTTTGAATCATATTTATCTAATAGATTACAATTTGTTCATGTAAATGGGGAATCTTCTTCACAGACTAAGGTTACTTATGGAGTTCCACAAGGTTCTGTGCTAGGACCAATTTTATTCACTTTATACATGCTTCCCTTAGGCAGTATTGTTAGACAGCATTGCTTAAATTTTCATTGTTACACAGATGATACCCAGCTTTATCTATCCATGAAGCCAGAGGACACACACCAATTAGTTAAACTGCAGGAATGTCTTTCAGACATAAAGACATGGATGACCTCTGATTTCCTGCTTTTAAATTCAGATAAAACTGATTGCCTTCGGATCAGGGAGACAGACACCCTCTCTACTTTTAAGATTAGGCTTAACACTTTCCTTTTTGCTAAAGCTTATAGTTAGGGCTGGATCAGGTGACCCTGAACCATCCCTTAGTTATGCTGCGATAGACTTAGACTGCTGGGGGGTTCCCATGATGCACTGAGTGTTTCTTTCTCTTTTTGCTCTGTATGCACCACTCTGCATTTAATCATTAGTGATTGATCTCTGCTCCCCTCCACAGCATGTCTTTTTCCTGGTTCTCTCCCTCAGCCCCAACCAGTCCCAGCAGAAGACTGCCCCTCCCTGAGCCTGGTTCTGCTGGAGGTTTCTTCCTGTTAAAAGGGAGTTTTTCCTTCCCACTGTCGCCAAGTGCTTGCTCACAGGGGATCGTTTTGACCTTTGGGGTTTTTCTGTAATTATTGTATGGCTTTGCCTTACAATATAAAGCGCCTTGGGGCAACTGTTTGTTGTGATTTGGCGCTATATAAAAAGAATTGATTTGATTTGACCATGGGTCATCTACAGAGGAACAGAAGGTTCATACTTGTATTGGCCATTTAATAAGAGGAATTAAATATTATAAATTGCGGTGTTATTTTATGGTGTGTGGTTTTAATTTTTTTCCCCACAGCAGCGATGTCCGCAGACAAAGGGGGGCATGTCCCCCTGAATATGACATCGCATAACTACACCACCGTGAAACGCAGACATCGGCATTCTGGCCTCACGTGAAAAACATATCGCTTCAGCTGACCGCTGCATCAGCGCACGCAATGCTGGTGAATATCATGCCATGCAGAAAATCACCGTGAGGCGCGTGTCACTGTGGGATTTCCCCACATTGTAGTAATTAAAACACATATCAGATTTGCGACGCGGTCACCAGCGGATCACTGCGCGCTGGACACGCCATGCTGGCTGATATGTTCATGACACGGGAGCCGGCTCTTCATGAGACAGGAGCCCGGCTGATGTCTTCATGAGATGAGCGCGTCAAGTAATTCATGTAAAACATGCAAATTAATTATTTAAAAATCATACAGTGTGATTTTCTGGATATTTTTTTTTTTTTTAGATTCTGTCTCTCACAGTTGAAGTGAACCTACGATAAAAATTACAGACCTCTACATTCTTTGTAGGTGGGAAAACCTGCAAAACTGACAGGGGGTCAAATACTTATTTTCCCACTGTAACTGTTTTTCCAAGTTGACTGAGAACAATTTTGGACTCCTATTTAAAGTTCATGTTGGACTGTTGACATCAAACCACCAGTGACGAACCCCAAAATGTAAGTCCCTTTTCTGTTTATAAATTAATACAATTTTGGCGGAGGTTGAGCTGTTTTTGGATTGCTTTATTTTTTTTTTGTTCCCCAGTGTGGAGTCCAGTCTGAAGGTGATTCTGAAGAAGCTGTGGGGGATGGGCTAACCCCACCCCGAACCCTTTTCAGCCGACCCTCGTGCATGTCACACTGTCCTACAATTCTCTTATTCTTGAAACCTTGGTGTACAGCACTGCATTGGGATTGGGTCCCGCGGGATCCAGCAGGACCCAACTCAAATCTTGTGGTACCGGGTGGATTAAAAAACCCCACTGTGGGACTGCAGCGGGAGCGGCTCACTGTGATGGAAGTGACATGACTCACTCAACTAATGATGTGGAAAAGAGTCTCAAACACGGTCTTTGCTCTCTTAAAAAAATAAAAATAAAAGGAAGGCAAGTCTCACATTTGGGAAAATTTCTCAGTTTGCGACAAAGACTGAAAAGAACTGGACTTTATTAGTTGTGACAAATGCACAAAATACTTGTTTACAACAGACAACCCAGGTGTGTCGCCTCAGCTCTGGGTTGAGGCGACACACCTGCTATGTTCTCCCCAGTCATGGTAAGCTGCTTTTCAAGGATAAACAACTTATCCCTACACACATTAAAAAGGAAACTACTCAGAAATGTGTGGAAGTGTGCGGTCGAGATACACGGCCACATGATAAGTCACCAGAAAAGACTCTGTTGACATATTGCAGCACTTGGTCAAATTTGATGTAAAGGGTTAGGGTTAGTGGGCATCAGTGGCAGAGAAGATGAAGCCCATCATCGAAACCTTTGGATGTCCCATCACAACAGATACGAGTATATGGATGGAGGATTACCAAAAAACTTCATTCATATCCGGTGTCGCAAACCAAATGGTCCCCCCCTAAAAATCAGTCTGCCTGCCTTCATTGCGCATGTGTCATTCCAGACCACAGCAGCTCGTCTGAGACAGTCTCTTCACCCAAAGTGATCAAATGGATTAATGTGATTATTAACCATCAGATGACAAAGTAAAACCTCTTAAATCAGTCTAAAGTCAGTTTTAAGCAGAAACGAGGCAAAAGTCTGTGATGCTTTGAAATGACTGACGTGCAGTAAACGCATCAGCTAGCAGCTCTTGTAGCCGCGGCGCTCTGATCGCTTCCTCTGTCTTTTATGATGAAATAATGCTGAATTTATGTGGAAATGATTGTTGTAGAAAATCTTCAGATATCTGTCGCTGAGACAGATGATGACTGGAGGCAGTTTGAAGCAGAAATGAGGTGATAATCAGTGAACTAGTGGGCAGCTAATGACGCATGCGCAGTGAATGCAGGGCGGACCGATTTTTAGGGGGGACCGTTCGATTGGCGACACCGGCACCGTCCATTATACAATCAACAACTTTGACCTTGATTCCAGGGCGTTATTTCCAGCTCCCTGTGAGAGTGGTATATCAAAAATGGGAGAATATCAGGAGCCTTCTCTTCCAGAAACTCCATGAATTTGGAATAATCACTTCACGTGTTGTTTGTCCCATACTCGTCACGCTGTGTGGATACACCAGGCTGAACTGCTTAGTGGTCTGAACTGCTGACAAATGCAAAAAAAAAAAACTATTCAAATTATGATATGCTGGATTCTATACTGGAACAGCATGAGGAGGGGTCTCCACGTTACTGCTGATCAATAACCCTATGAAAGAGCTGCACCAATCAATGCAAACACTTTGGAAACAGTTCCGATCCTATTCAAAGGCGCAAAGTAGATTATTCAGAAGACGCAGGTTGACCTGGTCCCGGCCACAGCAGAGGATGAGCCGCCAGCAGCCAAAAAGCTGGGAGGTCGGTACGTTCTTTGCTTCTGTTTAAAAGACGGTGGATGATGAATTGGCTGAATGTCTCAGCTCCCACCTCTCTGATCACCCAGACAGCATGCTTCAGAAAGCTGGCGGGTCTTGGGTATCCCAGCATGGAATGTGTCTTCAGAGTGGACCTTAGTGTCTGTGGGTGCATCTTGGAAGAGAGACGTGTGGGATTGGGACTGCAGGCGGTCAGCAATATTCTCTTCCTCCACAGCAATATTATGGCCAAGTGATTAAGTTGTTAAATTCATTTGTTAACTCTGCTTATTTTATGTTGTTTATTTTGCCAAATAATTTTAAAACTACTGTTTTTCATGTATTTTTTTTGCAAGGCAGTCTTTATATGCCGTGTGATGGCAAAACGTTTTTGATTAAAAAAAAATAAATAAATAAAAAAAAAATTTAATTCATTGTGTAGTGTTTTCTATCTGTGTTCTTATTAATGTTTCTTATTCAGGTCTCTTAGAAAAGAGACATTAACCTCAATCACTGTGTGATTATAAAGGTAGAAAAAGAAATAAAATACAGAGGCGGAGAATAGAATATGAAACTGTGTGTGAAGAGATTCCTGGGGTTGTTTTTGTTTCCCTGGCCTGTATGTCTTTTGATGCACTAGTCATGAATAGCGCTCCAATTTTATTGTTTTCATTGGAGCACTATTCCTGTGGGACAGGCCAGTACACAAAATCAGTGCATCTCTATTGTTGTGTACGCATAAATTCTCACATTGCGGCAACGGGCTGCAGTGTAACATACACCTTGTGGGTGTGGACAGGAATGGTCTGAATTTTGGTAGGAGTGGAGCAGGGCTAAGAATATAGTCCCCCGCAGGGCTCTACCTTGGTGTTACAGAGCAGAACATAATAGGCTAATTATTTTTGTGCCAGGCCCAAAAAGGTGCAGTGATTCTTGTGGCCATTAAACAGATGTCTTCATGTGTTGAGTGCAAATAAATGTGTAAAAATTATTTTGTAAAATATTTGTAAAGATAATGGACTTACTTAAGCTTATCCTGGCTGACCTGTTGTTGCTGTTCTTGTTATTTCACAGAGTCCAAACGTGTTTTTCTGCTGGTCATATTCCTTCCTTTTTTTTTAAGATTAAACAGCTTGGTCTTTCAGATTGCGAGCATGATTTGTTAAATTACCTCACTCTCTAAGACAAAGAATTTTTCTCATTCTGAGCTTTATTCTTATGGTGCATTACCGCCACCTACCAGTCCAGAGTGTAAATCACAGTACCTCCATTTAGTATAAAGCCGTATTGGACGCCATTCATTCCGTCTGTCTTCAGGGTGTAGCTGAGGACCCCGGTATTAACCAGCGAGCTCTTCGCCTGCTGTTCTCTGAGGTGTCCAACAAAACTCCAGACTGGGACTACAAGATCATAGTCAGCATGGTGGAGATCTACAACGAAACACTAAGGTGAGGGAAGAAACGCTGATCCTGGGTCAGTTTTTACATCTCAATGTGATCTTGATGATCCCATAACTGTTCTTCTAGTGCCACCAGCAGGTGAAAGAGGCCTTTTTCACAACATACCTGCACAAGTAATGACAGCTTCTGTGTAGGCTCTCAGTTGTCCAGGTGGTTTCCATAGTAGAGAAGCTTGAATCTTTGACTGGACTGGGTTGCTTGACGCGAGGACGTTTTGCTTCAAATCGCAGAAGCTTCCTCAACTAAAATTCTTGCTCTGGAAGTCGGACTTCTGACTCTTGTAGAGAAGAATAAAACAGAAGCCAACAAAAGCTGGAGTTTTAAACCTAACCAGACCCCTCCTACTGAGAGGCAGACTGCTATAGGCTAGTGACTAAACAATAGCTCTAATTAGCACCTACTGTGCTCTAGTTAGCACTCTCCTAATGACACGACAGCTGTCCCTCTAATGATGGGATGGATGCCTTTCTGATGGCTCCCTTGATGACGTGAATGACTCATTATCATGAACAAAAGACTGAAACTGCTTTGACCTGAGTACCCCATTGTAAACAGGGGATAAAGCGTGTCTCAGACCCCCTCCCCGGTTAAGGCTGGGTTTCAAACGTTTCACAAAGAATGCCTCCTTGACCCCTCTCGCAAACCATTTCTTCTCTCTGGCTAATATTTTAACTTCCTTGTCCTCAAACGTGTGGTTAGTGTCTTTAAGGTGGAGGTGAACCGCAGACTGAGGTCCACTGGCGCCCTCTCTGCAGTGCTGGTATAGCCTTTTGTGTAAAGGTTGCTTCGTTTCACCTATGTAGTGCTCGTTACAGTTTTCCTGACATCTGATAGAATACACTACATTGCTCTGTTTGTAACTAGGGATCATGTCCTTAGGGTGAACTAATTTCTGCCTCAAGGTGTTAACCGGACAGCACAAAATCCCAGTTTACTTTAAACCGGTTAACACCCAGTCCAGTCGAAGATTCAAGCTTCTCTACTATGTAATGACAGCGTCCGTCCATGCTTTGCTTTACTCTGACACTGAAGCTGGAGAATAAACCACATTTTAAAAAACTGACAAAATTTAGTTTTTGTTGAAATCCAAGCATTGTAATGTCGGTTTATTTTAGAAACATCTTGTAAAATTACAACTCATTTTAATGAAGGAAACATATTTATCTGGGAGGAATTCCATAAATCAAATCAAATCAATTTTATTTATATAGCGCCAAATCACAACAGTCGCCCCAAGGCGCTTTATATTGGCGCTAAATAACTAATATTTTCTTTTTGCATGTGAGCATGCACAAGCTTTTCAAAAGACCGGAAGTGACCTCGATGCAATGTGTGACGCTGACTTCTAAATCACTCCAGAGGTGTTACCGGGTTACAAAAACGATGGTTGTTTTCATTTCAGAAGTCTTTATTTCTCACTTAGCTTTTACGTAATACAAGAAACGTGTTTGATTTACACAGAAACACAGCGGTTTCCACAGTGTTTAATTAGGAGCCAGAGAGAGACTAGCTGGCACACGTTACTCTACCTCTGTGCTCTGATTGGCTGCCACCATCTACTACCCATAATGCTTTGTTTGGGGAAGCCAAAGAGGTTAATAAATGAGAACTAGAGGCCGCAGTCGCACTGCGCCGTGTCCCAGCAAGGAGGCGTGGTCGCCATTTTAATTCCGGGCAAGTCTGTAGGCAGCGCGCATAGATGCACAATTAGTCTCGTCAAGAAACAGGTGGAATATGCCGGAAAGCTGCTCATGTTGGCAAAGCCACAAACAGGAAAAAGGGAGACAATATTTCCTTCCATAAGTAAGTGGTTTTGGTTCTTCTTGTCACTTTGTCTGTGACATTTGGTTGATAAACAGCTGTATGTTTCCTGCCGTACCTGTGCCGTCCGAGGACATGGACCGTTAACTCTTCACTTATGTCTAGTTGATATTTTCCACTGTTAGACCAATGTCTACTTAAAATACTTGTTGTTAGTGATTTAAAATTGTTCAACAAGGCCAATGAGATATATATATATATATTATATATATATATATTGTGTGTATATATATATATAATTTTTTTTTTTTTTTTTTGCCTTAAATAACCGAGCCGCTGTCGGAGATTATAATGACCCGCGCTGTGCCGCTCACAGTCACAGCCTCACACAGAGACGTGCACCCACACCACTGACTTCATCAATGAAACTCAGTCAATAAAAGATAACTGTGTAAAGATAAAATATATAAATATATTGTAAGGAGCTGCACTGAACACAGCAGCAGCTCAGCTGGAACAGATCAGATCCGTGTAACTTTCAACACTAATATTTGGGAATGTGTGGATGTCAGAGTAAGTTTAATACTTTCCTGACATAATTTAATGTTAATTAATTTTACTGGCTCGATATCCAGGTCAGAACGGCATTTTAACACGTATTTTGCAAGTGTTTTTCTGAGTGTTGAGTCGCGAATCCCCATTGAAAATGGATTAACATCCAGGAACTTTGTCAGTATTTCACCCGGTTAGGAGGCGTTGTGTTGCTGTCCATGAAGGGACGTTCACGTTTAGTGGGCAGCACTGGCAGTGCGGACTCTAGTTCTTATATATAACCTCTTTGGGGGAAGCCATGAAGTGATCTATGACATCACTGTTGGTCTCAGCTGTCGCTGCCATCAATCGTTCAAGGTCATTTGTTCTTTTGAAAATGTTTCTCTTCAGGGGAACTTTGTTTTTCTACAGATTGGGAAAGTCCAGAATAATCACAAACCCTTAGTGCAGATTGTCAGCTTTAATTTGATGGTGAATTGCAAAACTTCCTGTATGCCATCCCACATTTTTAAGGGAAAAATGTGGTTTGCTACTTTTCTGCTGTGTGTGTGTGTGTGTGTGTGTGTGTGTGTGTGTGTGTGTGTGTGTGTGTGTGTGTGTGTGTGTGTGTGTGTGTGTGTTATTGTTACTTCAACAGGTCTGTTCAGGTCCTTAAGGGGCTTTGTGTTGTCTAATATTTCTAGATTGTTTGACCTCACTAAAAGATGAAATTAAGATCTACTTTTGGCTGTTGGTTCTCTTCCATCATCACCCTGCAAATCAGACCAGAGGATTAGTCTAGATTTTAATATCTCTAGCGCCACCCTGTGGTCATCATTTAGATGTTGGCGAGGTTCTTAAGAAAATCAGTCCTGTTTGTATTATGGCTGTAATGAGCACGACCGCCTGTAGAGGGCGTTTGAATACCTTCCTCTTTCGTGATGTCAGAAACCTGCTGAGCGACGATCCCAACGAGAAGCTGGACATCAAGCTGAACCCTGACGGCAGCGGGCAGCTTTATGTTCCTGGACTGACAGAGTTCACTGTCCTGAGTGCTGATGACATAAACCAGGTCAGAGCTGCTCACCACATGCACGTTTCCCTGCTCCTTCAAAGTAAAACGTCACCACTGACCTCACTGTGTTGTGGGGCGGGGCCTACCTGTCCAGGCGTTGGAGCTGGGTCACATGAATCGAGCGACGGCCTGCACTAACCTGAATGAGCACAGCAGCCGCTCGCATGCGTTGCTTATGGTCACTGTATTGGGCTTCAACGCCGCCACCGGCAGCCGCACACGAGGTACACGCCCACACTCTGGATCCACTCAGCGCCACTTTTTTATTGATTTATTTTTAATGCTTTTGTGGTGATCTGCTGCAGGAAAGCTGAACCTGGTGGACCTGGCTGGTTCAGAGCGGATTGGGAAGTCTGGGGCCGAGGGGAACCGTCTGAGAGAAGCTCAGTGCATCAACAAATCTCTGTCGGCGCTCGGCGACGTCATCCACGCCCTGCGGAGCAAACACACCCACGTCCCTTTCAGAAACTCCCGCCTCACGTACCTGCTGCAGGACTCTCTGAGCGGCGACAGCAAGACGCTCATGATGGTCCAGGTGAGGCCCGTCAGGTGAAAGGTCACGGCTGAGCGAATGACGCGGCGCTGACTGTGTGTGTCTGCAGGTGTCTCCTCTTGCCGACAACATGAGCGAGTCTGTCTGCTCCCTCAAGTTTGCCCAGCGCGTTCGCACCGTGGAGCTGAGCTCCGCCTCCTCCTCCTCCCACCGCAGACACGAGAACTCGTCCACGTCGTCCTCGCCCACACACGACAGCGTCGAGGTAACAAACTGTCCCCACAAAATAAATCCACTCTCACACGGAATTGATGACGTTTCTGGAAAACTTCCTGTGACGATGTTTCTGTCACAGCGGAGAATCCACGTTATCCCGCTGGAAACATGTCGGAAAGAGTGAATGTTCTCTCTAAGAGGGAATCCAGAATCAGTTCCACGGTTTTCAGTCCGTCGGAAGTGAAACATCTCTGACGTTATTGAGGCTGTTCCACGTTGTAAAAACGTGATCGCAGATTCAGTGGTGGGCACACTTCCGATAATCCGATAACAGATAATTATCGAAGATAATGTTTTCATTATCGGATTATCTTTTTAGATAAATTTAAAAACCATCATCGGACTAATTATCTTCCGATGAATTACTGTCCAATAACTTTTAGACCAATAACGTACTAAACTAAGCTAAACAGTGAAAAACATTTTTAAAACTGTTAAAGCTGTTGAGACCTACCTGTTTCCTAATAAGCATGTTGTTCTATCCTCTGCAAACAGAAACCACTCTATGGTCTGTAAGCAAAGGAGAACCGGTGACCAAAAAAAAAAGTCATTTCCTTTAACACCATACTAATATAATCGCAATGTCACCAAGTCATCCAGAGGCATACATGTTTAACTTATGGTTCAAATTTTAACCACTCATTTTAGACAAGTTATTTAAAATTATTGTCATGTCTGTCATGTTTGCTCTGTATGCACCACTCTGCATTTAATCATTAGTGATCGATCTCTGCTCCCCTCCACAGCATGTCTTTTTCCTGGTTCTCTCCCTCAGCCCCAACCAGTCCCAGCAGAAGACTGCCCCTCCCTGAGCCTGGTTCTGCTGGAGGTTTCTTCCTGTTAAAAGGGAGTTTTTCCTTCCCACTGTAGCCAAGTGCTTGCTCACAGGGGGTCGTTTTGACCGTTGGGGTTTTACATCATTATTGTATGGCTTTGCCTTACAATATAAAGCGCCTTGGGGCAACTGTTTGTTGTGATTTGGCGCTATATAAAAAATTGATTGATTGATTGATTGAAGTTTATAAAGCGAAAATATCAGATATATGTTTTCGTTTTAAAGTAATGTGCTAATTTTTAAGGTTTTGTGAGCACATGCTGTGCCAGGCAGCAATGCATTATGGGTAGCATAAGGTAATCTCAGACGTTCACGACAGGACAAATGCATTTCAGACTCTCTGTTCAGGGTCCACAGATAGCATCATTAAACTCTAGTGCCTAAAACTCTTGTGAATATATTCTCTGGGTTTATAGACGTTAGTGTATTTGCGTTTGTTAAATTCCACGCATCTTAAATGTAGCAGACACGAATTATCTGGAATTTTGTTTGACATTTTTTCAAGGCCGCTACTGCCATCTACTGGCCAGGAGTGTTCATGGCAGTATTAAACGTCTGGGTACATGGCTGCTCTCAAAAGTGTTGGTATTGTCCATTGTCCAGGCGCTTTTTGTGTGCATATATATGTTAACTTTGTATTCTAAAACTACGGTTAGAAGTAATTCCGACTCCTTATCGGTCCACACGAACGAGGTTGGCGCCATGTTTTTAGTTTTTGTGGAAGTGACGACAAGAGAATAAGGCTCCTGAATGGATAGAATTTTAATCAGTACCGCCACCCAAAGGTTTGGCAGACTCATTACAACACTTTTATACGGTTCGATGTGGATGGATTTTTTTTTTTTAAATGACGTAGTGTGGATGAAGTTTTTTCCCCAGACTGAAAGGGTAAGATATTCGGTTTTACAAATACCTGACAACGTGTGTACATGGCCTTATGTCTGTGAAAGGCACTATATAAATAAATTTACTTACTTACTTACTAATATTGAGTGCACGTTTTACAACATCATAAAAGTTTTAAAACATGCAATTGCGATGACAACTTCCAGGGCTCCGTAAAAATGCCTGTTTTTACAAATAAAAATTGAATATTTTACAAAAGCACATTTATCTTTAAATCAACACACGACACACGTCACATTAACGTGTTGGTTTACATAATGGATTACTGAACCAATCACTGTTTAGCACTTTTACCCAGAATGCTTTGCAGTCTGTGTTTGTTACAAAACCTCAGAATTAGTGCCTTATTCAACATTAAAAGATATATGTTATATTTTAACTTTGTACAAATGACAGAATTGACATTAATGGAGTTATTCTATCAGTATTTTCAAAAAACCATAAGTTAGTATGACTTTATTTTTCAAGACCTCCGCCTGACCGGAGTGTTGAAACTGATAGGGAGCTGGCCTTATGGCTGCACTTGGTGTGTCTCTGTGGTGGGAGCGCTGTTGTAAACAAGAGCTTCCAGCAGGGGCAGAATGTTGAAAGAAAAATGTTTATGATTAGTAAAGAGTTGATTCCGTGGGTGCTCTCAGGATTTGTCTGTGCGGCTTCCTGCAGGGGGCAGCATGGTCAAACATTCTTGCTTGTTCTTTAGGTCTTTACCGCTTTTGATGCTTTCAAAAGCGATCGTGTTAAAAATCAATTTCAGCTCTTTAGTAACTGCAAAGGTCCCATAGACAACACCGGAATTTATCGGTTATCGATTATCTGTAACTTCCGATACATTTTTGGGTGGTTTATCGGTTTATCTTTATCAAAAATAACTTTTCAGTTATCGTATTATCTGTTATCGAAGTAAATTTTTTGGTTATCTGTGCCCACCACTGCGCAGATTGAGCAGAATCCATGACACTGATATTATAAACGTATTAATTTCCATCCTTCAGCTTTATTGGCTCTTATGGGTCCTCTGTTTCCCAGCTGGACTCGCCCCCCGTGACACCACTGCCCCTCCCCATCTCCCGGGCCAGCAGCGCTGGCTCCACCCTGTCCTCCACCTCCAGGACGCCGAGCAGCTCCCGGAGGAGGTCTCAGTCTCAGCTGTCCGCAGGTAAGAAGACGCAACGAAACAAACACTTTGCATCTCACACGTTCATGCTGGAACATTTTTTTGATCATATTCCTCAAAGACTTTATCACATAAGACGTATGTCAGAGTTCACAAAACAAACCTGAGTTTTATTCTCCAACTAAAATCAAAGGATCAAAGTAACGGGAACATCAGTGGCTTCAGACAAAACACTGGAATTGAGTTTTTTTTTTGTTGTTTGTTTTTTATAAATTAAAAAAAAAAGTCAAATGAGCTGATGATTCTAAATGAATAAATGATTCTAAAAGTACTGATATGCAGTGGACCCCGTCATTAGCGGCCCCTCTCAAGAGAGCTCCCCCCCAAATGCAGCCACAGATTCCGCATTCCGTGTAAATTCCCAACTGGGTTTAACCACAGAAGTTGCGTCAAAACTCCCGCGAACGTGAGCTTCCGAGGTTACTTCAGTTAACAAAAGAACAAAGAAAAACGGCTCTTGTTGGCAAAACGTCTTGGAAAAGAAACACTTTAACATTAGAAGAAATGGTAAAAGTCATTTGTTTGAAGGGGAAAGGAGAAGGTTCCGGAAAGTTAGCTGTTAGTAAAACGCAGATCAACAACATTCATACAAACGCTGAAGATTCACCACAGGAAGAAACTCCGACATCATGTCCTGATGGTAATGAAGACGTTTCCAAGGCATCAGATGTTACCAGGTGTTTAACTGTTTTGTGGACTGATCTTGTTTCAATTTGACGTCATTTTTGTCACTTTAAAGGATCTAGTTCTTGTGCTGTGATGTTTTGAACTGACACTGAGTGGAAGACATGGTTTGTCCATAAATCTGTGATGTTTTTTCCCTGTACTTCATGCTTGTAGTAATATGTTATTGAGTACTGTGCACATGCTGGGTTTCCCCCCCCCGATGTAGAGGGGCTCCACTGTAATACATTTTATTTTTGGTACCATATGTCCTGGGTAATTAAGTCATAAAATGTGAGGAATGTGGACTTTGATGACATCATCTCAGGCCACGCCTCTCAAGACGCTCTATTAAAATGACTGGTGAAAATCTGAATTTTTTACAGTGTGAAATCAGTGTATTTTGTGGACTTTGATGGTGAATACGTCAAAATGGTTCACTAAGTGATGCACTAAAATGACTAGTGTTGCTCATTAGGTGGACAGATTTTCCAGAGATAATATTTTCAGGAGGAAAGTAAGTTTTTTTTTTTTTTTTTTTTTTTTTCAGAATCAAATTTATTACCAAGTAAGTTCTCACATACAAGGAATCTGATCTGGTGCCATTGGTGCATAAAAAACAATAAAAAGCAAAGGAAAAATACTTGTAACATACTTGTAACAAAACTATGTGGAACACAGTGGCTGTGCAGATGTACAGGGATGATCAATCTGTACTTAGGATCTAACCACTGAGTTTATCCTTTTATGTCGTCAGGAGAAAATTCTTAGTGTGTTTCTTGCCCTGAAAGCGTGGAATCGGCCGCGTTTTGTGGCTTGTGCCACTGCATCGCGTCATGCTAAGCTGAGGTGCTACGTGTGGGATACAGTCTCACTGAAGAAGACACTTCTGTGATCACTGAGTCGGATGAGTGGCCGCTGTTAGCAGGACAGCCGGGACGTCCAGTTCCCAGCCCTCTGAGTTACTGGCTGAGCTAAAACCATAGCTAAGCTAAGCTACCGGGAGTCCCACAGCAAGTCTGGAGGAGGCTGACTGTGGGACACTGTTTTTCTGTAGACCGAAGACAGCGCCACCCAGTGGAACAATAATTCTATATGTCTCTGTGTGTGAACACAGCAGGAGTGAAACCAGAGGCGCCACTGTCACATATGTAATTATTATTATTTAGTTTTCTTGTCACGTATGTGATGGTCTTTGGTTTGTTTTTTCTGACGACATGAAGGGAGGCAAAGAGACTGAGATGGACATTTGTTGATCACAAAATACAAAAGTTTGATTTGAAAACCAAATTAAAGCCAGATTATATTTCGAGACAAAAAACAGACCAGATTGACTGTGTGTCCCGGAGGAAGACGTGACGTGGACACGGGTGGACTGGCCGTGTGTCCCGGAGGAAGACGTGACGTGGACACGGGTGGACTGGCCGTGTGTCCCGGAGGAAGACGTGACGTGGACACGGGTGGACTGACCTGAGGTTATGTCACTTTTAAGATCCTGAATCTGTTGGGCGGTTTTCAGATGCAGTGTAAATAATTTCCTTTTTATCAGGACTCGAACACGTTAAGGAGCTCAAGTAATGATTCAGGATCTGGTGTGTAGTTTTTCAATGACGGTGTTGATATGACCTTTAATTTAACCTTTATTTAACCGGGTTAGTCCCTTTTGAGATCGCAATCTATTTTACGAGTAAGACCTGGACATTTATAAAGTCTCTTGTCCACCCTGCATGTCTTTGAATGTGGGAGGAAACCAGGAGAACACAGGGAGAACATGCAAACTCCGCACAGAAAGGCCACAGGTGGGAATTGATCCTATGACCTTGTTGTGAGGCAGCAGTGCTAACCACTAAGGCACTGTGCTGTCCAATATTATACACTTGAAGGAACGACCCGTCTGTGAACTGACAGCGTCTACAGGTATATTGTGGAGTTCAGTGACATGGAACCATGTAACCACAATGGGCTGTTAGTCGGCTGCCCATGTGGGGGCGTCGCTCTTTGGACCCAGATGCGATGTAAGAAAGTTCCACAAAGATGCGACCTGACGCATCGTCTGTTTTCACTGGAAAAAAAAAAGGTTCATCTTCCAAAAACACTTTTTCACGTTGCATTTGGTTCTCAAGGTGTCAGCGCGCATGCTGCGCTCCGTTTTAAGGGGCTAATCTGAGTCAAACGGCAAACAGTTGGATCATAAAGACTAAAACAATTTATTTTATTTATGGGACAATTTATTTCATTTATTTTTCAAACATGGTGCAACTTGTTCATGCAACAAGAACAGAAATAAACAGAATGAATTTATTGTCATTTATATAGTGCCACAGATCCAGTCTATTTAATTGAATGTAAATACCACATTAGCCAACAGATGCTAATGGGCTAACAGAAAAAAGAACTTATCACTGGTTCTTGATATCACTGAACAGATGAAAATGCTGAAGCTGAACTAAATGTGTGCATGTTGATCTCACTAAATGCAAATACTTTCTTTTAAATGAGTACAATATTTTCCGAAGTATGTCAGTTTTTATTATTAGTTTGGGAGGCCCTGCAACGTATCCTCTGGTGATACTAATAATCATAATTATAATAACTATTTATGTACAACCCCAATTCCAATGAAGTTGGGACGTTGTGTAAAATGTCAATAAAACAGAATACAATGATTATCAAATCCTCTTCAACCTATATTCAATTGAATACACGACAAAGACAAGATATTTAATGTTCAAACTGATAAACTTTATTGTTTTAGTGCAAATATTTGCTCATTTTGAAATGGATGCCTGCAACAGGTTTCTAAAAAGCTGGGACAGTGGTATGTTTCCCACTGTGTTACATCACCTTTCCTTCTAACAACACTCAAGCGTTTGGGAACTGAGGACACTAATTGTTGAAGCTTTGTAGGTGGAATTCTTTCCCATTCTTGCTTGATGTACGACTTCAGTTTTTCAACAGTCCGGGGTCTCTGTTGTCGTATTTTTGGGCTTCATGATGCGCCACACATTTTCAACAGGCGACAGGTCTGGACTGCAGGCAGGCCAGTCTAGTACCCGCACTCTTTTACTACAAAGTCACGCTGTTGTAACACGTGCAGAATGTGTCTTGGCATTGTCTTGCTGAAATAAGCAGGGACATCCCTGAAAAAGACGTTGCTTGGATGGCAGCATGTGTTGCTCCAAAACCTGGATGTACCTTTCAGCATTGATGGTGCCATCACAGATGTGTAAGTTGTCCATGCCATGGGCACTAACACACCCCCATACCATCACAGATGTGTAAGTTGTCCATGCCATGGGCACTAACACATCCCCATACCATCACAGATGTGTAAGTTGTCCATGCCATGGGCACTAACACATCCCCATACCATCACAGATGCTGGCTTTTGAACTTTGCACTGGTAGCAATCTGGATGGTCTTTTTCCTCTTTTGTCCAGAGGACACGATGTTGATGATTTCCAAAAACAATTTGAAATGTGGACTCATCAGACCACAGCACACTTTTCCACTTTGTGTCTGTCCATTTCAAATGAGCTCGGGCCCAGAGAAGGCGGCGGCGTTTCTGGATGTTGTTGATGTTTGACTTTCACTTTGCATGGTAGAGTTTTAACTTGCACTTGTAGATGTAGCGACGAACTGTGTTAACTGACAATGGTTTTCTGAAGTGTTCCTGAGCCCACGCGGTAAGATCCTTTACACAATGATGTTGGTTTTTAATGCAGTGCCGCCTGAGGGATCGAAGGTCACGGGCATTCAATGTTGGTTTTCAGCCTTGCCGCTTATGTGTAGAAAGTTCTCCAGATTCTCTGAATCTTCTGATTATATTATGGACTGTAGATGATGGAATCCCTAAATTCCTTGCAGTTGAACGTTGAGAAACATTGCTCTTAAACTGTTGGACTATTTTTTCATGCAGTTGTTCACAAAGTGGTGATCCTCACCCCATCTTTGCTTGTGAACGGCTGAGCCTTTTGTGGATGCGCCTTTTATACCCAATCATGACACTCACCTGTTTCCATACAGGTGTTCTTTGAGCAGTCATCAACTTTCCCAGTCTTTTGTTGCCCCGTCCCAGCTTTTTTGACACGTGTTGTAGGCATCCATTTCAAAATGAGAAAATATTTGCACAAAACAATAAATTTTATCAGTTTGAACATTAAATATCTTGTCTTTGTGGTGTATTCAATTGAATATAGGATGAAGAGGATTTGCAAATAATTGTATTTTGTTTTTATTTACATTTCACACAACGTTCCAACTTCATTGGAATTGGGGTTGTAGAACTTTCCCAAGAATCAAAGCACTAAACAAACTAAACTCCAATAATAAAAGAATGAATGCCAGTAATAAATAAATACACTACAACGATATACAAAAACCCAAATTAAAGAGCTCAAAGCACAGAATAAGGTGCCACTTATAGTCTGATGCAACTTATCTATGCAGCACGGTGGCTTAGTGGTTAGCACTGTTGCTTCACAGCAAGAAGGTCATGGGATCAGTTCCCACCTGTGACCTTTCTTTGTGGAGTTTGCATGTTCGACCCGTGTTTGTGTGGGTTTCCTTCAGGTGCTCCAGTTCCTCCCACATTTAAAGACATGCAGTTTAGGTTGATTGGAAACTTTATAATTGTCCAGGTCTCCCATACAAAAGAGATCTTGATCTCAGTGGGACTAACCTGGTTAAATTAAATTTTTAAGAATATATGGGCTTTTTTGTTTCCTCTTCAAGACGCGTTTTGTGACAGGTCAATCAATCAATCAATCAACTTTTTTCTTGTATAGCGCCAAATCACAACAAACAGTTGCCCCAAGGCGCTCCACATTGCAAGGCAAGGCCATACAATAATTATGAAACACAGTCTACGTCTAAAGCAACATAACCAAGGGATGGTCCAGGGTCACCCGATCCAGCCCTAACTATAAGCCTTAGCGAAAAGGAAAGTTTTAAGCCTAATCTTAAAAGTAGAGAGGGTATCTGTCTCCCTGATCTGAATTGGGAGCTGGTTCCACAGGAGAGGAGCCTGAAAGCTGAAGGCTCTGCCTCCCATTCTACTCTTACAAACCCTAGGAACTACAAGTAAGCCCGCAGTCTGAGAGCGAAGCGCTCTAATGGGGTAATATGGTACTATGAGGTCCCTAAGATAAGATGGGACCTGATTATTCAAAACCTTATAAGTAAGAAGAAGAATTTTAAATTCTATTCTAGCATTAACAGGAAGCCAATGAAGGGAGGCAGGTGTGACTTGTACTCCAGAAAATGCGGTATACAGTTTTAAACATTATAGTTAGCCTTACCTTAGCCTAGCCATCCTCCTTGTTGTCCTCCGGCTGGCCCACAAAATGCAAAAAAGTGCGGTCGTATTAACATTATTCCTTCTTTTTATTCCAGTGTCTTGTGGCCATAGATAATTGAGCCCCCCCCCCCCCACACACACACACACACATTTGCTAACATTTAGCAAATTACTTTGAATTCATAAACGTTCACATCTGAATTTCCACTGACTGCTAAAAAAAATTTTTATTCTGACGTGTAAATGATCATTTGCAGCTTTACACATTTAGCTTGACTACCCGCAGCAACTCTCAGCGGACTCATTATTTTAGAATGCCGTGGGCCGGGGACCCAGAGGTGGATGGTGGCTGGCAGGGACAGGCCGGGTTCTTCTGTCTCTCACTCTGTGGTCTGACTGGTTGGTTTGCAGACAGACTCGTAGACAGAGCGAGTCCGCTGGTGGGGGATGGTGGGCAGGTAGGTGGGGTTTATGCTGATTAATGTCTTGCTTAGCATGAAGGCGCTTAGCATGGCATGGTGCCCAACATGTGGCCTACTGGACCCTGCACACACGCATCTTTAGTCCTATACCAGCTTGTCTCTGTGCACCCGCAAGCTCCAGGGGCCCCTCGGGAGCCCACATCACCCAATGTTCTCATCAGCTTCTTTTGACAAATGAGGTCAAGTCACAAGGAAACAATAAGTTAAACGCCTCATGATCTGTTTTCAGAAAACCTCCACGGACGTGCAAAGCAGTGCTCACATTAAAGGTGCATTACGTAGTTTTCATCAATATCTAGTGCTGAGGTTTTGCATGCCACCCTCACACGTGCGCACACTCAAGAGTTAGCATTTTTGCAACGCTGAAATAGAGACATAACACAAATGAAGAAGACAGTCGTGTAGCTGATGGACCTGAAGTTATGATCATAAGCTGTTAGCTCGCCAGTGCCTTTAGCTATGTTAGCAAATACTGGCAATAACAGGCAAGCTAGCCTCAACACATGTGTGAGGGTTAATGAGCCGTTCCACAGAGGGCCGTTCCTTCCTGTTTCATGCTGAACAGCGAAACAGTAACGTCTCCATTCATTCTTTCTCAATCTTGAGCAAACTTGGTCTCCGCGGTAGTTACGCCCATCATCGGCACCAGTTTCAAAATTGGGGTGAAATTTCAAGCTGTTCAAAATTTTCATCCTGATTCTCCAAACGAGAGTCGTGCACGGTAACGTGTACCATCCGGGTGCTCGTTGTCTTAACGGCTCCACTCAGGCTCGAACGTCTTTAAATGGGGTCGTCCTTGTGAGTACCATTTGAAACCTGATTGTGCTCCATCTGAGTAAAAAAAACTTGAAGCAGAAGTGTATGTTGCAGTTCTGGCCAAGGACCCGCTTTTTCAAGTGGGTTGCCAGGTCTGCACTTTATAAGCCAGCCTGATGGGAGGCAAACCGGAGTAAGCACTTTCATCTCTTTTTGTTGTTGTTGTTGTTGTTTGTTTTTTCTGGATCGTATTAGAACGGTGTCCTGTGGAATCGGGGTGTAAAGTATTGGCTGGGTTGCATCTGAAACCTTACCAGTAGATGTCACTGAACTCTACATAATGCACCTTTTACAATTTTTATATTTATATATAATATAATAATAAAATTATATATATATATATATATATATATATATATATATATAATGTTTAATGTTCAAACTGATAAACTTTATTGTTTTTGTGCAAATATTTGCTCATTTTTAAATGGATGCCTGCAACAGGTTTCTAAAAAGCTGGGACAGTGGTATGTTTCCCTCTGTGTTACATCACCTTTCCTTCTAACAACACTCAATAAGCATTTGGGAACTGAGGACACTAATTGTTGAAGCTTTGTAGGTGGAATTCTTTCCCATTCTTGCTTGATGTACGACTTCAGTTTTTCAACAGTCCGGGGTCTCCGTTGTCGTATTTTTGCGCTTCATGATGCGCCACACATTTTCAACAGGCGACAGGTCTGGACTGCAGGCAGGCCAGTCTAGTACCCGCACTCTTTTACTACAGTCACGCTGTTGGAACACGTGCAGAATGTGTCTCGGCATTGTCTTGCTGAAGTAAGCAGGGACGTCCCTGAAAAAGACGTTGCTTGGATGACAGCATGTGTTGCTCCAAAACCTGGATGTACCTTTCAGCATTGATGGTGCCATCACAGATGTGTAAGTTGTCCATGACATGGGCACTAACACACCTCCATACCATCACAGTTGTGTAAGTTGTCCATGACGTGGGCACTAACACACCCCCATACCATCACAGATGTGCAAGTTGTCCATGACGTGGGCACTAACACACCCCCATACCATCACAGATGTGCAAGTTGTCCATGACGTGGGCACTAACACACCCCCATACCATCACAGATGTGCAAGTTGTCCATGACGTGGGCACTAACACACCCCCATACCATCACAGATGTGCAAGTTGTCCATGACGTGGGCACTAACACACCCTCATACCATCACAGATGTGCAAGTTGTCCATGACGTGGGCACTAACACACCCCCATACCATCACAGATGTGCAAGTTGTCCATGACGTGGGCACTAACACACCCCCATACCATCACAGATGTGCAAGTTGTCCATGACGTGGGCACTAACACACCCCCATACCATCACAGATGTGTAAGTTGTCCATGACGTGGGCACTAACACACCCCCATACCATCACAGATGTGTAAGTTGTCCATGACGTGGGCACTAACACACCCCCATACCATCACAGATGTGTAAGTTGTCCATGACGTGGGCACTAACACACCCCCATACCATCACAGATGTGTAAGTTGTCCATGACGTGGGCACTAACACACTCCCATACCATCACAGATGCTGGCTTTTGAACTTTGCGCTGGTAACAATCTGGATGGTTTTTTTCCTCTTTTGTCCAGAGGACACGACGTCCATGATTTCCAAAAACAATTTGAAATGTGGACTCATCAGACCACAGCACACTTTTCCACTTTGTGTCTGTCCATTTCAAATGAGCTCGGGTCCAGAGAAGGCGGCGGTGTTTCTGGATGTTGTTGATGTTTGGCTTTCACTTTACATGGTAGAGTTTTAACTTGCACTTGTAGATGTAGCGACAAACTGTGTTAACTGACAATGGTTTTTTGAAGTGTTCCTGAGCCCACGCGGTAAAATCCTTTACACAATGATGTCAGTTTTTAATGCAGTGCTGCCTGAGGGATCGAAGGTCACAGGCATTCAGTGTTGGTTTTCGGCCTTGCTGCTTACGTGTAGAAAGTTCTCCAGAGTCTCTGAATCTTCTGATTATATTATGGACTGTAGATGATGGAATCCCTAAATTCCTTGCAATTGAACATTGAGAAACATTGTTCTTAAACTGTTGGACTATTTTTTCACGCAGTTGTTCACAAAGTGGTGATCCTCACCCCATCTTTGCTTGTGAACAGCTGAGACTTTTGGGGATGCTCCTTTTATACCCAATCATGACACTCACCTTAGAGTGTTGTTAGAAGGAAAGGTGATGTAACACAGTGGTAAACATACCACTGTCCCAGTTTTTTTGAAACGTGTTGCAGGCATCCATTTCAAAATGAGCAAATATTTGGACAAAAACAATAAAGTGTATCAGTTTGAACATTAAATATCTTGTCTTTGTGGTGTATTCAATTGAATATAGGTTGAAGAGGATTTGAAAATCATTGTATTCTGTTTTTATGTACATTTCACACAACGTCCCAACGTCATTGGAATTGGGGTTGCAATGATGAACATGAAGTTCAAATCTTTAATGTCAGTAACAGCGCCCTCTTCTGCGGGTTTGCAGTACATCTCGTTGCAGAGGACGAATGACGGTTTGGTCCACTGACGTCTTTTCCTCGTGACTTCAGTTTGTCTGCGTCCTCGCTTGTCTCGCTGCTCCAGAGTTTAACGTGCTGATGAACTGAGGATTGTGGATTGATGTCCACAAAAATGTTTTTGTTAAAAGTTCTCAGAAAATGATGAACTTCCTTTGCTGCTGTTTGGAAAGTAAAATGCAGCAGCGCCACCATGTGGTGAAGAGTGGTTTGGGCCTTGTGTTGGACTTGGTATTTGACGGGTCATGTGACTGTGCACTGATACTCTGCTGTTCCTCGTAGGACGGTTGAAGATGACCACCTGAGCCTGAGGGGGTGGAGCAGTGCCCTGTGGCATGCTGGGACATGGCCACCCTGAAATGTTTTACAACAAGGAGCAAAGACTGATGGGACTTCTAGAGGCCGGGATGACGGATGTCAAAGATGGAGGTCAAACTTGATCTCTGAATGAACGATCAAAAAACAGGAGTATTAAGCTCCACCTATCAGGAGTGAACCCTGAAAATTGCAACATTTACTCGCAGTATTTATTTAATTTTACTGAAGTTTTACTTTAAACTTGCAGATTATTTTCTAACCCACAATCCCAAATTACCAGTAATATATTCACAATATGTTTCTAATATTTATATTTATTTTGAACTGTTTAGATTCAAAATAATGAGATTTATCAGAATTAATTATTTAATTCTGAATTTATTTAATCTTTTTTTTTGGGGGGGGGGGGGGCTAATTTTTAAATAGACCTTTTAATGATGTAGCTGCTGTCCAATCAGCAGCCTTGTGATGCTGGTTGTCCAATCAGAACGAGAGCAATACGAACACTGTGTCTTTACAACTGTCGTGCTTCAGTGTTTCTTCTTGATGTTTCTTTATGCTGTGTGGGCGGAGCTTCAAAGTTTTATTTTTCTTTTGACTGAACTTCCTGCTGTCACACAATTGCCACAGGTGACCTTTGACCTCATAACGTGCCGGTAGGATGAAGGATAAAAGCTTTTGTTTTGAGCAGAAATGCTCACAATTTGTTTTTTTTTTGTTTGTTTGTTTTTTCTTTTTCTTTTTTTAAATAAACAAGTCAAGTTGTGATTGTGTGTTTTGTTTTCTGGCGATTCTGCAGCGTCACAAACGAGCGGCACTGACCTCAGGAGGCATGGCCTGTGTGAGGTTTGTTCAGAGCCTGACAGAAGTTAAAACTGGTCGTTTCTGGTGGTTTGATTTTAAATGAGGTTAAAAAGTGCAAAGCCCCTCCCAGCACATTAGTGCTTTAATTCTGAAAATTTAATCCTGCTTTTAAACTCAGATAAAACTGAAGTTATTGTACTTGGCCCCACAAATCTTAGAAACATGGTGTCTAACCAGATCCTTACTCTGGATGGCATTACCCTGACCTCTAGTAATACTGTGAGAAATCTTGGAGTCATTTTTGATCAGAATATGTCATTCAAAGCGCATATTAAACAAATATGTAGGACTGCTTTTTTGCATTTACGCAATATCTCTAAAATTAGAAAGGTCTTGTCTCAGAGTGATGCTGAAAAGCTAATTCATGCAAGAGAGTAAACTGCGCGACCTTATGTCAAAAAGTGATTTATGGCCCTGTCAGCCAATCAGAATCGACTACATCACTATGCCCCGCCCCTAGCCCCGCCCCTGGCCCCAAGCTCCATCCCTAACTCCGCCCCAAGCTCCGCCTCCAAGCCGGGTTAGTGTTATGGTTAGGGTTAGGGTTAGGGTTGGGAGGTTTTCTTCAATTTAGTGATTAAACACGAATATTTTAATACCCCTTTAATATTTTTTTATTCTTAAATTAATGCGTCTCCTTTTCTGTTTTTTAATTCTTAAATTAAAGAAGGGTTAAAAATAACCGTCTCTCGGCTGTAACGGCTGTAAGTCTTTGCAGCAATACGGTCAAATACCCACGCATAGAGCTCCTCACGCAAACATGACCCCACGGCTGTAATACCTGTTGCAGACGCTAGCTGTGTGTGTGTGTGTGTGTGTGTGTGTGTGTGTGTGTGTGTGTGTGTGTGTGTGTGTGTGTGTGTGTGTGTGTGTGTGAGAGAGAGACCTGCGCAGCGGGGGTGTCACGCTGGATGGTCTTTTATAACATAGTAGAGAAGCTTGAATCTTTGGTTGAAGCTTGAATGTTTTATTACATCCGATTTCCTGATGACGGGGTCGTTCGCTGGGCTTGTTTGAAGACGGAAAAACAAAGCTTATTCTTAGTCATGATAGATGCAGTTTCTTTTAAGATATTACCCGGTCGATCAGGGGCTGCAGGACACCCGCTGATCGGAGATGCCGCCCGAGGTGATGAAGGTGGAAAAAACTGTTTCTTCTCAATCACGCCAGATGGTGTTTTTATTCATCTGTTGAATTAAGCCCCGCGGGCCGAAGACAGGGTTTAAAAATCCCCTTTTCGATGACAGAGTGACATACAGCATCCACCATGCCGAGACGAATTCCGATCCTCCGTTACATCTGTGAGATGCCCGTGAACATCACCATGATGACAGAGGGCTCACTCACTCCAAAAAAAAGCGAGGATGTACGTCAGCCGCTTGAGTCAGCTGATACCGGAGGAAGATTTGACGTACGGCCTGGAGGGGCCCGAACGGTTAACTTACACGTTCGATCCGTATTTCGCTCAAGTAAGTTTCTTCACTCTGGCTGAGGGTGAGACTGCCACTCGAGGAACCCCGCGGGTGGCGCTTACTTCCGCCGACTGGGGAGTGTTCTCCGCAGCTGCAGGGTCGATGATTCGTGACACGGTCAACCCTGAGCCTCCAGGAGATCAGACGCCGGAAAAGAGGAAAACTCACTTCCAACTCACCTGGCTCAGCCCCCAGGGGCCGCGCTATAGGGTGATATTTCAGCGGGGACCTCCTGACGCTGACTCTGAGGGTGAAATTAAATTGGAGAGAGTTAGTGCCAGCGGCCGCGTCAGATCTGTCACAGCCGCGGCTGAGAGCTGGGACGAGTTGTTCAACACCTGCAACGAGAGGATTACGGGCCTTTTTACAAGGTGTCTGGCCTGGAGGGACGTGATCGAAGTCCGAAAAAATTTGGCGCCTCTTTTTACTTAAAAAAAAAAAAAAAAAAAAAAAAAAGAAAAAAACTCTGCTGTAGCTCCTCCCCTGCATGCACGGGGATTTCTATAAAAAAAACCACCAGACCACATCTCATTTAAGCATCGGATGATGGACCAGCATGAGCTCCTCAACCTCCCCCATCGCACTGGCCGATGACATCACTTGCGACTGGGCACTCGCCTGTGGAAGAGACCCGCCATCCCCGGGGCAGGCCTGGATGAGATCCGCCGAGCCGGTCGTGAACCAGGACCGGCGCCAGAAGGCTTCACGGACCCGCGGCGGGTACGAGACCCCGTGGGGAGTTCAGCTCGAACCGGTCTGGGGTGAGATCCATCCTTCTCAGGCGCTTTCTAGCCCGGGAGGCGTGGGCTCTCTTCCCACTGTCACGGAGGCTGCGAGTCCAGGGGAGGTACAAGACCTCGAGCGGGCTGAGAAATACGCCACATCTTACGCATCAGACCGGCCAGACGGGTTCCTGTCAGAGGAATTCCTGAAAACAGTGAAAGTCGGCGTGGCCCACTTACTTTTGGCTGTGATCAAAAGTTAGACAAAAACTCTGTTACGGGTGTGAGATCGATCACCCCAGCCAGCGACAGCACGAGTGCCTGGACCCGTTAAATGAATATTTCTTTACCGGACATTTTGAGAGATTAATGGTGAGACTCTGGAGACCAATCTATATTCCGGCTGTGGTAAAACTCCTAGCCCAGCGCTTCCTCAACCCATCGGCGGCGAGGGTCCAGGGGGCGGTAGAAAACATCCTCACTGAGCTGAAATACACTGATAATTTTGAAGCAAAGATCAACAAACTCTACACGTTTCGGTGAAGACACCGATCTCGACCTGGAGGGGATGGTAGCCGTCTAAACCCCGACGGCTGAAAAAAAAAAAACCTGCATTTTTTTTTTTGTTTTTTTAATATCATCATTATATTGTTTACAGTCATGGGTAATTGTGTGATGAGTCTCTTTCAAAGCCTGCAGGAAGTTTATATTATACGTGAACTCTCGTATAAGCTGGAGCGGGTAGTCATTTGCAGGCTGGAGACCCCAGACACCCCGCCTTCATGCGTTATGGAGAGGGTCTTCGACGTTATCAGACGTTGCCCCGGGCCCGGAGTCTGGACAGAACATATCTATAACGCGGCTCTCCATTCATCTGAAAAATCTCTGTACAACGTATTACTGAAAATCTCTGTTTTGACCACCGACGATTTTACACGGTGTAATCCGCTGCACCTGCTTACATTATACACTCTGTTTGTGGATGTGATGGCGTGCCGGGTGAAACAGCTGGAACTGCCCAGAGGGGAGATTGTTCCTACACTTTTACAGCTGAATACTGAAATAAACCGTATGAATGAATGAATGAATGAATGAATAAATGCGGGGGAGATGTATTACTGAGTTTTCCAGTTTTGTACGTGAACGTATACTTTTTTCCCTCCACGTATGTTGTGTTTAATAAACATGAACGTATACTTTTTTCCCTCCACGTATGTTGTGTTTAATAAACATGAACGTATACTTTTTTCCCTCCACGTATGTTGTGTTTAATAAACACAACATACGTGGAGACAATTAGCTAAACTGCAGGATTGTCTTACAGACATAAAGACATGGATGACCTCTAATTTCCTGCTTTTAAACTCAGATAAAACTGAAGTTATTGTACTTGGCCCCACAAATCTTAGAAACATGGTGTCTAACCAGATCCTTACTCTGGATGGCATTACCCTGACCTCTAGTAATACTGTGCGAAATCTTGGAGTCATTTTTGATCAGGATATGTCATTCAATGCGCATATTAAACAAATATGTAGGACTGCTTTTTTGCATTTACGCAATATCTTTAAAATTAGAAAGGTCTTGTCTCAGAGTGATGCTGAAAAACTAATTAATGCATTTATTTCCTCTAGGCTGGACTATTGTAATTCATTAGTATCAGGTTGTCCTAAAAGTTCCCTGAAAAGCCTTCAGTTAATTCAAAATGCTGCAGCTAGAGTACTGACGGGGACTAGAAGGAGAGAGCATATCTCACCCATATTGGCCTCTCTTTCAAAATTTGTACGGGGCATCCACCCTACGCAGGAGGCCTGCAAAGTTTAAATATAAGATCGGAGATATAGTCAGGGTCTCCAAGCTCAGGGGAGTTTTTGATAAAAAAAATATGAACAAAGTTATACAGATGAAATGTTCACGGTGTCAGAATGTATACAACGTGCGCCGCCCGTTTATAAATTGAAAGATTATGACGGCGAGATCATTGAAGGTTCATTTTATGAACCAGAATTGCAGAAGGTTAAAATAGCAAAAGACAGACCGTATCAGGTTCAAGAAATTATTCGTGAACGTTTTACCAAAGGGAAGAAATTTGTATTTGTCAGATGGACAAATTGGCCCAAGAAATTTAACTCCTGGGTTCCCGCGGACCAGCTGATGGCCGTATAAATATGACATCTATCATCAACAGACATATGAGAGATGGATCGGGATCTGAAACACGGATTTTATATGACTCTGCCTTCAAAGGTATTCCTGGACAACACAATTTCATGCTACCAGGTGGACTTGGCTCCACACCTGGATCTAGAGGGTGACTGGGATGTGGCGCTGACGGAAATTTCTTATCCACACACCTGGTTAAATATCCCGGAAAAGCCTTGCTGTACGTTTCAGGTGAAAAAAATTATGGGCTTACCGCCCAAGAACAAACTCGCCGTTCACTCGCAATTTTTTGACATGGGATATTATGATAACTTTGAGGTTATTGCAGTGCGGATAAACCCTCGTTTGAAGACTATAGATCCGAAGCTGACTTTAAAATATGATGATATCCAGAAAAGGTTTCTGTGGGAAGGAGACGGTACCTGCCAGGTATATTTTGAAGCCCCGACGACGTACATGCTGGGGATACAGCCTAATCAATGGCTGAGATGCGGGCCCGGGGTCACGAGCTCTCCCCGCTACCCCGATATAAAAGCGGGCATATATCACCTGTTCTGTTATACAGACGTTGTACAGCCTCAGGCGGTGGGCAACGCTTTTGCTCCTCTCCTCTGAGCATTCGAAATTGGAGGTCGTTTTGGGGAAATAATTACAAAGAAATTCAACCCCGCTTATTACATCCCGGTCTCCAAAAGACATATTGAGACGATACACATCGAAATCAAAAGCGATCAAGATCGACCGGTGAATTTCAGATACGGTAAATTGGTTGTGACATTACGTTTTAAACCGGCGGGATAAAAAAATGGCCGGGGCAGCGCACAAAGCCGACATTTATAGATTTGTGCCTTACTATGAAAATCAAGTCGGGAACGGCCATCACGGCTTCCACGGCGCTCCTGTTATGTACGGGCACGGGCTCGGGAACATATTTCCTTCCCACTGTCGCCAAGTGCTTGCTCACAGGGGGTCGTTTTGACCATTGGGGTTTTTACGTAATTATTGTATGGCCTTGCCTTACAATATAAAGCGCCTTGGGGCAACTGTTTGTTGTGATTTGGCGCTATATAAATAAAATTGATTGATTGATATTTTCGAAACTGTTCAAATTTGTGTCGCCGCTGATTAAACAAGGATACACGATCGCCAAACCTCACCTGAAAAACGCAGCTCGAAGCATCGCTTCCGACGTAGTGAGCCGTGTTGTTGAGAGAGCCGGACGGAGTCAGGAACCCGAGCAGCAGCGGGGGTCCGGGATCATGGTGTTCTCAAGAAGGCCCCGGAAACGGATCAAAACCGTTAAAAAGCGAAAGACCCCGGAAAAAGCAGAACAGTTCGAAGGAAGCATAAGAAGAGGAGGTTGTCCGGAGATATTTTCTCTTAATGTCTCTTTTGCGAAATAATTCCCCCGAATGCACCATGAGCGAATTGGATTTATTCGCCATCCCCGGGACCCAGCTGTCCATCGAGCAAAGCCAATACGTTGAGGTCAGCCCGTTATCAGCCCTGACGGACACGGGGCCCTATCAAGTTTTTTTTATAGAGGAATGGTCTATTTGAAGAGTTTGTCAGGTTTTAGAATTCATCATAGTACAGAAACAGCATTAGTGAAGGTTACAAATGATCTTCTTATGGCCTCAGACAGTGGACTCATCTCTGTGCTTGTTCTGTTAGACCTCAGTGCTGCTTTTGATACTGTTGACCATAAAATTTTATTACAGAGATTAGAGCATGCCATAGGTATTAAAGGCACTGCGCTGCGGTGGTTTGAATCATATTTGTCTAATAGATTACAATTTGTTCATGTAAATGGGGAATCTTCTTCACAGACTAAAGTGAATTATGGAGTTCCACAAGGTTCTGTGCTAGGACCAATTTTATTCACTTTATACATGCTTCCCTTAGGCAGTATTATTAGACGGTATTGCTTAAATTTTCATTGTTACGCAGATGATACCCAGCTTTATCTATCCATGAAGCCAGAGGACACACACCAATTAGCTAAACTGCAGGATTGTCTTACAGACATAAAGACATGGATGACCTCTAATTTCCTGCTTTTAAACTCAGATAAAACTGAAGTTATTGTACTTGGCCCCACAAATCTTAGAAACATGGTGTCTAACCAGATCCTTACTCTGGATGGCATTACCCTGACCTCTAGTAATACTGTGAGAAATCTTGGAGTCATTTTTGATCAGGATATGTCATTCAAAGCACATATTAAACAAATATGTAGGACTGCTTTTTTGCATTTACGCAATATCTCTAAAATCAGAAAGGTCTTGTCTCAGAGTGATGCTGAAAAACTAATTCATGCATTTATTTCCTCTAGGCTGGACTATTGTAATTCATTATTATCAGGTTGTCCTAAAAGTTCCCTAAAAAGCCTTCAGTTAATTCAAAATGCTGCAGCTAGAGTACTGACGGGGACTAGAAGGAGAGAGCATATCTCACCCATATTGGCCTCTCTTCATTGGCTTCCTGTTAATTCTAGAATAGAATTTAAAATTCTTCTTCTTACTTATAAGGTTTTGAATAATCAGGTCCCATCTTATCTTAGGGACCTCGTAGTACCATATCACCCCAATAGAGCGCTTCGCTCTCAGACTGCAGGCTTACTTGTAGTTCCTAGGGTTTGTAAGAGTAGAATGGGAGGCAGAGCCTTCAGCTTTCAGGCTCCTCTCCTGTGGAACCAGCTCCCAATTCAGATCAGGGAGACAGACACCCTCTCTACTTTTAAGATTAGGCTTAAAACGTTCCTTTTTGCTAAAGCTTATAGTTAGGGCTGGATCAGGTGACCCTGAACCATCCCTTAGTTATGCTGCTATAGACGTAGACTGCTGGGGGGTTCCCATGATGCACTGTTTCTTTCTCTTTTTGCTCTGTATGCACCACTCTGCATTTAATCATTAGTGATTGATCTCTGCTCCCCTCCACAGCATGTCTTTTTCCTGGTTCTCTCCCTCAGCCCCAACCAGTCCCAGCAGAAGACTGCCCCTCCCTGAGCCTGGTTCTGCTGGAGGTTTCTTCCTGTTAAAAGGGAGTTTTTCCTTCCCACTGTTGCCAAGTGCTTGCTCACAGGGGGTTGTTTTGACCGTTGGGGTTTTACATAATTATTGTATGGCCTTGCCTTACAATATAAAGCGCCTTGGGGCAACTATTTGTTGTGATTTGGCGCTATATAAAAAAAAAATTGATTGATTGATTGATCCCCGGAGACGGTGATAGGTATTTAGACCTCAATAATACGCTGCTTTATCTGCGATTGAAAATTACAAATGCAGACGAGACTGACCTGGCTAATGACGCCCGCGCGGGGGTAATGAATTACCCTCTCAATACGATTTTCTCGCAAGTCAACGTGACTCTGGGTGACCGGCTAATGTCCCAGTCCAGCGTGACGCACCCGTACAGGGCGATGATTGAGACGCTGCTGAACTTTTCGCCCGCTTCATTGAAATCGCAGTTCACGGGCGGATTGTTTTACAAAGACACCCCAAGTCAGCACAATTCGACCGCTGTGGATGACGCGGGCCCGAATAAAGGCCTCGTGAGCAGAGCGCGCTTTAGTGCCGAATCGCGTGAATTTCAAGTTCAGGGCCCGCTGCATGCGGACATATTTTTCTGCGAGAGGCTTCTTCTGAATAATGTTTATCTAAGAGTTAAATTCATTCAAGCCAGCGATGCTTTCTGCCTGATGGGGCTGGCGGCCTCCACTTTCAAGCTGAAAATTCTGGGCGCGTCCCTATTAGTTAAGAAAGTCACCGTATCCACTGCAGTGAGATTGGGTCACTCCGCGGCTCTCATGAAAGGGAACGCCGTGTATCACGAATCAACGTTAAGACTTACGTGATCCCCAGCCATTCCAGGATATGCAACCAGGAGAACCTGTTTTTAGGAACCATGCCCAAATATGTGGTTCTGGGTATGGTGAATCACAATGCATTCAGCGGGAGAAGAGATCTGTCCCCGTTTGAATTTGCACACTATGACCTGGAGTACCTCGCACTCAGTCAAAACGGGAGACAGCTGCCGGCTAAAGCTTTCCAGCCTGAATTTAACAACAGACTCTCTGTCAGGGAGTTTTACAATCTCTACACCGCGACCGGACGACACTTCAAGGACCTGCCTCTCTGTATAGACCGGGAGGATTTTGCACACGGCTACGCGCTGTACGTCTTCAATTTAAACCCGGAGGAGGACAGCGGCGCTCTGAGCCCCGTCTCCACAGGGACCCTGCGACTTGAGATGAGATTCAGAGTCGTGACTCCGCATACCACCACGCTGATAGTGTACGCGTGTTACGATTCTCTCCTGGAGATTAATTCCAAGCGACAGGTCCTTGTGGATTTTTACTGATGAACACCCTGGAATTGGACGCTGTTATGAGGGGCTTAATAGACCTGTTCGCCGGTGTTTTCGCGTCTGACGAGTTATTCCGGATCAAGCCGGACCCTCCCGTATATTTCATTGTAAACACCCACCCTAGACATTTACCGGGGGAACACTGGTTAGCGCTCACCGTTGGAAAAAAAAAATGGTTGAGCCACATTTTTTGACTCGTTCGGCCTCAGCCTGGACTTTGAATACTACCCTAAAAGCATCGTGCGATATCTGGAGAATCTCCCAGATGTTAAAAACATTCTGTATCACAACAAACAGCTTTAGCACGAGTTATCGGACGTATGCGGACAACACTGCGTGTATTATCTGTATGACAGAGCCACTGGGAAGTCGTACCAGGACGTGGTGTCTTTATACACCGAAAATACAATCGTGAACGATGATTTCGTTTCTGATTTTGTGAAAAGATATCGTTATTGCCTTAAGAAAAGCTGCAATACCTCCTGTAACCAGCTAGCAGGGCCTTTGCATGAGTTTAAATATTGTCACGGCTTGTGTTAACCGGCGTTACTATTATTTTATGTTTTTCCGTGTGAAAATGTAACCCCCATCTTAGAACGCTCTCCCGATCATACCTTTAAAGTTTTATCACGTTTGCACACTTTAAACCCCCGTTATTAAGCGTAGAAAGAAGCATTGACCTTTGACCTTTGATTTTTTTTTGTTTTTTTGTGAAAAAATGCTTCAGATGTGTAGAAAACGCTCTCCCGATCATACCTTTAAAGTTTAACCTTTGACCTTTGATTTTTTTTGGTTTTTTTCACCTGAAAAGGGGATGGATGTGTGAAAGCAGTCTCCCGATCATACCTTGAAAGTTTTATCGCATTTGCACTCTTTAAACCCCCGTTATTAAGCGTAGAAAGAAGCGTTGACCTTTGACCTTTGATTTTTTTATGTGTGTTTTTTTTTTTTTTTGTTAAAAATGTTCCGGATGTGTGAGAGCGGCCTCCCGATCATACCTTTAATGTTGTTCGTTTTTTTGCATCGCTGTTAATTAAGTACAGAAGTGTTGAAAGTTGTTTTTTAAACCATATGCTGAATAAAAGTGATGAAGGCCGGAGAGAGTTTCAGTCGGTGTTTTATTAGTAACAATATACAAAAACGTGTCTGACTGCGATGTATTTTAAAAAATCTTGATCATAATATCCAGTCAGTTTTTAATTCGACACCCTCCTTTTATGGTGAGAAACCTTCCCAGCGTTGGAAGTCTTTTTTTTTCTTAAGTTTCTTCCTGGCCGGCGAATCGGTTAAAAGAAGTGTTTTTTAAGCTTCTGAAACTGCTCGCGGGCTTGCGGGTTTGATACACACGCTACCGGAATGTTCCGCTCCTGTAAAATATTGAGGAACTTCACCCAGCCTGTAGGGGGGCTCGATTTCTTGAACGAGGATCCGAGATGTTTCATAAGATCTATGGCGTGAGACCCCCTCACGACTTTCCCCTTGTAAATAAATTCCCAGACGGACTCCAGCGCGTATCACCCATCGACAATTTCCTCATAATATATTCAGCGTTTCTATGCTCTCTGGAGGGGATATTCTTCAGGACCTCTGTGACAGTCTCATCTACCTCCTCCTCCCCCACCCCCTCCTCCTCAGGTTGCTTAGCGACGCGAGTCTCTTGCGGGGGTGAAACGCATGATTCGAGTTCCCCCTGTTTGATCAGGGTTAAATAGCGCTGCAGCAGAGCCTCATACTTTTTAATTTTTTCATAAGGGGAGTGAGTACGTTCTTCCAGTATACCCCGCATTCGCGAGTCTAAATCATTTTCCGCCGTTTGTCTGATGTTATTTCCGCTCGGCGAAACGGAATGACCGAGTTGAAGCATCTGTTGAGGAGTCAGTAAAAACATCTTTTGCGCCGCTTTGAAGGCCATTATCCTCTGGGTACTATTAGACTTGTTATAACGGGCAGGGCCGCGGCGAGCAGAGGCAGGAGAAAGCCGCCCGTCTGAATCAGCGCTCCCCGCTTCCTTTTGTAACTGGTTTTTCTGTCGGCCAGAAGACGTAAAACTCTTTTTCGTTTTTTCAAGGCACGGAATTGAGAGTCGCTCAAGGCGATATTCCCCTTTAATATATTCAAAGCGATCTCGGATAAAGTTTTCAGAAGCTCCGGCCTGCAGGTCTTCAGGCTGTGGTGACGCTCCCTCGCCCCGGCTCTGATTAGCGCTTTAAGAGCGGGGGCGTTCCTTTTTAAAAGAGAGCTCATGTCCGTTTATCTTTCTGTAAATAAACTGTGGGCCACTCGTGCGGGAGTAATCCCGATCTCAGTCTGAACTGATCTGGACACTCCTGCGTGCAATCCAGTAATAAATACCCGTAAGGTACGCTCATAGCATCATCAAGAGCCTCCAAAAAAAATTGTTTTCTGGCGGGAAACATTTGCTGAGCCAGAATGTTCATCTGTAACTTGTCTCTGGGATTTTTAAACAGCACCATATAATTACAATTCAAGCTGATGGTTCGACTGTATTTCCCTTTATGAAACACGTTCTGTGTGATCATGATGACGCTCATATTCCGGTGATGTCTGTACTGGGTGAAAATTCTTACAACTTCAGGATGATCCGTTGCTTGAAAGATGAGATCATCCAAAATAACCAGATGGCTCTGACCTTCAGGGAAAAGGCTGTCGTCCAGAAATGAGTCAGGGAGTCCTCTTACAAATTTAATATTTTTATTCTTCAGTTCAGAATACAGAGGTTGTTCAGACGTATACAGCCATACAATGTTGTCAGGCACATGTCTCATAGCGTTGCTACAATTTTCCAGCAATGTTTTCACAAACACAGTCTTTCCCGAACCACTCGGTCCAACGATGAGACAGGAGAATGGGAGCTGAAGTCTGGGGTCAAACTCCACCGTATTTCCCGAGTGAGACATGTTTCAAAATCCGAACGGTTCGGTTTCCCCGTCCTTTAAAAGACGCCGCTTGTCATACACCACCCTGAAGGATTTTTGAAATGACACGTTTGTCAAACTGAAACTGCTTTTATGACGTTTAATTCCCTGCTGCGGCGTTATGATAGATGTAGCGAGGGCGGGGTCTTTTATATAACCCTCGACCAGATCTTTGACGCTGTCAAAGTTTATTTTCTGACAGCTCTCGTGGGTTTGAGTGATCCCCTTCACACGCATGACCGTTTTACCTCGTACGGTTTTATATGCGTAACTTTTAGGCCCCGCTGCTGCAAACTCTGACGTCGCCGTTCAACTCGTCGGTGAGCTGCCCCAGATAATTACCGGTAGGCAGCGGGGTTTCACCCCACCTACAAACGTAAATCAGGCTATCGGTATCATAATACAGAATCCTGTCAGGATTTGCCACAGCCTCCATAAAACCATACAAGGTCAAACGCGCGTACGCCGTTGTAAACGCTGCGATGAAAATATTGACGGCTTTACCCGGTCGGCTGACGTACCGCGGGCCGTACCTCCATTGAACCATAGCCACCTGACTGCTGAGGAATGTTAGATATGTGACCTCGTACTCTTCAGAAAACATACCTGAACAGATCGTCAGCGTTTTTAACGAGCACCGTCTGCGTCAGATTTGACCTCTGGGCGAATTTCCCCCAGAAGGAGTTGAGGCAGATCTTAGCCATCTGTCGTTTTGCTGGATTGTGACTGATTTTTTTTCTGGGTCTAAACGAATCTTCTGATTCAGCCAGTAGTCCGTGATATATTTTTCTCTGCTCTCGGGGTCTTTATCAAATTCGGGAGGGAAACCGGAGGCTTCCTGCTTGTGTTTTAAGAAGGTGTTTATGTACCCCTCAAAGATTTTATCACTTTTTTCCTCAAAATACCAGACTTCAAAAATCTTAGCTACAACGTAGCCTGTATCCAGAGCTTTGTGGAATTCCGGGGTCGTCCAAGTCCCAGACAGAGCTCTCTGCTGCTGACTGTGTGTGCACGCTCCCGCTTGATTATTTTCATCAGCGCAGGTGCGACACAGAGTAAACACCAGTTTACCGTGAGGAGTTCTGTGTGGGAGGACGGGGAATTTTAGCCCCCGGGGCGGATACACGACGGCTTTGATGAGCCCGAAATAAGTCCTGGGGTCTCGGAAATTTCTCTCGATAATTTCCGGATGCCCCGTGGGATATGTGAAATTTACGTTAACGTAAGGATACAGCGAGGTCACGTCGACGTAATAGACCCTCTCATCTTGCTTAGCCGTGTACCTCAGACGGGATGCACAGGTCCGACCGCCGTATAAAGCGTTGCGAGGTTCGAGGGGCGGCGGTAACCCCCTGCGGCTGAGGAAACGGCGAACGTTCTCATCCCTCAGCCTCATTTCAAGCCACTGATGTTCCCAAATTACGCTGAGGGTGACGCCCGGCATAGCCCGCAGAAAGGATGTTTTTTTCTGACATGCTGCGTGGAGCTCTCCAAATGAGGTGTTTGTGAGAGGGTTTATTTCGTGCTGTGTAAAACACGTTGCACACCCGCGGTAAAAACACCCGAGAAACTCCCACACTTTTATCCACCCGTCAATCTGAGCATACCCATCAACATAACCCCCTATTTTTTTCTCGCCCCTGTTTAGAGCATGATCGATGGTAATGTTTTGCGTCTCAGCAACCCATTCTAACCACTGCACGGCCACGTCCGAATATTTCTTATGCTTCGTTCTATAATTGTCGGCGGAGGGGATCGCCAGCGTTTTTGGAGCGAGAAAGTTAGTTTGGAAGACTTTCATACACGCTGAGGTGATTGTAACGCAGCTAAAATGATCCACGCGTGTTTCAGCGATGAATTCAGACATAAATTTGGAGCAGGCTGCAGCCAGGATTTTTGTGTCGTTATCATAATACATAACGGTCTTGGCTTTAAAATCGAAAATTGTGTTTTTTTTGCTCACGTACCACGCGTTAAATTCCTCTCTTTCGCCCTCTGACATATTTGCAACCCCTTAAGCTGCAGAGTCAGGGTACGGACCGACATAGTTCAGATTTTTTTCTGAACTGAACAGGTGCGGAAAGTAACCTTTGCGGATGATTTCGTCTTTCAGCCGGATTCCCAGGGCTTTAGGCATCTGAGATAAGCGCATTGTAAGGAAAGATAACGAATCTATATATTTCTGTTTAAAGGCGGCGTCTGTCATGAGTAATAGTTTACTCCCGGTCATAATCACAGCGGGGGTTACGCCCTGCTGGACTAAATACTTTAGAAGCAGATAGCCGTCAAAACCTTTTGAGTTGTGAGCGATGAACACGTATTCTTTGAATTTTCTCATTCTAAAATGTTTAAAGAAGCGGGCTACGCAGTCTGTCCCCCATGCGCTCCAAAAATCACCCGTCTTTGTTACAGCGCTGACATAAAACGGTACGTGTTCCCCATTATTATCGACATACGTTTCAAAGTCATAAAAAACATATTTCTCTGAATGCGTCTCTTCAGCTTTGAACGGCGTCATATAGCAGAGGTGACCCTCGCTCGGCTCCTGGAGAGCCTCGCCGCATATATGACACCTCTTCTGCTTACACACGTGCGGAGCGCTGTTTTTAGAAAACGCTATGTAATACTCGCGTCTACATCGAGGGCATTTTTTTCTGTTATCACACACATTAACGAACTTAACGGCGGAAGGACGATACTTCGGCTGTTTATGCAGGCTGTAACAGGCGGGAGAGCGACACTTCTTGTTACATTCGCTGCAGAATACAGGGTTATTTTTCTCGTAACACTGCGTGGATTCACAAATTTTACAATATGATGGACAATTATGGGAGGCATGGTTGCTGTACCCCTCAAAGCAAAACTTACATACATATTTCACTCCCCAAAATCTCTTTAAATCGGTGATTCCGTAAAAATGATTATTAAACAGAAAAACGAAAAGAGTTTTCTGCAGCGCCGGTATTCCTGTTTGGAATTTTGTCAGCTTTTTCTCCCCTTCAGCTCTGAAAAACACCACAATTTTACAACCCAGAACGTTTTCAAATTTTCCCACCTGCTCTAAAGATACCGGCGTAGCAGCCGTTAATCCGACGCTAATTTGTAACGCCAGCCCGCGCTGCTCCGCCTCGTGCGTAGTCAGATGAGGATTCAATAATTGAACGAGGGTTATCGTGAAACATAAACTGTTGTCAGGATTATACACGATATTAAGGCATTTGGATTTTTTCCTCAGAACCTCGTGATGGAGGAGGTCATCTATTCTGCGCTTCTCCGCACCGTTCTGGTTGCGGATGACCTGGACCACTAATTCCAGAGACTCGTCGGATAAAACGTTGGAATTCGATTGTATCATTCGTTCTAGCAGATTTTGGAAGCCCGTCACATCGCCCGCATCGTTATATGAGCTGATCAAAGCGGCCTCGTTGTAGACCGAGTCCCCACGAATCTCTATTTGGATAAAGTCCCCGGCCCTGGCGTGTGTTAAAGCCTTTTCGACCGAGTTCTGAAGAGTCCCAACGACGTTACGATAAAATTACGCATAGTCGGGAATTTCGTCGACGCGGTGGAAATTTAGAGGTTGCCTGATTTCGATATTGTTAAAAGCAGGTCTCCTGATGACGTTAGCAGCCCCACCGCCCGTCATGGGAGAGTGTCAGCTGGACCCCGGTCGTGCATCATCCCCGCCTTCCATCAAAACAGAGATTACCGCGTTTATCGGGGTTAAACGAGCTCTGTTTAAAATCTCTTCTCCGTGCACATTGCGCGGGGAGGGACTTCTTAAAGGTGAAAAAACGCGTGCATCATTAGGCGTTTGATTTAATTCATCCACCGCGGATTGGACGTGAGGATTAACTTCACACGCGAGGAGGTTTACGGCGTTATTTAGAGGAGTCAGACGCACCTGGTTCAACGCCGCGGGACCGGACTCGTCTCGAGGCGGGGTGTGCGGGGGGTCAGGGGGCTCTTCAGTATCAGACTGGACCATCGAATTTATAGCGTTAATCGCAGAAATGATGCAGGGGTTAATTTCTTCCGATTCTCGTTCAGCTGCCAAATTAAGAGCATCATTTATCGGTGTTAAACGAACACGGCTTAAAAGTCTCTCTCCGGATTCGATGTTATTTCGAGGCGGTGAATTTAACGCCTCGGGTAATGGACCATCTGTTCCAGGAGCGCTCCCCGCTGAGTCGATTATTGAAGCGTTTAAATCCAATACACGTCCGAAGTTATTTTCCTGACCTGAATTCTCTCCTCCCATCTTTTAAAACCCGTACCAGGATGAATCTACCTCAAGAAAATCAATTAATATACCTCTTCAAAATGAATTAATGTACCTCTTCAAAATGAATTCTCCCGTTCCATCGGAATAAGAAAAAAAAACAAAAAACAGAATACACATTTTCAAAAAAGTTGCGAGATGAGATTAATCCCAACTCAGAATATCCTCGAGCCTTGCGTCTTGGTGGAAAATAGATGGTCTCCCTCCACCGCGTGCTGAAAAAAAAGAGAAAAACGTTAGTTATTAAATATTTAAAATAAATAAATAAATAAACTCCGACTCCTTACCGTGTAAATCCGTGGATCATTTTACGGTTCTCTGCCGCTGACCCGCTTCTCCATGGGCTGTAACAGAAAAAATTGGGTTATTCCAGAGTTTTAACCGTGATTTAATTTCGGTCGGAGTACTTACATCTGCGTGGTGAAGTCGGGGCTTCCAGCCTTCGAACTTCTTCAGGGGGCTCTGACTTGATTTCTAGAATTAAAATAAATAAATAAATAAAAAGCAGCACCCTCGCAAGCAGATATTCTGTAATATTTCAAATATATTACCGAGGCCGGGTTCGAACGCACTCTGGAGTGTCTGCGTGGTTTTGTCTAAAAAAGACAGTTTCAGACCGCGTGCATCATTTAAAAACAGTCATTTCTATCAAAAAAGATTACTTAAATCACTTACCCTGAAAGCTGATGTGGTTTTCGCACTCTGCTCGAAGACAAGAAAACTTAATTAAACAACATGGTTTTTCAGGACCAGAGGATTTTTTTTTTTACCGCAAATTAATTCTATTTTATACCCATCGCGGGGTCCAGACGCCTTCACTCTTCACCGGTCGTAATGGAAATGAGCGGTGACTCCTTCCCACAGGGGGACGTGACTGAGAAGAAACTTTGTTTTTTTTCCGCCTTCATCACCTCGGACGGCATCTCCGATCAGCGGGTGTCCCGCAGCCCCTGATCGACCGGGTAATATCTTAAAAGAAACTGCATCTACCGTGACTAAGAATAAGCTTTGTTTTTCCGTCTTCAAACAAGCCCAGCGAATGACCCCGTCATCAGGAAATCGGGTGTAATAAAACATTCAAGCTTCAACCAAAGATTCAAGCTTCTCTACTATGTTATAAAACACCATCCGGCGTGACACCCCCGCTGCGCAGGTCACACACACACACACACACACACACACACACACAGCTAGCGTCTGCAACAGGTATTACAGCCGTGGGGTCATGTTTCCGTGAGGAGCTCTATGCGTGGGTATTTGACCGTCTTGCTGCAAAGACTTACAGCCGAGAGAGTTATTTTTAACCCTTCTTTAATTTAAGAATTAAAAAATATTAAAGGGGTATTAAAATATTTGTGTTTAATCACTAAATTGAAGAAAATCTCCCAACCCAGGTGGGAGGGGAGGTAGGGCTTGGAGGCGGAGCTTGGGGCGGGGTTAGGGGGTGGAGCTTGGGGGCAGGGTTAGGGGAGGAGCTAGGGGTGGAGCTTGGGGTGGAGCCAGGGGAGGGGCTACAGGCGTGACGTAGTCGATTCTGATTGGCTGTGATGTCATAAGGGGCGGAATTAGGGGCAGGGCTTACTGACGTAGTCGATTAGGTCTTATCTCAGAATGATGCTGAAAAACTAATTCATGCATTTATTTCCTCTAGGCTGGACTATTGTAATTCATTATTATCAGGTTGTCCTAAAAGTTCCCTGAAAAGCCTTCAGTTAATTCAAAATGCTGCAGCTAGAGTACTGACGGGGACTAGAAGGAGAGAGCATATCTCACCCATATTGGCCTCTCTTCATTGGCTTCCTGTTAATTCTAGAATAGAATTTAAAATTCTTCTTCTTACTTATAAGGTTTTGAATAATCAGGTCCCATCTCATCTTAGGGACCTCATAGTATCATATCACCCCAATAGAGCGCTTCGCTCTCAGACTGCAGGCTTACTTGTAGTTCCTAGGGTTTGTAAGAGTAGAATGGGAGGCAGAGCCTTCAGGCTCCTCTCCTGTGGAACCAGCTCCCAATTCAGATCAGGGAGACAGACGCCCTCTCTACTTTTAAGATTAGTCTTAAAACTTTCCTTTTTGCTAAAGCTTATAGTTAGGGCTGGATCAGGTGACCCTGAACCATCCCTTAGTTATGCTGCTATAGACTTAGACTGCTGGGGGGTTCCCATGATGCACTGTTTCTTTCTCTTTTTGCTCTGTATGCACCACTCTGCATTTAATCATTAGTGATTGATCTCTGCTCCCCTCCACAGCATGTCTTTTTCCTGGTTCTCTCCCTCAGCCCCAACCAGTCCCAGCAGAAGACTGCCCCTCCCTGAGCCTGGTTCTGCTGGAGGTTTCTTCCTGTTAAAAGGGAGTTTTTCCTTCCCACTGTTGCCAAGTGCTTGCTCACAGGGGGTCGTTTTGACCGTTGGGATTTTTCTGTAATTATTGTATGGCTTTTGCCTTACAATATAAAGCGCCTTGGGGCAACTGTTTGTTGTGATTTGGCGCTATATAAATAAAATTGATTTGATTTTGATTTTGATTTGATAGTACTGTTGGGAAAGTGTAGTGACACGGACCCACAACAGGGGGTGTAAATGAACGGACAGTGGAAGGAGTCAAATTATAACACTTTACTGTTGTGAATGACACAACCAAACACAGCAGATTACAGAATGTGCAAAAGTCAATCAATAAAGGTGTCGTGTGGGCAGGCTCGACGATAGGAGACGCCCGTCTGGAAACGAACCAGAACCACACGATTTCCACTGCCACCGAACCTGAGGAATACTGGAGCCGCCAAGTCCCGAAGTCCCCAGGTGGCCACCTTCACGGCGTGTCGGATCTGGTACTGCTGGCAGAAAGCAAAGACAGTCAAGGGTGGGTGTGTGAATACCCAGTAACAATCCTGGTGGGAATTCCACCTCCACCTCTCACTCAATACGTTGCAGCGATCCCTCAGAGGAAAAAGAGTGCCGTCTTGCACAGCCTCCACAAAAAGGACCGGTACTCCTGCAAACACTCACAATAAACTGATTTACAAAATACCACAAAAAGGCTGAGGATATTACCTCTGGTAGAAGATGATATCTCGGCAGTGTGGTGGAGGTGTCTTCCTGCTTTTATTCCAGATGTGGATTGGATGATTAGTGACAGCTGTCACGGATGATGGGTGACAGCTGTCACCACGGCTTGTTCCTGAAGCGGCAGCGCCCTCTCGTGCCTGAAGCCTGCACTTCAGGCAGGGCGCCCTCTGGTGGTGGGCCAGCAGTACCTCCTCTTCTGGCGGCCCACACAAGAGGACCCCCCCCTCAACGGGCGCTTCCTGGCGCCCGACCAGGCTTGTTCGGGTGGCGACGATAGAAATCGGCCAGGAGGGCCGGGTCCAGGATGAAGCTCCTCTTCACCCAGGAGCGTTCTTCGGGTCCATACCCCTCCCAGTCCACCAAATACTGAAAGCCCCGGCCCATTCGACGGACGTCTAAGAGCCGGCGAACTGTCCAAGCCGGCTCCCCGTCGATAATACGGGCAGGAGGCGGCACCGGACCGGGTGCACAGAGGGGTGAGGTGTGATGCGGCTTGATTCTGGAGACATGGAAAACCGGATGGATCCGCAGTGAGGCCGGGAGTTGGAGCCTCACTGTGGTAGGACTGAGAACCTTGAGGATGGTAAAGGGTCCAATGAAGCGGTCTTTTAGTTTAGGAGACTCGACCTGTAGTGGAATGTCCTTGGTGGAAAGCCATACCTCCTGCCCGGGCTGGTATGCGGGGGCCGGGGACCGTCGACGGTCTGCATGGGCTTTAGCCCTCGTCCGGGCCCTCAACAAGGCCGAACGGGCGGTGCGCCACACCCGACGGCATCTCCGCAGGTGGGCCTGGACCGACGGCACACCGACCTCTCCCTCCACCAAAGGAAACAAAGGGGGTTGGTACCCCAGACACACCTCGAACGGGGAGAGGCCGGTGGCAGAGGACACTTGGCTGTTATGAGCGTACTCGATCCAGGCCAGATGTTCACTCCAAGCCGTCGGGTGTGCGGAGGTCGTGCACCTAAGGGCCTGCTCCAACTCCTGGTTGGCCCGTTCGACCTGTCCGTTAGTCTGTGGGTGATACCCAGATGAGAGGCTTACGGTGGCCCCCAGTTCCCGGCAGAAACTTCTCCACACCTGCGAGGAGAACTGGGGACCGCGATCCGACACGATGTCTGTAGGTATCCCATGCAGCCGGACGACATGGTGGACCAGGAGATCCGCCGTCTCCTGGGCCGACGGGAGCTTCGGGAGGGCCAAGAAGTGGGCCGCCTTGGAGAATCGGTCCACTATCGTGAAAATGGTGGTGTGTCCCCGGGACGGCGGGAGGCCCGTGACAAAATCCAGACCGATGTGGGACCAGGGGCGGTGAGGCACAGGAAGTGGCTGTAGGAGTCCCTGTGCCTTCTGGTGGTCCGCCTTGCCCCTGGCGCAGGTGGTGCAGGCCTGGATGTAAGCCCGGACATCAGTCTCCAGGGACGCCCACCAGAAGCGCTGCCGGACCACTGCCATGGTCCTACGCACCCCTGGGTGGCAGGAGAGCTTGGACCCGTGACAGAAGTCCAGAACGGCAGCTCTGGCCTCTGGTGGGACGTACAATCTGTCTTTCGGTCCTGTTCCGGGATCCGGGCTCCGTGCCAGGGCCTCCCGGACGGTCTTCTCCACGTCCCAGGTTAGGGTAGCCATGATAGTGGACTCCGGTAGAATGGGTTCCGGTGGATCCAACAGCTCGGTCTTGACTTCCCGTTCATGCACCCGGGACAGGGCATCCGATCTTTGGTTCTTGGTCCGGGGGCAGTAGGTGATCCGGAAGTCAAAACGGCCGAAAAACAGTGACCAGCGGGCTTGCCTGGGGTTCAGTCGCTTGGCGGTCCTGATATACTCCAGGTTCTGGTGGTCCGTGAAAACTGTGAAAGGCACTGACGCTCCCTCCAGCAGGTGTCTCCACTCCTCAAGAGCCTCTTTCACCGCAAGGAGCTCTCGATTGCCCACGTCATAGTTCCGCTCTGCTGGGGTCAACCTGCGGGAAAAATAGGCACACGGGTGAAGAACCTTATCGGTTTCTCCGCTCTGGGATAGCACGGCTCCTATCCCTGAGTCAGAGGCGTCCACTTCAACCACAAACTGGCGACTAGGATCGGGCTGCACCAAGACCGGTGCAGTCGAGAACCGGCGTTTCAACTCCCTAAACGCGGCTTCGCACCGATCCGACCAGGTGAAGGGAACTTTTGGTGAGGTCAGGGCCGTCAGGGGGCTAACTACCTGACTATACCCCTTAATGAACCTCCTGTAAAAATTTGCAAAGCCGAGGAACTCTTGCAGCTTCCTACGGCTCGTAGGTTGGGGCCAGTCTCTCACCGCTGCGACCTTGGCCGGATCCGGGGCGACGAAGTTGGAGGAGATGATAAACCCCAGGAAGGACAAAGAAGTGCGGTGAAACTCACACTTCTCGCCCTTCACAAACAGCCGGTTCTCCAACAACCGCTGCAGGACCTGACGTACATGCCGTACATGGGTCTCAGGGTCCGGAGAAAAGATGAGTATATCATCCAGGTATACGAAGACGAATCGGTGCAGGAAGTCCCGCAAGACGTCATTAACCAAAGCTTGAAACGTCGCGGGGGTGTTAGTGAGACCGAACGGCATGACCAGGTACTCAAAATGACCTAACGGGGTGTTGAATGCCGTCTTCCATTCGTCTCCCTTCCGGATCCGAACTAGGTGGTATGCGTTCCTAAGATCCAACTTTGTGAAGATTTTGGCTCCATGCAGGGGGGTGAACACCGAATCCAACAAAGGCAACGGGTATCGGTTGCGAACCGTGATCTCGTTCAGCCCCCGGTAATCAATGCATGGACGAAGACCGCCATCTTTTTTGCCCACAAAAAAGAAACCTGCTCCCATCGGAGAGGTGGAGTTACGGATCAGCCCGGCAGCTAAGGAGTCCCGGATGTAGGTCTCCATTGATTCGCGCTCAGGTCGGGAGAGGTTGTACAGCCTGCTGGATGGGAACTCCACACCTGGCAACAAATCGATGGCACAATCGTACGGACGATGCGGGGGGAGAGTGAGTGCCCGATCCTTGCTAAAAACGTCAGCAAGATCGTGGTACTCAACCGGCACCGCCGACAGATTGGGGGGAACTTTGACCTGCTCCTTAGCCTGGGAACCGGGAGGAACCGAGGATCCCAAACACATCCGATGGCAGGTCTCGCTCCACTGTACCACCACCCCGGACGGCCAATCAATCCGGGGATTGTGTTTCAACACCAGAATCACACGGGAGGTAGGAGTCACAAAAAACTCAATCTCCTCCCTATGATTCCCTGACACTACCAGAGTTACTGGTGGTGTCCTGTGTGTGATTAAAGGGAGTAGGGTGCCATCTAGTGCTCGCACCTGCAATGGTGTAGGTAGCACCACCAGAGGGAGCCCTACCTCCCTGGCCCATCTGCTGTCTAGCAGATTCCCTTCTGACCCTGTGTCTACCAGTGCTGGGGCCTGAAGGGTTAAATCCCCACTAAGGATTGTAACTGGGAGCCGTGCGGCAATATGTGTGTGTCCCACATGAATTTCTTGGCCCACCCTCAGCCCAGTTTCTAGGGGCGGGCGTTGGTGTTTAACCGTTCGGGGCAATTGCTCAATTGATGCTCCATTGAGCCACAAACAAAACGCGCCCCACGTGGAAACCTCCTCTGTCTATTAGGTGGTCTAAATGTGGCCCTGCTCGTGTCCATAGCTTCGTCAGCAGGGGGAGCTGTCGCCTCACGGGACGTAGAGGCCAGGGAGCGTGGGAAGGGCGGACCTTTCTCGGACCCGGAAGGAAGAGGGACGGCGCGCGCCCGTCCACACCCTTCCTCTCGTTCCCGATGGCGTTTCTCCAACCGATTGTCTAACCGTATAACGAGATCAATAAGCCCATCTAATTCCCGCGGTTCATCCTTGGCCACTAGGTGCTCCTTTAGGACTGACGACAGTCCGTTTACAAAGGCGGCGCAGAGCGCAGCGTTATTCCAGCCTGACCTCGCAGCCGCGATGCGGAAGTCGACTGCATAAGCAGCTGCGCTTCGGCGTCCCTGTCTCATCGACAGCAGCACAGTTGAAGCGGTCTCTCCCCTGTTAGGGTGATCAAACACAGTTCTGAACTCCCTCACAAACCCAGTGTACGTGTGAAGGAGCTGTGAATTTTGCTCCCAAAGCGCCGTAGCCCAAGCGCGTGCCTCTCCCCGAAGCAGAGTGATCACATAAGCTATTTTGCTTGCGTCTGACGCGTACATGATGGGACGTTGTGCGAAGACGAGCGAACACTGCATAAGAAAGTCCGCGCACGTCTCCACACAACCTCCGTATGGCTCAGGAGGGCTTATGTATGCTTCAGGGGATGGTGGGAGGGGTTGTTGAACCACCACTGGAACATTTGTATCCAGCACAGGGTCGGCAGGAGGAGGAGCTGCAGCAGCGCCCTGAGCGCTCGCCGCCACTTGCGCGGAGAGAGCCTCCACCCTGCGGTTCAGGAGGATGTTTTGCTCGGCTATTTGATCCATCTGAGCCGTAAAGGCGGTGAGAATATGCTGTAGCTCACCAATCACGCCTCCTGCAGACGCCTGCGCTCCCTGCTCTCCCATTGGTTGTTCAACAGCCTGGTGACACCCCTCGGAGTCCATGACGCTGGCCGAGATATCCGGTTGGGAAAATGTAGTGACACGGACCCACAACAGGGGGCGTAAATGAACGGACAATGGAAGGAGTCAAATTATAACACTTTACTGTTGTGAATGACACAACCAAACACAGCAGATTACAGAATGTGCAAAAGTCAATCAATAAAGGTGTCGTGTGGGCAGGCTCGACGATAGGAGATGCCCGTCTGGAAACGAACCGGAACCACACGATTTCCACTGCCACCGAACCCGAGGAATACTGGAGCCGCCAAGTCCCGAAGTCCCCAGGTGGCCACCTTCATGGTGTGTCGGATGTGGTACTGCTGGCAGAAAGCAAAGACAGTCAAGGGTGGGTGTGTGAACACCCAGTAACAATCCTGGTGGGAATTCCACCTCCACCTCTCACTCAATACGTTGCAGCGATCCCTCAGAGGAAAAAGAGTGCCGTCTTGTACAGCCTCCACAAAAAGGACCGGTACTCCTGCAAACACTCACAATAAACTGATTTACAAAATACCACAAAAAGGCTGAGGATATTACCTCTGGTAGAAGATGATATCTCGGCAGTGTGGTGGAGGTGTCTTCCTGCTTTTATTCCAGATGTGGATTGGATGATTAGTGACAGCTGTCACGGATGATGGGTGACAGCTGTCACCACGGCTTGTTCCTGAAGCGGCAGCGCCCTCTCGTGCCTGAAGCCCGCACTTCAGGCAGGGCGCCCTCTGGTGGTGGGCCAGCAGTACCTCCTCTTCTGGCGGCCCACACAACAAGTACACTGAGTCCCAAACAGGGAATGTCAAATGTTGAACACTTCCTGGCATGGGTGGAGCTAGAGCAGAGGCCGAGGTTTCACTGGACTCCCCTGAAATCTGATTGGACATAGATGATTGGCATGTCATGGACCCATGCAAAAAAAAAAAAAAAAAGGACCTGCATTTTGAAATCGGTGACACATATTGACTGCTAAGTTTCTCCTGTCCAGTATTTGGCGATGTCAAAAACAAGAAGTTCTAATCCACTTTATTAAAAGAAGAAAATCTTTGACCCAGATTTGAACTGAGCATGTCGTTTGAACCGTGGACTCCTAATGACACCAAACTTATATTGGTGAGTAAACGACCATATTTTATGCCAGAAATGAGGTCCAGGTTGTTAAAAGTGACATTTCTCCTTTAATTCAGGTTGTGTTATATATACGTGTTTCTCCAGTGATTTCAAACGAGCAGGCAGTTGTTGATTCACGAGATATAACGTGAAGACGCTCACGCTGAAAGAAATAGAGTGAGTTTACTCTTCCTCTGTTTTGTATAAAACCCGTGTAACCCCTTAATTTTGCTCTCTGAAGGACTTATTTTTAAATAACCTTTTACTTTTGCTGTCTGAGTGACACACCAGTGATACAACTTTAGATAAATAAATCTAAAATTATCTTCCTTAACTCAAACTCAAAGCAAATCTCTCCAACTTGATATAAATGAATTAAAAATCTAAAATCCATCTTCCTGATGAAGTGGTGTAGAGGAGGATTTTCTTCAAAAGAAGACCTGAAAGTTCAGCTACAATCTGACAGAAAGTACATTTGAGATGAAAGACTAGATTTGATGTTTGGTGAAAGAAACTTTTGTATTTCTTAATAATTGATGTAAATAAAGTCCAAGACATAATGTTCATGTTTCCATCCCCTGACTTGTCTGAAGAAAACTGGCAATAAAACTGATTATTATTTACAGGTTTTATCAAGTTTTAGAGATTTGCTTTCAGTTTGAGGAAGATAATTTTAGACATTTTTATTCTTTATTTTTTGTATTTTTTGTATTTTTTGAGTTTGAGGAAGATACTTTTAGAAATTTTTATTCTTTATTTTTTTGTATTTTGTATTTTTTGAGTTTGAGGAAGATAATTTTAGAAATTTTTATTCTTTATTTTTTGTGTTTTTGAGTTTGAGGAAGATAATTTTAGAAATTGTTATTTATTTTTTGTGTTTTTGAGTTTGAGGAAGATAATTTTAGAAATTTTTATTCTTTATTTTTTGTATTTTTTTAGTTTGAGGAAGATAATTTTAGAAAATTTTATTATTTATTTTTTTGTATTTTTTGTATTTTTTGAGTTTGAGGAAGATAATTTTGGAAATTTTTATTCTTTATTTTTTGTGTTTTTTGAGTTTGAGGAAGATAATTTTAGAAATGTTCTTTATTTTTTGTACTTTTTGAGTTTGAGGAAGATAATTTTAGAAATTTTTATTCTTTATTTTTTGTATTTTTTGAGTTTGAGGAAGATAATTTTAGAAATTTTTATTCTTTATTTTTTGTATTTTTTGAGTTTGAGGAAGATAATTTTAGAAATTTTTAGTCTTTATTTTTTGTATTTTTTGTATTTTTTGAGTTTGAGGAAGATCATTTTAGAAATTTTTATTCTTTATTTTTTGTATTTTTTGAGTTTGAGGAAGATAATTTTAGAAATCTTTATTCTTTATTTTTTGTATTTTTGAGTTTGAGGAAGATAATTTTAGAAATTTTTATTCTTTATTTTTTGTATTTTTTGTATTTTTTGAGTTTGAGGAAGATAATTTTAGAAATTTTTATTTTTTATTTTTTGTATTTTTTGAGTTTGACGAAGATAATTTTAGAAATTTTATTCTTTATTGTTTGTATTTTTTGAGTTTGAGGAAGATAATATTAGAAATTTTTATTCTTTATTTTTTGTATTTTTTGAGTTTGAGGAAGATAATTTTAGAAATTTTTATTCTTTTTTTTGTATTTTTTGAGTTTGAGGAAGATAATTTTAGAAATTTTTATTCTTTATTGTTTGTATTTTTGAGTTTGAGGAAGATAATTTTAGAAATTTTTATTCTTTATTTTTTGTATTTTTTGAGTTTGAGGAAGATAATTTTAGAAATTTTTATTCTTTATTTTTTGTATTTTTTGAGTTTGAGGAAGATAATTTTAGAAATTTTTATTTTTTGTATTTTTTGAGTTTGAGGAAGATAATTTTAGAAATTTTTATTTTTTGTATTTTTTAAGTTTGAGGAAGATAATTTTAGAAATTTTTATTTTTTGTATTTTTTGAGTTTGAGGAAGATAATTTTAGAAATTTTTATTCTTTATTTTTTGTATTTTTTGAGTTTGAGGAAGATAATTTTAGAAATTTTTATTTTTTATTTTTTGTATTTTTTGAGTTTGAGGAAGATCATTTTAGAAATTTTTATTTATTTTTTGTATTTTTTGTATTTTTTGAGTTTGAGGAAGATAATTTTAGAAATTTTTATTTTTTATTTTTTGTATTTTTTGAGTTTGACGAAGATAATTTTAGAAATTTTATTCTTTATTTTTTGTATTTTTGAGTTTGAGGAAGATAATTTTAGAAATTTTTATTCTTTATTTTTTGTATTTTTTGAGTTTGAGGAAGATTATTTTAGAAATTTTTATTCTTTTTTTTGTATTTTTTGAGTTTGAGGAAGATAATTTTAGAAATTTTTATTTTTTGTATTTTTTGAGTTTGATATTGTTAGTTTTGTTTAAGAAGGTTTAATTATCACTGTTGCTGCACTTTGTGTCACATCATAGTCATATCATATATCATATTGATATGACAATATTGAGATATGATCATTTGTCCATATTGTACAGCCAAACTGTCAACTAGCTGAAAACTTTGAATATTAATTTACATCTACATTAAAAAAAAATGCTTAAAGTGGCAGGGGGTTAAGAGGGCTGTAATTAGGGGTGTGTGGGGGGGTGGAACCCCTCAGAAGCTGAAAGGCAAAAAAGAAATGTTTAAAAAAGCGGGGGGGCTGGAGGAGCGGAGCGCCCACCCCCAGAAGCTGAAAGGTTTTAGCCATGCTAATGCTCCCCGGAAGCATTTACTCTAAAAAAGTCTGAAGGACCTAAATGAGATGGTGAGATGCTGAAGATTTTGATTCATTCATATCTATGACATATACATATTAAAATAACAAAATTTTCCACTTAAGCCACCAGGTGAAGGGTGGGCGTGTCCTCCACCTTCTGCTGCATCAAACACATGACAAAATGTGATGTATTTTAACAAAGTACAAAACAAAATGTCGTAAGGTGTGTTAGAGATAATCATTCATCTCTGCTGTGAGTTCAGATAAAACACAATTCGTTTGTCATCGAACTTTGACGTCAGCAGCGAACATGGAAAAGGCGTAGCAGAGTCAGAAAACTCTGTCAAGCATGTTTGCAGTCCCAAAGTCAAATATAAAGGATAAAGTAAGTCTGTTTATAACTTTGAATTCTTTTGGAATGAGTTTTGTTGGAGGTTTTTTCCCGCCTCATGGTAGTTTAATGTGGGGAGCGAACTAAGAAGACAAAACTCAAAAACTGACAGGAAATGGACTTCAATTTTAGATTTCATATTAAAATACCTTCACTCAACAGAGAGTTGCTACAACAGCTTGCAACCTGCCTTTCGAGTGCCTATATAGAGCGGCGTCAACTCAGAACACGGCGCCATTTTGGTTCCAACTGCGCTGAACTACTGAATGAACATTTGTTTTCAATATTTTTTATAGCCTGTTGACTTTTTACTTTTACATGTACTAACTACATTAATAATTTCTCTTTCATCTATTGGGCCAAGAAACATTGAATGTGGATTTCTATCAATTAATTGCTGATTTTCCCATGTGCTGTGTGGAATGTCAGGTGCCAGATCTGGCTTAACATTAGCAAAAAATTTATTGAAACTATTCACTACTTGGTTCATGTTATATTCATCTTTGTTGTTATAAGTAAAGTATGTTGGGTAGTTATTTGATTTGAGTTTATTTGCTATAATAAATCAAATCAAATCAGTTTTATTTATATAGCGCCAAATCACAACAAACAGTCGCCCCAAGGCGCTTTATATTGTAAGGCAAGGCCATACAATAATTACATAAAAACCCCAACGGTCAAAACGACCCCCTGTGAGCAAGCACTTGGCAACAGCAGGAAGGAAAAACTCCCTTTTAACAGGAAGAAACCTCCAGCAGAACCAGGCTCAGGGAGGGGCAGTCTTCTGCTGGGACTGGTTGGGGCTGAGGGAGAGAACCAGGAAAAAGACATGCTGTGGAGGGGAGCAGAGATCAATCACTAATGATTAAAGTGGTGCATACAGAGCAAAAAGAGAAAGAAACACTCAGTGCATCATGGGAACCCCCCAGCAGTCTACGTCTATAGCAGCATAACTAAGGGATGGTTCAGGGTCACCTGATCCAGCCCTAACTATAAGCTTTAGCAAAAAGGAAAGTTTTAAGCCTAATCTTAAAAGTAGAGAGGGTGTCTGTCTCCCTGATCTGAATTGGGAGCTGGTTCCACAGGAGAGGAGCCTGAAAGCTGAAGGCTCTGCCTCCCATTCTACTCTTACAAACCCTAGGAACTACAAGTAAGCCTGCAGTCTGAGAGTGAAGCGCTCTATTGGGGTGATATGGTACTATGAGGTCCCTAAGATAAGATGGGACCTGATTATTCAAAACCTTATAAGTAAGAAGAAGAATTTTAAATTCTATTCTAGAATTAACAGGAAGCCAATGAAGAGAGGCCAATATGGGTGAGATATGCTCTCTCCTTCTAGTCCCTGTCAGTACTCTAGCTACAGCATTTAATTCAATAATACTATTCAGTATTTTCCATGTTTCCTGTATTTTCCATGTTAAGCACCTTGGGGCAACTGTTTGTTGTGATTTGGCGCTATATAAATAAAATTGATTTGATTTGATTTCCTTTATGTTGTTTTTATTATCATTTAGTATTTTTTCAAAGTATTTTTTACAGTTTTGCACAATAGTTGTTAATTTGATTTTATAGTTCTTATATTTAATCTCTGCCTTGCTTGATTTACTTTTATTGAATTCTCTGTATAGCATATTTTTCTTCTTACAAGCCTTTTGAAGATCTTTTGTTATCCATGGGTTAGCTTTATCTTTATTTATATTTTTTTTACTATACTGTATAACTGGACAATTTTTGTTGCCTATATTGATAAATATGTTTACAAACTTGGAATATGCCAGATTAGCATCTTGCTTTTCATATATAGAATTCAAATCATGTAAAAGTAAATCATTTTAAAGGCAGTGATATCTTCTTCTGATTGCGTTTGCTTACAGTATAGAATTTTCTCAGTACATTTGTTTTGTTAAGATCAGTTACTATAAAGATTGGTAAATGGCCACTAATATCATTGATTAATAGGCCACTTAATGTTTTTGCATCAATATTATTTGTAAGTATCTTATTAATGAGAGTAGCTGAATGTGAAGTTATTCTTGAAGGCCTAGTAATTTTTGGATATACAGTCAGGAAAATAAGTATTTGAACATCCTGCGATTTTGCATGTTCTTCCACTTAGAAATCATGGAGGGGTCTGAAATTTTCATCTTAGGTGCATGTCCACTGTGAGAGACAATGTATGATTTTTTTAATAATTTATTTGTATGTTACTGCCGCAAATAAGTATTTGAACACCTGTGAAAATCAATGTTAATATTTGGTACAGTAGCCTTTGTTTGCAGTTCCAGAGGTCAAACGTTTCCTGTAGTTTTTCACCAGGTTTTCACACACTGCAGCAGGGATTTTGGTCCACTCCTCCATACAGATCTTCTCTAGATCTTTCAGGTTTGGAGTTTCAGCTCCCTCCAAAGATTTTCTATTGAGTTCAGGTCTGGAGACTGGCCAGGCCATTCCAGGACCTTGAAATGCTTCTTACGGAGCCCCTCCTTAGTTGCCCTGGCTGTGTGTTTGGGGTCATTGTCATGCTGGAAGACCCAGCCATGACCCATCTTCAATGCTCTTACTGAGGGAAGGAGGTTGTTTGCCAAAATCTCACAATACATGACCTCATCCATCTTCCCTTCAATACGGTGCAGTCATCCTGTCCCCTTTGCAGAAGAGCACCCCCAGAGTATGATGTTTCCACCCCCATGCTTCACGGTTGGGATGGTTTTCTTGGGGTTGTTCTCATCCTCTAAACATGGTAAGTGGAGTTGATTCCAAAAAGCTCTATTCTGGTCTCATCTGACCACATGAACTTCTCCCATGCCTCCTCTGGATCATCCAGATGGTCACTGGTGAACTTCAAACGGGCCTGGACATGTGCTGGCTTGAGCAGGGGGAACTTGCTGCCCTGCAGGATTTTAAACCATGACAGCATCATGTGTTACTAATGTAATCTTTGTGACTGTGGTCCCAGCTCTCTTCAGGTCACTGACCAGGTCCTCCTGTGTAGTTCTGAGCTTCCTCAGAATCATCCTTACCCCACAACGTGAGATCTTGCATGGAATCCCAGACCGAGGGAGATTGACAGTCATCTTGTGTTTCTTCCACTTTCTAATAAATAATCATAACAGTTGTTGTCTTTTACCAAATAATCATAACAGTTGTTGTCTTTTACCAAGCTGCTTGCCTGTTGTCCTGTAGTCCATCCCAGCCTTGTGCAGGTCTACAGTTTTGTCCCTGGTGTCCTTAGACAGCTCTTGGTCTTGGCTATGGTGGACAGGTTGGAGTGTGATTGATTGAGTGTGTGAACAGGTGTCTTTTATACAGGTACCAAGTTCAAACAGGTGCAATTAATACAGGTAAAGAGTGCAGAATAAGAGGGCTTCTTAAAGAAAAATTAACAGGTCTGTGAGAGACAAGACAAGACTTTTTGCTGGTTGGTAGGTGGTCAAATACTTATTTGCAGAAGTAACACACAAATAAATTATTAAAAAATCATACATTGTGTTTTCCGGATTTTTTTTTTTTTTTTTTTTTTGATTATGTCTCTCACAGTGGACATGAACCTAAGATGAAAATTTCAGACCCCTCCCATGATTCTAAGTGGGAGAACTTGCAAAACCACAGGGTGTTCAAATACTTATTTTCCTCACTGTAGGTTTAAGATGTACATGGTATTAATGAAATCCTCTGTTACTTCGTGTTGATACGAATTTAAAAGATCAATGTTTATATCTACACAAACAATTACTCGTTTATTGCATTTCTGAGAAAAAAACCTCTCTATCCAATTTTGAAACTCTTCAATTTTAGAGCCAGGAGCTCTGTATATGCAGCTAATAATATTTTAACATCTCTCCATACATATTTTGATTGTGATGCATCCCAGAAGATTTTCCACAGCCATCGTCAGTTGTGCTTTAATTTTGCAATTAAGATTTTTGTCAACATACAAAGCCACGCCTCCTCCCCCTCTATTTTGTCTATTCAAGTAATTGAATTCATAACCTTCCAATTCATAGCTTGTATCATCAACCTCTGTAAGCCAAGTTTGTTATAGCAATTGTACTAAAAGGTTGACAAAATTTTTTTAAATCATTTTTAATATTCAGAGTTTTTATATAGACTCCTACTGTTAAAATGGATTAATGAGAGTTCCCTATCACTTTTAATGCAGTTGTTGTACTGGTCCTCTGTGTAATACTGACAGTTACTATTTATGAGGGAATAGAAATGATTGTCCGGATCTATCTCGTATTCCAGATCCTGTATATGATGCTTAGTATACTGAGAAGGTTGTAATTCCAGACTCTCATAAGTCTGTCATCCCAGTTAAGCTGTAACTGTTCAGAAGCACAGAAAGATGGTCTTTATGTTTATCCATCATTGGAAAGGTTTGATAAAATTTTGTACCTGCAGCCATATGTGCAAGGACTAAACCTTTAGTTGGGTCGTTTGTTAGTCATCATATACCTCAAGTTGTTACATACAGTAGTGTTCAGAATAATAGTAGTGCTATGTGACTAAAAAGATTAATCCAGGTTTTGAGTATATTTCTTATTGTTACATGGGAAACAAGGTACCAGTAGATTCAGTAGATTCTCACAAATCCAACAAGACCAAGCATTCATGATATGCACACTCTTAAGGCTATGAAACTGGGCTATTAGTAAAAAAAAAAAAGTAGAAAAGGGGGTGTTCACAATAATAGTAGTGTGGCATTCAGTCAGTGAGTTTATCAGTTTTGTGGAACAAACAGGTGTGAATCAGGTGTCCCCTATTTAAGGATGAAGCCAGCACCTGTTGAACATGCTTTTCTCTTTGAAAGCCTGAGGAAAATGGGACGTTCAAGACATTGTTCAGAAGAACAGATAGTTTGATTAAAAAGTTGATTGGAGAGGGGAAAACATACGCAGGTGCAAAAAATTATAGGCTGTTCATCTACAATGATCTCCAATGCTTTAACATGGACACAAAAACAAAAAAGACGCGTGGAAGAAAATGGAAAACAACCATCAAAATGGACAGAAGAATAACCAGAAAGGCAAAGGCTCACCCATTGATCAGCTCCAGGATGATCAAAGACAGTCTGGAGTTACGTGTAAGTGCTGTGACAGTTAGAAGACGCCTATGTGAAGCTAATTTATTTGCAAGAATCCCCCACAAAGTCCCTCTGTTAAATAAAAGACATGTGCAGAAGAGGTTACAATTTGCCATAGAACACATCAACTGGCCTAAAGAGAAATGGAGGAATATTTTGTGGACTGATGAGAGTAAAATTGTTCTTTTGGGTCCAGGTACGCAGACAGTTTGTGAGATGACCCCCAAACTCTGAATTCAAGCCACAGTTCACAGTGAAGACAGTGAAGCATGGTGGTGCAAGCATCATGATATGGGCATGTTTCTCCTACTATGGTGTTGGGCCTATATATCACATACCAGGTATCATGGATCAGTTTGGATATGTCAAAATACTTGAAGAGGTCATGTTGCCTTATGCTGAAGAGGACATGCCCTTGAAATGGGTGTTTCAACAAGACAATGACCCCAAGCACACTAGTAAACCAGCAAAATCTTGGTTCCAAACCAACAAAATTAATGCCTCGCAGATGTGAAGAAATCATGAAAAACTGTGGTTATACAACTAAATACTAGTTTAGTGATTCACAGGATTGATAAAAAAGCAGTTTGAACAGTTTTGAGTTTGTAGCGTCAACAGCAGATGCTGCTATTATTGTGAACACCCCCTTTTCTGCTTTTTTTTTACTAATAGCCCAATTTCATAGCCTTAAGAGTGTGCATATCATGAATGCTTGGTCTTGTTGGATTTGTGAGAATCTACTGAATCTACTGGTACCTTGTTTCCCATGTAACAATAAGAAATATACTCAAAACCTGGATTAATCTTTTTAGTCACACAGCACTACTATTATTCTGAACACTACTGTAACTCCCATGATAAACGAGGGACCACTGTGTGTGTGTGTATGTATGTACACTCAACAAAAATATAAATGCAACACTTTTGGTTTTGCTCCCATTTTGTATGAGATGAACTCAAAGATCTAAAACTTTTTCCACATACACAATATCACCATTTCCCTCAAATATTGTTCAGAAACCAGTCTAAATCTGTGATAGTGAGCACTTCTCCTTTGCTGAGATAATCCATCCCACCTCACAGGTGTGCCATATCAAGATGCTGATTAGACACCATGATTAGTGCACAGGTGTGCCTTAGACTGCCCACAATAAAAGGCCACTCTGAAAGGTGCAGTTTTGTTTTATTGGGGGGGATACCAGTCAGTATCTGGTGTGACCATTTGCCTCATGCAGTGCAACACATCTCCTTTGCATAGAGTTGATCAGGTTGTCAATTGTGGCCTGTGGAATGTTGGTCCACTCCTCTTGAATGGCTGTGCGAAGTTGCTGGATATTGGCAGGAACTGGTACACGCTGTCGTATACGCCGGTCCAGAGCATCCCAAACATGCTCAATGGGTGACAGGTCCGGTGAGTATGCCGGCCATGCAAGAACTGGGACATTTTCAGCTTCCAAGAATTGTGTAAAGATCCTTGCAACATGGGGCCGTGCATTATCCTGCTGCAACATGAGGTGATGTTCTTGGATGTATGGCACAACAATGGGCCTCAGGATCTCGTCACGGTATCTCTGTGCATTCAAAATGCCATCAATAAAATGCACCTGTGTTCTTCATCCATAACAGACGCCTGCCCATACCATAACCCCACCGCCACCATGGGCCACTCGATCCACAACATTGACATCAGGAAACCACTCACCCACACGACGCCACACACGCTGTCTGCCATCTGCCCTGAACAGTGGTGAACCGGAATTTCAATCCGTGAAGAGAACACCTCTCCAACGTGCCAAACGCCAGCGAATGTGAGCATTTGCCCACTCAAGTCGTTTACGACGACGAACTGGAGTCAGGTCGAGACCCCGATGAGGACGGCGAGCATGCAGATGAGCTTCCCTGAGACGGTTTCTGACAGTTTGTGTAGAAATTCTTTGGTTATGCAAACCGATTGTTTCAAGCAGCTGTCCGAGTGGCTGGTCTCAGACGATGTTGGAGGTGAACATGCTGGATGTGGAGGTCCTGGGCTGGTGTGTTACACGTGTCTGCGGTTGTGAGGCTGGTTGGATGTACTGCCAAATTCTCTGAAACGCCTTTGGAGACGGCTTATGGTAGAGAAATGAACATTCAATACAACGAGCAACAGCTCTGGTTGACATTCCTGCTGTCAGCATGCCAATTGCACGCTCCCTCAAATCTTGCGACATCTGTGGCATGGTGCTGTGTGATAAAACTGCACCTTTCAGAGTGGCTTTATTGTGGGCAGTCTAAGGCACACCTGTGCACTAATCATGTGTCTAATCAACATCTTGATATGGCACCACCGTGAGGTGGGATGGATTATCTCAGCAAAGGAGAAGTGCTCACTATCACAGATTTAGACTGGTTTGTGAACAATATTTGAGGGAAATGGTGATATTGTGTATGTGGAAAAAGTTTTAGATCTTTGAGTTCATCTCATACAAAATGGGAGCAAAACCAAAAGTGTTGCGTTTATATTTTTGTTGAGTGTATATGTGTATATATATATATATATATATATATATATATATATATATATAATATGCACCCATTTGTCAACTGAGCTCAGCAGTGCCCAGTCAAATTGAATGTTTTTGTTGCTTCCGGACAGCGTAGTGGTTATGTTGCAATGCATGCATCATGTTCTCAGGGTAAAATTCCCAGCTGCAGTGGCCATGAGTGTGAATCAGAGCTTAGTCCTTTGTTGCATTTCATCCCTCTCTTCTGCTCCCAGCACTTGCTGTATGTTATCAGCAGCTTCATCTAAAAAACATAAAGGCCACACAATTTAGCAAAGCCACTGAACATGCAATATTCATATTCTTTGAATTGTCTTTGAGTTGTAACAACTTATATTTCCCACAATCTTTAGATATAAATAATCCAGTGTCAGTGAACGTACCTATAGATTCTCTATTTGTTGTTGCTGTGTCTTGTTTGGTATCTGTGCTGGTGTCATCCCCATGCATTTCGTAGGGAACCATCGTCCACAGGTTTCACACTGTATCTACAACATGTCTATCATACTGTGAAACTTTTGATATGAAGAAATCAATATAGAATAAATCTGTGTTGCATTTCAGTTCATATATAATTGTTTTTTTTTTAGTTCATATATAATTGGGTTTTTTTTAACTCCAGATCAAGCTAGCCAGTAAACAGATAATTAATTGATTATGTTATGTTATGATTTGATTTAATCCATTAAATCTTTTTTCCTCACCCAAAAGGCAGCAATGGCGGAATGGAGCAGGTCCATATTTCCACAGAAGGAACAGAACTCATCCCTGGAATCTTAAAATAAACAGAGTTTCAATCAATTAGCCTATGATTCATCTTGTTTTAAAAAGAAATCAAATAAATTTTATTTATATAGCGCTAAATCACAACAAACAGTTGCCCCAAGGCGCTTTATATTGTAAAGCAAAGCCATACAATAATTACAGAAAAACCCCAACGGTCAAAACGACCCCCTGACAGTGGGAAGGAAAAACTCCCTTTTAACAGGAAGAAACCTCCAGCAGAACCAGGCTCAGGGAGGGGCAGTCTTCTGCTGGGACTGGTTGGGGCTGGTTCCACAGGAGAGGAGCCTGAAAGCTGAAGGTGTTATGTGTTGACGTGGGTTGAGGAGCGGACCTGCGTCTGACTGAACCCAGCGCTAAAATAACCAGAAAGCGGTTCCAATAACAAAACAATTTATTTTACCCCTTTTGTGCAATACTCGGTGTACAAACATAAAGCGCGTCTGTCTGGCGGAGTGAAGGACGGCGCGCTCTCCAGCGCCCAAAGGGATCGAAGCCCAGCGCCTCTGGACCCACGTTCGCCGCCAAACACCCCCCAGGTGGACACGACAAACCGACTCTGTGAAGGATAGAAAAGGTGAGGTAAGTCAGCAGCTACAACTAATATCCTTCAAAGGCACACATTATCAGCAACACATTCAGGTCTGAATTTAAGCTTATGTAAATGAGCAGCTTCTCACAACAGGTGGAGGATCATCAGTCCGCACGCCACGGCCGTGAGAAGCAAGCTGCACAACTCTCATCAATATTCACATATACTGCGTAACAAAATACCAAATTACTGCTAACACTTATTCAGACAATTAATCACCTCTGATGTGTGCTGACAGCATGTGTTTCCCCTTCCTCCTTCACAGGCATGATGTGTCAAACCCAGGCGCGGTCCTCAGCATCTCACAAACGAACATCACAAGGTCGAGTTCCTGGCAATTCTGCTCGAATCACACATGGCTTAAATGCAGAACGCCATCTCATTATCTGCTTCAGCTGAAAGTCTAAGGTTGCACGTGAGCATCATCCACAGGTGCTGCATATCACGTTGATGAGGGTGAAGGACTCTTCTGCCAGCACCTTGTCCACAGACAATAAATCAGTTTACATACCACCTGGAGAGCAAAGAAAAGAAAAGAACACCAAAATGTCCAGCCAAACCCCCCCAACACACAACAGTACCCCCCCTTTAACGGGAAGCCTCCCGGCTTCCGAACAGACCAGGTCCAAGAACAGCACCTCCCTCCGGGGTCCTCGTCAGGAAGCAGACGGCGTAACGCTCCCAAGGTCCACCGCAGACAGCAGGACAGGGCACCACAGCTGGAAGGCCGGCTGGCATCAACAAAAACCCCAAAACAGCCCCAAGTACAACCCAACATACAAGAAAAACATAAAACCCACCCAAAACCTCCCCAGGGGGCCGTCCCATCCAACCCCGGGAAGAAAAGAAAAACTCCCAAATGCAAAAACCCAACACAGCCCCACAACCACAATACAAACATAAATGCACAAAGAAAAATAACAAACAACCCCCCCAGAACGACTTGCAGAGCCTAACACCCCCCAGAAGACCTTTACCGCCAGTTCCAGGAGAAATAGCCAAAGCCGGAATCCCACAGAGGTCCCCAGGTACACATGGAGCAACAGCGCCCCCCAGAGGACCGTACCATCAAACCCCAGGAGGCACCCTCCCCACAACCCAGGAACCCCAGACCTGGCCACACTTGGCTAGTCGGCCCCACAAGCCAATTCCCCCTCAGAGGACCGTCCCATCAACCCTGGAGGTGGAACCTGGAAGGAAACAGAAGAAACACAAAATTCCAACCCCCGGTGGACTACATTAAACAACCCGGGGGCAAATAAAAACAACCGATAGACCTGTTACCTCCCCCAGCACCCGGAAAGACCCCAGATCACTCCCAGAGCCCTTCGGCGGCTCAATTTTGGCGAACGGCAACAAAATTACCAAGCCGGGGAGGGGAACAGGAAAAACTAACCCGGCCCCAACCCCAAGGCGCAGCGGAAAACCGGAAATACGTCCGGTGCCCCAACCCGACCATACCCCAGCCTATCGGGAGGGGTGGAACTACCGAAATGGCGAATGGCAACAGATCGGCCCACCCCTCGACTGAGGTATGTTCCCGCTGCACCACACCCCGGCAACACCAATGACGAACGGTACAAAGGCCCCACCGAGGCTGGGGTGGAACCGGGGCCCTAACCAAACCCAAAAAAAACGCCCCTGACAACCCCCCCCCCCCCCCCAGGTGCAGAGGTCTTCTGAGAACGCTCAGCGTAACCAACCTGCACCACCCCACAACCCACAAGACGAACGGTCTTAGGGCGCGTGAGGTTGGGTTAGGGAAGCAGGGAAATAAAAAAATAACAAAACAAAACGACCCCAGACCCAAACAGAAAATACCTAAGTACAAATAATAAAAACCAACGATCAACTGAGTCCAGCCCAAGCTCCGAAACGCCTGTCGTTTCACTCCACCAGAACCGCCTCTAAATCCCCAAACAATTTATAACCCCTTTCAAAAAAAAGAAACCAAACAGCCCTAATAAATTTTTTTTGTGTGTGTGTGTGCCATTATCTTGCCTGTCCCAGAACACCTGGAGATACGTCACACTATTTTTCTTGACGCTTATGTGACGGGGCAATATAGCGGCTTCAGCTCGTCCGAGCTGCATGGGCTCATCCGCAAGAGGAGCCAGAGGTCCCGTCGGAGGAGTCTCAGTGGGGCGAAGAAGAGGCAGCCCAGATCTGTGTCGGGGAAAGCCCCGAGATGAAAAAACCCACTCTGATGTCCGCCCTCTCTTGCGTCCATGCTCCTTTATCCGATCATCTAGACGAATCACCAAAGATATTAGCTCATCTAAATCATTTGGTTCGTCACGGACTGCTAGCTCGTCTTTTAATGAATCATTTAAACCATCCACAAACACTCCTCTTAATCTGCGGCATTCCAACTGGACTGAGCAGAAAAAATTCAGAAATCAACGGAATACTCCGCCGCACTCCGCCTCCCCTGCCTGAGATTCAGCAACCATTGGGCAACGGTATTTGTTTTCACCGGATGGTCAAAAACCAATCGGAACTCCGGAGAAATCCTTAAAGGATCCTAACAATGGAGAGTTATTACTCCACAACGCAGTGACCCAAGCTAAGGCGTCACCTCGGAGCAAATTTGTCACATATGAGACACGGCTACCATCCAAAGAGAAGGAAGCTGGTCGTTGAGCAAAACCAGAGAACATTGCATCAAAAATGGAGCACAGGCTTCAACGTCTCCCGCATAAGGCTCCGGATGACAAATAATTGGTTCGGAAGCCGAATCTCTGGGTGACGGCGTTATCTGCACCGGTATCGATGGTGCCGCAGCTGGAGCAGCAGGAAGCGGAATGGCTTGCGCTTGCCAGCTCCGTAACGCGGGCATCTGTTTGTTTAATTTGGTTTGCGAGATGCTGTAATTGCTCCCATATTTTCTCCAAGTGTTCTTGAACTCTTTCGGCAAATGGAAACACTTCTGCCGCTGGGTCAATTTTAGAATGGCCGGGAACTACTGTTATGTGTCGATGCGGGTGAGGAGCGGACTGCGTCTGACTGAACCCAGCGCTAAAATAACCAGAAAGCGGTTCCAATAACAAAACAATTTATTTTCCCCCTTTTGTGCAATACTCGGTGTACAAACATAAAGCGCGTCTGTCTGGTGGAGTGAAGGACGGCACGCTCTCCAGCGCCCAAAGGGATCGAAGCCCGACGCCTCTGGACCCACGTTCACCACCAAACACCCCCCAGGTGGACACGACAAACCGACTCTGTGAAGGATAGAAAAGGTGAGGTAAGTCAGCAGCTACAACTAATATCCTTCAAAGGCACACATTATCAGCAAACACATTCAGGTCTGAATTTAAGCTTATGTAAATGAGCAGCTTCTCACAACAGGTGGAGGACCCATCTGTCCGCACGCCACGGCCGTGAGAAGCAAGCTGCACAACTCTGATCAATATTCACATATACTGCGTAACAAAATACCAAATTACTGTTAACACTTATTCAGACAATTAATCACCTCTGATGTGTGCTGACAGCATGTGTCCCTCACCCGTCCTCCTTCACAGGCACGATGTGTCAAACCCAGGCGCGGTCCTCAGCGTCTCACAAACGAACATCAAAGGTCGAGTTCCCGGCAATTCTGCTCGAATCACACATGGCTTAAATGCAGAACGCCATCTCATTATCTGCTTCAGCTGAAAGTCTTTAAGGTTGCACGTGAGCTCATCCACAGGTGTTGCATATCACGTTGATGAGGGTGAAGGACTCTTCTGCCAGCACCTTCTCCACAGACAATATAATCAGTTTGCATACCACCTGGAGAGCAAAGAAAAGAAAAGAACACCAAAATGTCCAGCCAAACCCCCCCCCCCCCCCCCCCAACACACAACAGAAGGCTCTGCCTCCCATTCTACTCTTAAAACCCTAGGAACTACAAGTAAGCCTGCATGTTGTGTGGGCCGCCAGAAGAGGAGGTACTTCTGGCCCACACCAGAGGGCGCCCTGCCTGAAGTGCGGGCTTCAGGCACGAGAGGGCGCTGCCGCCACGTACACAGCCGGGGGTGACAGCTGTCACTCATTATCTCATGACAGCTGTCACCCATCTACACTTCATCATACTACTCCATAAAACCCGGACATCATCTCCACCTCATTGCCGAGATATCTACCTGTGAAGGTAATTCTCTGCTAACTGAAAACACTGACTAATAGTCTGAACTTCTTTGCAGCTGTTTTCCTGTAAGTGTTTCCTTATCTGTGGGATTGGCGTTTGGTGTGATCAGCGACGGCTTCGCTTCATACTCCAACCAGATAAGTGGTTAACAGGAGCTGCACGAGTGTGTGATTAGGGGTGGAGGTGACTTCCACCTTCTGACTGTTTTTGTTACTGTGTGTACACACCCACATCTCACTGTTTGTGCTCCTCACCAGCAGTACCAGAGCCGACAGTCGGGGACGGTGATCACCTGGGAATTCGGGACTTGGCTGCTCCAGTATTCACCAGGTCTCGGTGTGCGGCGGCGAAATCATGTGTTCCGGCTCTTCTCAGGACAGACGTCTTCTATCCTCGAGCCTGCCCCACACGTCACCTTTGTGTATTGACTGCTATCATATTCTGAGATTGTCTGTATAGTCGTTGTGCACATTCACAACATTATATTGTTACATTTGGCTCATCTATTGACCGTTCATTTGCACAACCCTGTTGTGGGTCCGTGTCACTACACTTTCCCCAACAGGATATCTCGGCCACCGTCATGGATCCCGAGGGGCTTCAACCATCTGTTGGACAGCCAATGGAAGAGCAGGGTGCACAGGCGTCGGCTGGAGGCGTGATTGGTGAGTTGCAGCATATCCTCACCGCCTTTACCGCTCGGATGGACCTGATGACCGAGCAAAACGTCATCCTTAATCGCAGGATGGAGGCTCTCACCGCGCAGGTGGAAGCGCGCGCTCAGGGCGCTGCTGCAGCTCCTCCTCCTGCCGACACGGGTGCCGAATACAGACCGTTCCACTGGTCCATTCAACGACCCCCCCCCACCATCCCCTGAAGCATACATAGCCCCCCAGAGCCGTACGGAGGTTGTGTGGAGACGTGTGCAGACTTTTCTTATGCAGTGTTCGCTCGTCTTTGCACAACGTCCAGTGATGTACGCGTCTGACTCCAGCAAGGTGGTTTACGTGATTAATTTGCTTCGGTTGAGGCACGCGCTTGGGCTACAGCGCTTTGGGAGCAAGGTTCACGACTCCTTACCACTTATACTGGGTTTGTGAGGGAGCTCAGGACCGTTTTGATCACCCTAACAGAGGCGAAACCGCGTTCTACCGTGCTGCTGTCAATGAGACAGGGGCGTCGGAGCGCAGCCGAATATGCAGTCGACTTCCGCATCACGGCCTGCGAGGTCCGGCTGGAATATGACTGCGCTCCGCGCCGCCTTCATAAACGGACTGTCGTCGGTCCTGAAGGAGCACCTGGTGGCTAAGGAGGAACCGCGGGATTTGGCTGAGCTTATCGATTTGGTTATACGGTTGGACAATCGGTAGAAGAACGCCGACGGGAGCGAGGCGAAGGCGTGGTCAGGCACAAGCCATTCCTCTTCCTCCCGGGTCCGAAAGGGTGCCGTCTTCCCCACGCTCCACAGCCACCGTGCTCCGTGTGGCTACAGCTCCCCTGCTGACGGTGCTAGGGACACGAGCAGGGCCACATTCAGACAGAGGAGGCTGGTCCATGGGGAGTGCTTTGTGTGCGGCTCGAGTGAGCATCAGTAGAGAGACTGCCTCAACGATCAAAACACAAACGCCCGCCCTTAGAGGACTGGCTGAGGGGGGGGTCAAAACCTTAACGTGGGTCATACACTCTGTCTACACGACTCCCAGTTAAAATCCTGAGCGGTGGATTTAACCCTTCAAGCCCCAGCATGGTGGACACGGGGTCAGAAGGGAATCTGCTGGATAGCAGATGGCAAGGGATGTAGGGCTCCCTTGGTGGGCGCTTTCTTTGCCAGTGAAGGTGCGAGCACTAGATGGCACTCTTCTCCCTTTTATCACACAAAGACACTACCTGTAACCCTGGTAGTGTCTGGAATTCACCGGGAGGAGATTGAGTTTTTTGTAACTCCTTCTACCTCCACGTGATTTTGGGCTTCCATGGATGATTAAACACAATCCCCCCGGATTGATTGGCCGTCTGGGGTTGTGCACTCAGTGGAGCGAAACCTGCCACCGGAATTGTTTAGGATCCTCGGTCCTCCCGGTGTAAAATGCTAATGAGGAGGTTCCCTCCCAATCTGACGGCGGTGCGCGTTGAGTACCACGACTTGCTGACGTCTTCAGCAAGGATCTGGCGCTCACCCTTCCCCTGCCAACGTCCGTACGATTGCTGCCATTGATTTGGTCCCGGACACTGAGTACCCGTCCAGCAGGCTGTACAACCTCTCACATCCTGAGCGCGAATCAATGGAGACCTACATCCGGGACTCATTAGCTGCCCGGGCGATCCGGAATTCCACCTCCCCCGATGGGTGCAGGTTCTTTTTTTTTGGGCAGAAAGACGGCGGACTCCGTCCATGCATTGATTACAGGGGCTGAACGATATAACGGTTCGCAATCGATACCCTTTACCCCGGTTGGATTCAGTATTCACGCCCCTGCATGGAACCCAAATTTTCAACAAACTGGACCTTAGGAATGCGTATCACCTGGTTCGGATCCGGAAGGGAGACGATGGGGAAGGACGGCATTTAACACCCCATTAGGTAATTTGAGTACCTGGTCATGCCGTTCGGCCTCACCAACGCCCCCGCGACGTTCCAAGCTTTGGTAAATGACGTCTTGCGGGACTTCCTGCACCGATTCGTCTTCGTATATCTGGATGACATACTCATCTTTCCCCCGGATCCTGAGACTCATGTCCGCAGCATGTACGTCAGGTTCCTGCAGCGGTTGTTGGAGACCGGCTGTTTGTGAAGGGCGAGAAGTGTGAGTTTGACCGCACCTCTTTGTCCTTCCTGGGGTTCATCAATCTCCTCAACTCCGTCGCCCCTGATCTGGCCAAGGTTGCGGCGGTGCGAGATTGGCCCCAACCAAACAAGCCGTAGGAAGCGCAACAGTTCCTCGGCTTTGCAAATTTCTACAGGAGGTTCATTAAGGGCTACAGTCAGGTAGTTAGCCCCCTGACAGCCCTGACCTCTCCAAAAGTCCCCTTCACTGGCCGGATCGGTGCGAAGCCGCGTTCAAGGAGTTGAAACGCCGGTTCTCGTCTGCACCAGTTCTGGTGCAGCCCGACCCTAGCCGCCAGTTTGTGGTTGAAGTGGACGCCTCTGACTCTGGGATAGGAGCCGTGCTATCCCAGAGCGGGGAGACCGATAAGGTTCTTCACCTGTGTGCCTACTTTTCTCAGGTTGACCCTTGCTGAACGGAACTATGACGTCAGCAATCGAAACTCCTTGCGGTGAAAGAGGCTCTTGAGTGGAGGACACCTGTTGGAGGGAGCGTCTGTGCTGTTCACAGTTTTCACTGACCATCGGAACCTGGAGTATATCAGGACCGCCAAGCGGCTGAACCCCAGGCAAGCCCGCTGGTCACTGTTCTTCGGACGTTTTGACTTCCGGATCACCTATCGCCCCGGGATCAAGAACCAGAGATTGGATGCCTTGTCCCGGGTACACGAAGACAAAGTCAAAACTGTGCTGTCGGATCCACCGGAGCCCATCATTCCGGAGTCCACTATCGTGGCCACCCTCACCTGGGACGTTGGAGAAGGACCGTCCGGGAGGCCCTGGCACGGAGCCCAGACCCGGAAACTGGTCCGAAGAATCGTATGTACGTCCCACCAGAAGCCAGAGCTGCAGTCTTGGATTTCTGTCACGGTCCAAGCTCTCCTGTCCTCCAGGGGTGCAAAGGACCGTGGCAGTTGTCCGGCAGCGCTTCTGGTGGGCGTCTATGGAGGCCGACGTCAGGGAGTATATCCAGGCCTGCACCACCTGTGCCAGGGGCAAGGCAGACCACAAAAGGTCCCAAGGACTTCTCCAGCCGCTTCCTGTGCCTCATCGGCCTGGATTTCGTCACGGGCCTCCCGCCGTCCCAGGGCAACACCACCATCCTCACGATAGTGGACCGATTCTCCAAGGCGGCCCACTTCGTGGCCCTCCCGAAGCTCCCCAACGGCCAGGAGACAGCAGACCTCCTGGTCCACCCACGTCGTCTGTCTGCATGGGATACCAACTGAGTAGTCTCGGATCGTGGTCCTCAGTTTTCCTCTCAGTCTGGAGGAGTTCTGCAGAGAACTGGGGGCCACCATGAGCCTCTCGTCCGGGTACCACCCATAGACGAACGGACAGGCAGAACGGGCCAACCAAGAGTTGGAACAGACCCTCCGCTGTGTGACATCCACGCACCCAACGGCTGGAGTAACCATCTGGCCTGGATCAAGTATGCACATAACAGCAGGTGTCTTCTGCCACCGGCCTCTCCCCATTTGAGGTGTGTCTGGGGTACCAGCCCCCATTGTTTCCCGTGTGGAGGGAAGAGGTCGGTGTGCCCTCGGTCCAGGCCCACCTGCGGAGGTGCAGTCGGGTGTGGCGCACCGCCCGTTCTGCCTTGTTAAAGGTCCCGGACGAGGGCTAAGGACCATGCAGGACCGCCGGCGGTCCCCGGCCCCTGCATACCAGCCCGGGCAGGAGGTTGTGGTTATCAATCAAGGACATTCTCTGCAGGTGGACTCCCCCCAAACTGATGGACAGTTCATTGGACATTCAAGATCGTCAAACCTCAGTCCTGCTGCAGTGAAGCTCCAGCTCCCGGCTCACTGCGGATCCACCTGTTTTTCATGTCTCCCAGATTAAACCACACCTCACCTTCACCCCTGTGCTCCCGGTCCGGCGCCGCCTCCTGCCCGGATCATTGACGGGGAGCCAGCTTGGACAGTGCGCGGCTCCTGGACGTCCGTCGAATGGGCGGGGGTTCCAGTATGTGGTGGACTGGGAGGGGTAATGGACCCGAAGAATGCTCCTGGGTGAAGAGGAGCTTCATCCTGGACCCCGGCCCTCATGGCCGCTTTCTACCGCCGACACCTGGATAAACCTGGTTGGGGGGTGGGGGGGGGGGGCCCTGTTGTGTGGGCCGCCAGAAGAGGAGGTCCTGCTGGCCCACCACCAGAGGGCGCCCTGCCTGAAGTGCGGGCTTCAGGCACGAGAGGGCGCTGCCGCCACGGACACAGCCGGGGGTGACAGCTGTCACTCATTATCTCATGACAGCTGTCACCCATCTACACATCATCATACTCCATAAAACCCGGACGTCATCTCCACCTCATTGCCGAGATATCATCTACCTGTGAAGGTAATTCTCTGCTAAACTGAAAACACTGACTAATAGTCTGAACTTCTTTGCAGCTGTTGTCCTGTAAGTGTTTCCTTATCTGTGGGATTGGCGTTTGGTGTGATCAGTGACGGCTTCGCTTCACACTCCAACCAGATAAGTGGTTAACAGGAGCTGCACGAGTGTGTGATTAGAGGTGGAGGTGACTTTCCACCTTCTGTTTTTGTTACTGGGTGTGCACACACCCACATCTCACTGTTTGTGCTCCTCACCAGCAGTACCAGATCCGACAGTCGGGGACGGTGATCACCTGGGAATTCGGGACTTGGGGCTCCAGTATTCACCAGGTTCGGTGGCGGCGGAAATCGTGTGGTTCCGCCTCTTCTCAGGACAGACGTCTTCTATCCTCGAGCCTGCCCACACGTCACCTTTGTGTATTGACTGCTATCATATTCTGAGAGTGTCTGTATAGTCGTTGTGCACATTCACAACATTAAATTGTTACCTTTTGGCTCATCTATTGACCGTTCATTTGCGCCCCCTGTTGTGGGTCCGTGTCACTACACTTTCCCCAACACTGCAGTCTGAGAGCGAAGCACTCTATTTGGGTGATATGGTACTATGAGGTCCCTAAGATAAGATGGGACCTGATTATTCAAAACCTTATAAGTAAGAAGAATAATTTTAAATTCTATTCTAGAATTAACAGGAAGCCATGAAGAGAGGCCAATATGGGTGAGATATGCTCTCTCTTCTAGACCCCGTCAGTACTCTAGCTGCAGCATTTTGAATTAACTGAAGGCTTTTCAGGGAACTTTTAGGACAACCTGATAATAATGAATTACAATAGTCCAGCCTAGAAGAAATAAATGCATGAATTAGTTTTTCAGCATCACTCTGAGACAAGACCTTTCTAATTTTAGAGATATTGCGTAAATGCAAAAAAGCAGTCCTACATATTTGTTTAATATGCGCATTGAAGGACATATCCTGATCAAAAATGACTCCAAGATTTCTCACAGTATTACTACAGGACAGGGTAATGCCATCCAGAGTAAGGATCTGGTTAGACACCATGTTTCTAAGATTTGTGGGGCCAAGTACAATAACTTCAGTTTTATCTGAGTTTAAAAGCAGGAAATTAGGTCATCCATGTCTTTATGTCTGTAAGACAATCCTGCAGTTTAGCTAATTGGGTGTGTCCTCTGTCTTCATGGATAGATAAAGCTGGGTATCATCTGCGTAACAATGAAAATTTAAGCAATGCCGTCTAATAATACTGCCTAAGGGAAGCATGTATAAAGTGAAAAAATTGGTCCTAGCACAGAACCTTGTGGAACTCCATAATTAACCTTAGTCTGTGAAGAAGATTCCCCATTTACATGAACAAATTGTAATCTATTAGATAAATATGATTCAAACCACCGCAGCGCAGTGCCTTTAATACCTTCATTTGCAAAAAGTGTCCAAAATAAGTCTTTTATTACCTGATCCTTTGAGATTTTCTTATGCCATGTCTCCTCTGAGTTCCCGAATGCTTCTTTTTGATGAATCAATGTGAAAGTTCTTTGGTATTTGTAGAAATTCCATCACTGTCATCTTGGTTAGCTATATGAAAGGCAAAACAACGCATGCATTTTGTTTGATCTACACAGTCAAATAAATATATCTTTTTTCAACAATATCAAAAATGTTGTGCATAATCACCTGCATGACAAAGAGCCCACAGCTGGTGCCATCTTTCTGGAAGGTGTGGCTTATCATGCCAGGCTTCCACTTGATGTGAACCCAGTCCCCTTTTCCAAATCTGTTTTGACGCATCTTGAATACTGTCTGCAGGAATCAAGCATTTTGATTTCCCTGAAGTTCTTACTCTTTTACTTTAGAAAATATTTGTGTAAAAAGTCAATTTGCAAACAGCTCAAAATGATACTCAAATCTGTATAAGAAATTCATTAAGACAGTGTCATAATGCTTCACAGCAGCATTATGACACTAATGGCGTCTTCTGCTCCTAATTGGCAATTAGGATGGGTTAAATGCAATAGACACATTTCATTGTGCAGGGAACATGTTCTTTTGTGCATATGACAATAAAAATCTTTTGAATCCTTGAATCCTTATGTATGACTGTTTGTATTTGTGTTGTCTTTTTTGTGCTGGTGAGCCGAAGACAATTTTCCACCTCGGTGGACAATAAAGAATTATTCTATTCTTTGTAGGCTTGGTCCCATCACTTGTGGCTGCATTGCTGCTGATCTTCCTATCCTTGGTCTTCTGTCCTTTGTCACTGTTTTGGGCAGATTTTGCTCTCTTTGGAACAGGAACAGTGGAAGGAGATGAGAAGTATTGGAGCGTCCAGTTGCCCAACCTTCCTGGGATTGTGTGATGTCTTTTGAGATGCCTTGTTTGAAGAGTAGCTTTTCAGAAAGGTGAGGTGTTCTCTGTACCTCCCCTGTAGAGTCCCATACATTTTTCTGATGAATGTTGCTGGTGTTAACTGTTTCTGCTTTTTGAGTATTGATTGCTTCACGATACCAAACCATCTCTTAACATGGCAGTTTGTGTCCCTTGTTTTCTTTGGGTCAGAGTTCTTTTCACTGTTGCCTTTTCAAATCTCCCAACAGCTCCAAAGTGGAAAGATTGATTCCCAGGTAGCTCTCAAAAAGGATGTCAACTGTCCCAGGGCAGTAATACGGATCCCCAGTTATTTGGGTTTGGGCACCTTCTTTTCCAAGATCACATAGCACCTCCTCATCACTTTAAAGATAAAGTGATGAGCTACTAGCTCTTAGCCGGTTTAGCATGGCGGCTTCTCCTGTCTTTCCCGCACTTTTCTGCTGGGTGTGAAATGTTTAGTTATTTCTCGGCCTCCTTTAGCAGTAACGGTACTTGTAATAAGTGTAGCTTATTCGTAGCTTTGGAGGCCAGGCTGGGCGAATTGGAGACTCGGCTCCGCACCTTGGAAAATTCTACAGCTAGCCAGGCCCCTGTAGTCGGTGCGGACCAAGGTAGCTTAGCCGCCGTTAGTTTCCCTCCGGCAGATCCCGAGCAGCCGGGAAAGCAGGCCGACTGGGTGACTGTGAGGAGGAAGCGTAGTTCTAAACAGAAGCCTAGTGTACACCGCCAACCCGTTCACATCTCTAACCGTTTTTCCCCACTCGGCGACACACCCGCCGAGGAACAAACTCTGGTTATTGGCGACTCTGTTTTGAGAAATATGAAGCGACACCAGCAACCATAGTCAATTGTCTTCCGGGGGCCAGAGCAGGCGACATTGAAGGAAATTTGAAACTGCTGGCTAAGGCTAAGCGTAAATTTGATAAGATTGTAATTCACGTCAGTAATGATACCCGGTTATGCCAATCGGAGGTCACTAAAATTAATATTGAATCGGTGTGTAACTTTGAAAAACAATGTCGGACTCTGTAGTTTTCTCTGGGCCCCTCCCCAATCGGACCGGGAGTGAGATGTATAGCCGCATGTTCTCCTTGAATTGCTGGCTGTCTGAGTGGTGTCCAAAAAATGAGGTGGGCTTCATAGATAATGGCAAAGCTTCTGGGGAAAACCTGGTCTTGTTAGGAGAGACGGCATCCATCCCACTTTGGATGGAGCCAGAATGCTCGTAGCACGGGCCGAGGAGGAGGATTAGCAGCAATCTTCCATTCCAGCTTATTAATTAATCCAAAACCCAGACAGAGCTTTAATTCATTTGAAAGCTTGACTCTTAGTCTTGTCCATCCAAATTGGAAGTCCCAAAAACCAGTTTTATTTGTTATTATCTATCGTCCACCTGGTCGTTACTGAGTTTCTCTGTGAATTTTCAGACCTTTTGTCTGACTTGGTGCTTAGCTCAGATATAATTATAGTGGGCGATTTTAACATCCACATAGATGCTGAGAATGACAGCCTCAACACTGCATTTAATCTATTATTAGACTCAGTTGGCTTTGCTCAAAATGTAAATGAGTCCACCTACCACTTTAATCATATCTTAGATCTTGTTCTGACTTATGGTATGGAAATTGAAGACTTAACAGTATTCCCTGAAAACTCCCTTCTGTCTGATCATTTCTTAATAACATTTACATTTAGTCTGATGGACTACCCAGCAGTGGGGAATAAGTTTCATTACACTAGAAGTCTTTCAGAAAGCGCTGTAACTAGGTTTAAGGATATGATTCCTTCTTTTTGTTCTCTGCCATATACCAACACAGGGCAGTAGCTACCTAAACTCTGTGAGTGAGATAGATTATCTCGTCAATAGTTTTATATCCTCATTGAGGACAACTTTGGATGCTGTAGCTCCTCTGAAAAAGAGAGCCTTAAATCAGAAGTGCCTGACTCCGTGGTATAACTCACAAACTCGCAGCTTAAAGCAGATAACCCTTAAGTTGGAGAGGAAATGGTGTCTCACTAATTTAGAAGATCTTCACTTAGCCTGGAAAAAGAGTCTGTTTCTCTATTAAAAAAAAAAGCCCTCCATAAAGCTAGGACATCTTACTACTCATCACTAATTGAAGAAAATAAGAACAACTGGTGCTATATATTTTTTCTTTTTGAATTTTTATGGTTAAATAGATTTTTACTGGTTGTTGGTGGTCTGGGAGCAGGCACCGTCTTACGGGGATGGGGTAATGAGGGGATGGCAGGGGGAGAGAAGCTGCAGAAAGGTGTGTAAGACTACAACTCTGCTTCCTGGTCCCAACCCTGCATAGTCACGGTTTGGAGGATTTAATAAAATTGGCCAGATTTCTAGAAATGAGAGCTGCTCCATCCAAGTGGGATGGATGCCGTCTCTCCTAACAAGACCAGGTTTTCCCCAGAAGCTTTGCCAGTTATCTATGAAGCCCACTACACCTTATCAATCAATCACTCTGCAACCTGCCTTTCGAGTGCCTATATAGAGCGGCGTCAACTCAGAACACGGCGCCATTTTGGTTCCAACTGCGCTGAACTACTGAATGAACATTTGTTTTCAATATTTTTTATAGCCTGTTGACTTTTTACTTTTACATGTACTAACTACATTAATAATTTCTCTTTCATCTATTGGGCCAAGAAACATTGAATGTGGATTTCTATCAATTAATTGCTGATTTTCCCATGTGCTGTGTGGAATGTCAGGTGCCAGATCTGGCTTAACATTAGCAAAAAATTTATTGAAACTATTCACTACTTGGTTCATGTTATATTCATCTTTGTTGTTATAAGTAAAGTATGTTGGGTAGTTATTTGATTTGAGTTTATTTGCTATAATAAATCAAATCAAATCAGTTTTATTTATATAGCGCCAAATCACAACAAACAGTCGCCCCAAGGCGCTTTATATTGTAAGGCAAGGCCATACAATAATTACATAAAAACCCCAACGGTCAAAACGACCCCCTGTGAGCAAGCACTTGGCAACAGCAGGAAGGAAAACTCCCTTTTAACAGGAAGAAACCTCCAGCAGAACCAGGCTCAGGGAGGGGCAGTCTTCTGCTGGGACTGGTTGGGGCTGAGGGAGAGAACCAGGAAAAAGACATGCTGTGGAGGGGAGCAGAGATCAATCACTAATGATTAAAGTGGTGCATACAGAGCAAAAAGAGAAAGAAACACTCAGTGCATCATGGGAACCCCCCAGCAGTCTACGTCTATAGCAGCATAACTAAGGGATGGTTCAGGGTCACCTGATCCAGCCCTAACTATAAGCTTTAGCAAAAAGGAAAGTTTTAAGCCTAATCTTAAAAGTAGAGAGGGTGTCTGTCTCCCTGATCTGAATTGGGAGCTGGTTCCACAGGAGAGGAGCCTGAAAGCTGAAGGCTCTGCCTCCCATTCTACTCTTACAAACCCTAGGAACTACAAGTAAGCCTGCAGTCTGAGAGTGAAGCGCTCTATTGGGGTGATATGGTACTATGAGGTCCCTAAGATAAGATGGGACCTGATTATTCAAAACCTTATAAGTAAGAAGAAGAATTTTAAATTCTATTCTAGAATTAACAGGAAGCCAATGAAGAGAGGCCAATATGGGTGAGATATGCTCTCTCCTTCTAGTCCCTGTCAGTACTCTAGCTACAGCATTTAATTCAATAATACTATTCAGTATTTTCCATGTTTCCTGTATTTTCCATGTTAAGCACCTTGGGGCAACTGTTTGTTGTGATTTGGCGCTATATAAATAAAATTGATTTGATTTGATTTCCTTTATGTTGTTTTATTATCATTTAGTATTTTTTCAAAGTATTTTTTACAGTTTTGCACAATAGTTGTTAATTTGATTTTTATAGTTCTTATATTTAATCTCTGCCTTGCTTGATTTACTTTTATTGAATTCTCTGTATAGCATATTTTTCTTCTTACAAGCCTTTTGAAGATCTTTTGTTATCCATGGGTTAGCTTTATCTTTATTTATATTTTTTTTTACTATACTGTATAACTGGACAATTTTTGTTGCCTATATTGATAAATATGTTTACAAACTTGGAATATGCCAGATTAGCATCTTGCTTTTCATATATAGAATTCAAATCATGTAAAAGTAAATCATTTTAAAGGCAGTGATATCTTCTTCTGATTGCGTTTGCTTACAGTATAGAATTTTCTCAGTACATTTGTTTTGTTAAGATCAGTTACTATAAAGATTGGTAAATGGCCACTAATATCATTGATTAATAGGCCACTTAATGTTTTTGCATCAATATTATTTGTAAGTATCTTATTAATGAGTAGCTGAATGTGAAGTTATTCTTGAAGGCCTAGTAATTTTTGGATATACAGTCAGGAATAATATTTGAACATCCTGCGATTTTGCATGTTCTTCCACTTAGAAATCATGGAGGGGTCTGAAATTTTCATCTTAGGTGCATGTCCACTGTGAGAGACAATGTATGATTTTTTTAATAATTTAATTTGTATGTTACTGCCGCAAATAGTAATTTGAACACCTGTGAAAAATCAATGTTAATATTTGGTAATCAGTAGCCTATTTGTTTGGCAGTTCCAGAGGTCCAAACGTTTCCTGTAGTTTTTCATTCACCAGGTTTTCACACAACTGCAGCAGGGATTTTGGTCCACATTCCGCCATACAGATCCTTCCTCGTAGATCTTCAGGTTGGGAGTGTTCAGCTCCCTCCAAAGACTTTCCTATTGAGTTCAGGTGCTGGAGACCTGGCCACAGGCCATTCCGGACCTTGAAATGCTTCTTACGGAGCCCCTCCTTAGTTGCCCTGGCTGTGTGTTTGGGGGTCATTGTCATGCTGGAAGACCACAGCCATGACCCATCTTCAATGCTCTTACTGAGGGAAGGAGGTTTGTTTGCCAAATCTCACAATACATGACCTCATCCATCTTCCCTTCAATACCGGTGCAGTCCTCCTGTCCCTTTGCAGAGAGCACCCCCAGAGTATGAAGTTTCCCACCCCCATGCTTCACGGTTGGGATGGTTTCTTGGGGTTGTTCTCATCCTCTAAACATGGTAAGTGGAGTTGATTCCAAAAAGCTCTATTCTGGTCTCATCTGACCACATGAACTTCTCCCATGCCTCCTCCTGGATCATCCAGATGGTCACTGGTGAACTTCAAACGGGCCTGGACATGTGCTGGCTTGAGCAGGGGGAACTTGCTGCCCTGCAGGATTTTAAACCATGACAGCATCATGTGTTACTAATGTAATCTTTGTGACTGTGGTCCCAGCCTCTCTTCAGGTCACTGACCAGGTCCTCCTGTGTAGTTCTGAGCTTCCTCAGAATCATCCTTACCCCCACAACGTGAGATCTTGCATGGAATCCCAGACCGAGGGAGATTGACAGTCATCTTGTGTTTCTTCCACTTTCTAATAAATAATCATAACAGTTGTTGTCTTTTAACCAAATAATCATAACAGTTGTTGTCTTTTAACCAAGCTGCTTGCCCTGTTGTCCTGTAGTCCATCCCAGCCTTGTGCAGGTCTACAGTTTTGTCCCTGGTGTCCTTAGACAGCTCTTGGTCTTGGCTATGGTGGACAGGTTGGAGTGTGATTGATTGAGTTGTGTGAACAGGTGTCTTTTATACAGGGTACAAGTTCAAACAGGGGCAATTAATACAGTAAAGAGTGCAGAATAAGAGGGCTTCTTAAAGAAAAATTAACAGGTCTGTGAGAGACAAGACAAGACTTTTTGCTGGTTGGTAGGTGGTCAAATACTATTTGCAGAAGTAACACACAAATAAATTATTAAAAAAACATACATTGTGTTTTCCGGATTTTTTTTTTTTTTTTTTTTTTGATTATGTCTCTCACAGTGGACATGAACCTAAGATGAAATTTCAGACCCCTCCATGATTTCTAAGTGGGAGAACTTGCAAAACCACAGGGGTGTTCAAATACTTATTTCCTCACTGTAGGTTTAAGATGTACATGGTATTAATGAAATCCTCTGTTACTTCGTGTTGATACGAATTTAAAAGATCAATGTTTATATCTACACAAACAATTACTCGTTTATTGCATTTCTGAGAAAAAAACCTCTCTATCCAATTTGAAACTCTTCAATTTAGAGCCAGGAGCTCTGTATATGCAGCTAATAATATTTTAACATCTCTCCATACATATTTTGATTGTGATGCATCCAGAAGATTTTCCACAGCCATCGTCAGTTGGCTTTAATTTTGCAATTAAGATTTTTGTCAACTACAAAGCCACGCCTCCTCCCCCTCTATTTTGTCTATTCAAGTAATTGAATTCATAACCTTCCAATTCATAGCTTGTATCATCAACCTCTGTAAGCCAAGTTTGTTATAGCAATGTACTAAAAGGTTGACAAAATTTTTTTAAATCATTTTAATATTCAGAGTTTTTATATAGACTCCTACTGTTAAAATGGATTAATGAGAGTTCCCTATCACTTTTAATGCAGTTGTTGTACTGGTCCTCTGTGTAATACTGACAGTTACTATTTATGAGGGAATAGAAATGATTGTCCGGATCTATCTCGTATTCCAGATCCTGTATATGATGCTTAGTATACTGAGAAGGTTGTAATTCCAGACTCTCATAAGTCTGTCATCCCAGTTAAGCTGTAACTGTTCAGAAGCACAGAAAGATGGTCTTTATGTTTATCCATCATTGGAAAGGTTTGATAAAATTTTGTACCTGCAGCCATATGTGCAAGGACTAAACCTTTAGTTGGGTCGTTTGTTAGTCATCATATACCTCAAGTTGTTACATACAGTAGTGTTCAGAATAATAGTAGTGCTATGTGACTAAAAAGATTAATCCAGGTTTTGAGTATATTTCTTATTGTTACATGGGAAACAAGGTACCAGTAGATTCAGTAGATTCTCACAAATCCAACAAGACCAAGCATTCATGATATGCACACTCTTAAGGCTATGAAACTGGGCTATTAGTAAAAAAAAAAAGTAGAAAAGGGGGTGTTCACAATAATAGTAGTGTGGCATTCAGTCAGTGAGTTTATCAGTTTTGTGGAACAAACAGGTGTGAATCAGGTGTCCCCTATTTAAGGATGAAGCCAGCACCTGTTGAACATGCTTTTCTCTTTGAAAGCCTGAGGAAAATGGGACGTTCAAGACATTGTTCAGAAGAACAGATAGTTTGATTAAAAAGTTGATTGGAGAGGGGAAAACATACGCAGGTGCAAAAAATTATAGGCTGTTCATCTACAATGATCTCCAATGCTTTAACATGGACACAAAAACAAAAAAGACGCGTGGAAGAAAATGGAAAACAACCATCAAAATGGACAGAAGAATAACCAGAAAGGCAAAGGCTCACCCATTGATCAGCTCCAGGATGATCAAAGACAGTCTGGAGTTACGTGTAAGTGCTGTGACAGTTAGAAGACGCCTATGTGAAGCTAATTTATTTGCAAGAATCCCCCACAAAGTCCCTCTGTTAAATAAAAGACATGTGCAGAAGAGGTTACAATTTGCCATAGAACACATCAACTGGCCTAAAGAGAAATGGAGGAATATTTTGTGGACTGATGAGAGTAAAATTGTTCTTTTTGGGTCCAAGGGACGCAGACAGTTTGTGAGATGACCCCCAAACTCTGAATTCAAGCCACAGTTCACAGTGAAGACAGTGAAGCATGGTGGTGCAAGCATCATGATATGGGCATGTTTCTCCTACTATGGTGTTGGGCCTATATATCACATACCAGGTATCATGGATCAGTTTGGATATGTCAAAATACTTGAAGAGGTCATGTTGCCTTATGCTGAAGAGGACATGCCCTTGAAATGGGTGTTTCAACAAGACAATGACCCCAAGCACACTAGTAAACCAGCAAAATCTTGGTTCCAAACCAACAAAATTAATGCCTCGCAGATGTGAAGAAATCATGAAAAACTGTGGTTATACAACTAAATACTAGTTTAGTGATTCACAGGATTGATAAAAAAGCAGTTTGAACAGTTTGAGTTGTAGCGTCAACAGCAGATGCTGCTATTATTGTGAACACCCCCTTTTCTGCTTTTTTTTTACTAATAGCCCAATTTCATAGCCTTAAGAGTGTGCATATCATGAATGCTTGGTCTTGTTGGATTTGTGAGAATCTACTGAATCTACTGGTACCTTGTTTCCCATGTAACAATAAGAAATATACTCAAAACCTGGATTAATCTTTTTAGTCACACAGCACTACTATTATTCTGAACACTACTGTAACTCCCATGATAAACGAGGGACCACTGTGTGTGTGTGTATGTATGTACACTCAACAAAAATATAAATGCAACACTTTTGGTTTTGCTCCCATTTTGTATGAGATGAACTCAAAGATCTAAAACTTTTTCCACATACACAATATCACCATTTCCCTCAAATATTGTTCAGAAACCAGTCTAAATCTGTGATAGTGAGCACTTCTCCTTTGCTGAGATAATCCATCCCACCTCACAGGTGTGCCATATCAAGATGCTGATTAGACACCATGATTAGTGCACAGGTGTGCCTTAGACTGCCCACAATAAAAGGCCACTCTGAAAGGTGCAGTTTTGTTTTATTGGGGGGGATACCAGTCAGTATCTGGTGTGACCATTTGCCTCATGCAGTGCAACACATCTCCTTTGCATAGAGTTGATCAGGTTGTCAATTGTGGCCTGTGGAATGTTGGTCCACTCCTCTTGAATGGCTGTGCGAAGTTGCTGGATATTGGCAGGAACTGGTACACGCTGTCGTATACGCCGGTCCAGAGCATCCCAAACATGCTCAATGGGTGACATGTCCGGTGAGTATGCCGGCCATGCAAGAACTGGGACATTTTCAGCTTCCAAGAATTGTGTAAAGATCCTTGCAACATGGGGCCGTGCATTATCCTGCTGCAACATGAGGTGATGTTCTTGGATGTATGGCACAACAATGGGCCTCAGGATCTCGTCACGGTATCTCTGTGCATTCAAAATGCCATCAATAAAATGCACCTGTGTTCTTCATCCATAACAGACGCCTGCCCATACCATAACCCCACCGCCACCATGGGCCACTCGATCCACAACATTGACATCAGGAAACCACTCACCCACACGACGCCACACACGCTGTCTGCCATCTGCCCTGAACAGTGTGAACCGGAATTTCATCCGTGAAGAGAACACCTCTCCAACGTGCCAAACGCCAGCGAATGTGAGCATTTGCCCACTCAAGTCGTTTACGACGACGAACTGGAGTCAGGTCGAGACCCCGATGAGGACGGCGAGCATGCAGATGAGCTTCCCTGAGACGGTTTCTGACAGTTTGTGTAGAAATTCTTTGGTTATGCAAACCGATTGTTTCAGCAGCTGTCCGAGTGGCTGGTCTCAGACGATGTTGGAGGTGAACATGCTGGATGTGGAGGTCCTGGGCTGGTGTGGTTACACGTGGTCTGCGGTTGTGAGGCTGGTTGGATGTACTGCCAAATTCTCTGAAACGCCTTTGGAGACGGCTTATGGTAGAGAAATGAACATTCAATACACGAGCAACAGCTCTGGTTGACATTCCTGCTGTCAGCATGCCAATTGCACGCTCCCTCAAATCTTGCGACATCTGTGGCATTGTGCTGTGTGATAAAACTGCACCTTTCAGAGTGGCCTTTTATTGTGGGCAGTCTAAGGCACACCTGTGCACTAATCATGGTGTCTAATCAACATCTTGATATGGCACACCTGTGAGGTGGGATGGATTATCTCAGCAAAGGAGAAGTGCTCACTATCACAGATTTAGACTGGTTTGTGAACAATATTTGAGGGAAATGGTGATATTGTGTATGTGGAAAAAGTTTTAGATCTTTGAGTTCATCTCATACAAAATGGGAGCAAAACCAAAAGTGTTGCGTTTATATTTTTGTTGAGTGTATATGTGTATATATATATATATATATATATATATATATATATATAATATGCACCCATTTGTCAACTGAGCTCAGCAGTGCCCAGTCAAAATTGAATGTTTTTGTTGCTTCCGGACAGCGTAGTGGTTATGTTGCAATGCATGCATCATGTTCTCGGGTAAAATTCCCAGCTGCAGTGGCCATGAGTGTGAATCAGAGCTTAGTCCTTTGTTGCATTTCATCCCTCTCTTCTGCTCCCAGCACTTGCTGTATGTTATCAGCAGCTTCATCTAAAAAACATAAAGGCCACACAATTTAGCAAGCCACTGAACATGCAATATTCATATTCTTTGAATTGTCTTTGAGTTGTAACAACTTATATTTCCCACAATCTTTAGATATAAATAATCCAGTGTCAGTGAAACGTACCTATAGATTCTCTATTTGTTGTTGCTGTGTCTTTGTTTGGTATCTGTGCTGGTGTCATCCCAATGCATTTCGTAGGGAACCATCGTCCACAGGTTTCACACTGTATCTACAACATGTCTATCATACTGTGAAACTTTTGATATGAAGAAATCAATATAGAATAAATCTGTGTTTGCCATTTCAGTTCATATATAATTGTTTTTTTTTTAGTTCATATATAATTGGGTTTTTTTTTTAACTCCAGATCAAGCTAGCCAGTAAACAGATAATTAATTGATTATGTTATGTTATGATTTGATTTAATCCATTAAATCTTTTTTCCTCACCCAAAAGGCAGCAATGGCGGAATGGAGCAGGTCCATATTTCCACAGAAGGAACAGAACTCATCCCTGGAATCTTAAAATAAACAGAGTTTCAATCAATTAGCCTATGATTCATCTTGTTTTAAAAAGAAATCAAATAAATTTTATTTATATAGCGCTAAATCACAACAAACAGTTGCCCCAAGGCGCTTTATATTGTAAAGCAAAAGCCATACAATAATTACAGAAAAACCCCAACGGTCAAAACGACCCCCTGACAGTGGGAAGGAAAAACTCCCTTTTAACAGGAAGAAACCTCCAGCAGAACCAGGCTCAGGGAGGGGCAGTCTTCTGCTGGGACTGGTTGGGGCTGGTTCCACAGGAGAGGAGCCTGAAAGCTGAAGGTGTTATGTGTTGACGTGGGTTGAGGAGCGGACCTGCGTCTGACTGAACCCAGCGCTAAAATAACCAGAAAGCGGTTCCAATAACAAACAATTATTTTACCCCTTTTGTGCAATACTCGGTGTACAAACATAAAGCGCGTCTGTCTGGCGGAGTGAAGGACGGCGCGCTCTCCAGCGCCCAAAGGGATCGAAGCCCAGCGCCTCTGGACCCACGTTCGCCGCCCAAACACCCCCCAGGTGGACACGACAAACCGACTCTGTGAAGGATAGAAAAGGTGAGGTAAGTCAGCAGCTACAACTAATATCCTTCAAAGGCACACATTATCAGCAACACATTCAGGTCTGAATTTAAGCTTATGTAAATGAGCAGCTTCTCACAACAGGTGGAGGATCATCAGTCCGCACGCCACGGCCGTGAGAAGCAAGCTGCACAACTCTCATCAATATTCACATATACTGCGTAACAAAATACCAAATTACTGCTAACACTTATTCAGACAATTAATCACCTCTGATGTGTGCTGACAGCATGTGTTTCCCCTTCCTCCTTCACAGGCATGATGTGTCAAACCCAGGCGCGGTCCTCAGCATCTCACAAACGAACATCACAAGGTCGAGTTCCTGGCAATTCTGCTCGAATCACACATGGCTTAAATGCAGAACGCCATCTCATTATCTGCTTCAGCTGAAAGTCTAAGGTTGCACGTGAGCATCATCCACAGGTGCTGCATATCACGTTGATGAGGGTGAAGGACTCTTCTGCCAGCACCTTGTCCACAGACAATAAATCAGTTTACATACCACCTGGAGAGCAAAGAAAAGAAAAGAACACCAAAATGTCCAGCCAAACCCCCCCAACACACAACAGTACCCCCCCTTTAACGGGAAGCCTCCCGGCTTCCGAACAGACCAGGTCCAAGAACAGCACCTCCCTCCGGGGTCCTCGTCAGGAAGCAGACGGCGTAACGCTCCCAAGGTCCACCGCAGACAGCAGGACAGGGCACCACAGCTGGAAGGCCGGCTGGCATCAACAAAAACCCCAAAACAGCCCCAAGTACAACCCAACATACAAGAAAAACATAAAACCCACCCAAAACCTCCCCAGGGGGCCGTCCATCCAACCCCGGGAAGAAAAGAAAAACTCCCAAATGCAAAAACCCAACACAGCCCCACAACCACAATACAAACATAAATGCACAAAGAAAAATAACAAACAACCCCCCCAGAACGACTTGCAGAGCCTAACACCCCCCAGAAGACCTTTACCGCCAGTTCCAGGAGAAATAGCCAAAGCCGGAATCCCACAGAGGTCCCCAGGTACACATGGAGCAACAGCGCCCCCCAGAGGACCGTACCATCAAACCCCAGGAGGCACCCTCCCCACAACCCAGGAACCCCAGACCTGGCCACACTTGGCTAGTCGGCCCCACAAGCCAATTCCCCCTCAGAGGACCGTCCCATCAACCCTGGAGGTGGAACCTGGAAGGAAACAGAAGAAACACAAATTCCAACCCCCGGTGGACTACATTAAACAACCCCGGGGGCAAATAAAACAACCGATAGACCCTGTTACCTCCCCCAGCACCCGGAAAGACCCCAGATCACTCCCAGAGCCCTTCGGCGGCTCAATTTTGGCGAACGGCAACAAAATTACCAAGCCGGGGAGGGGAACAGGAAAAACTAACCCGGCCCCAACCCCAAGGCGCAGCGGAAAACCGGAAATACGTCCGGTGCCCCAACCCGACCATACCCCAGCCTATCGGGAGGGGTGGAACTACCGAAATGGCGAATGGCAACAGATCGGCCCACCCCTCCGACTGAGGTATGTTCCCGCTGCACCACACCCCGGCAACACCAATGACGAACGGTACAAAGGCCCACCGAGGCTGGGGTGGAACCGGGCCCTAACCAAACCCAAAAAAACGCCCCTGACAAACCCCCCCCCCCCCCCCCCCCCAGGTGCAGAGGTCTTCTGAGAACGCTCAGCGTAACCAACCTGCACCACCCCACAACCCACAAGACGAACGGTCTTAGGGCGAGTGAGGTTGGGGTTAGGGAAGCAGGGAAATAAAAAATAACAAAACAAAACGACCCCAGACCCAAACAGAAAATACCTAAGTACAAATAATAAAAACCAACGATCAACTGAGTCCAGCCAAGCTCCGAACCGCCTGTCGTTCACTCCACCAGAACCGCCTCTAAATCCCCAAACAATTTATAACCCCTTTCAAAAAAAGAAACAAAACAGCCCTAATAAATTTTTTTGTGTGTGTGTGTGCATTATCTTGCCTGTCCCAGAACACCTGGAGATACGTCACCACTATTTTTCTTGACGCTTATGTGACGGGGCAATATAGCGGCTTCAGCTCGTCCGAGCTGCATGGGCTCATCCGCAAGAGGAGCCAGAGGTCCCGTCGGAGGAGTCTCAGTGGGGCGAAGAAGAGGCAGCCCAGATCTGTGTCGGGGAAAGCCCCGAGATGAAAAAACCCACTCTGATGTCCGCCCTCTCTTGCGTCCATGCTCCTTTATCCGATCATCTAGACGAATCACCAAAGATATTAGCTCATCTAAATCATTTGGTTCGTCACGGACTGCTAGCTCGTCTTTTAATGAATCATTTAAACCATCCACAAACACTCCTCTTAAATCTGCGGCATTCCAACTGGACTGAGCAGAAAAAATTCAGAAATCAACGGAATACTCCGCCGCACTCCGCCTCCCCTGCCTGAGATTCAGCAACCATTGGGCAACGGTATTTGTTTTCACCGGATGGTCAAAAACCAATCGGAACTCCCGGGAGAAATCCTTAAAGGATCCTAACAATGGAGAGTTATTACTCCACAACGCAGTGACCCAAGCTAAGGCGTCACCTCGGAGCAAATTTGTCACATATGAGACACGGCTACCATCCAAAGAGAAGGAAGCTGGTCGTTGAGCAAAAACCAGAGAACATTGCATCAAAAATGGAGCACAGGCTTCAACGTCTCCCGCATAAGGCTCCGGATGACAAATAATTGGTTCGGAAGCCGAATCTCTGGGTGACGGCGTTATCTGCACCGGTATCGATGGTGCCGCAGCTGGAGCAGCAGGAAGCGGAATGGCTTGCGCTGCCAGCTCCGTAACGCGGGCATCTGTTTGTTTAATTTGGTTTGCGAGATGCTGTAATTGCTCCCATATTTTCTCCAAGTGTTCTTGAACTCTTTCGGCAAATGGAACCACTTCTGCCGCTGGGTCCATTTTAGAATGGCCGGGAACTACTGTTATGTGTCGATGCGGGTTGAGGAGCGGACCTGCGTCTGACTGAACCCAGCGCTAAAATAACCAGAAAGCGGTTCCAATAACAAAACAATTTATTTTCCCCCTTTTGTGCAATACTCGGTGTACAAACATAAAGCGCGTCTGTCTGGTGGAGTGAAGGACGGCACGCTCTCCAGCGCCCAAAGGGATCGAAGCCCGACGCCTCTGGACCCACGTTCACCACCAAACACCCCCCAGGTGGACACGACAAACCGACTCTGTGAAGGATAGAAAAGGTGAGGTAAGTCAGCAGCTACAACTAATATCCTTCAAAGGCACACATTATCAGCAACACATTCAGGTCTGAATTTAAGCTTATGTAAATGAGCAGCTTCTCACAACAGGTGGAGGACCATCTGTCCGCACGCCACGGCCGTGAGAAGCAAGCTGCACAACTCTGATCAATATTCACATATACTGCGTAACAAAATACCAAATTACTGTTAACACTTATTCAGACAATTAATCACCTCTGATGTGTGCTGACAGCATGTGTCCCTCACCCGTCCTCCTTCACAGGCACGATGTGTCAAACCCAGGCGCGGTCCTCAGCGTCTCACAAACGAACATCACAAGGTCGAGTTCCCGGCAATTCTGCTCGAATCACACATGGCTTAAATGCAGAACGCCATCTCATTATCTGCTTCAGCTGAAAGTCTTTAAGGTTGCACGTGAGCATCATCCACAGGTGTTGCATATCACGTTGATGAGGGTGAAGGACTCTTCTGCCAGCACCTTCTCCACAGACAATAAATCAGTTTGCATACCACCTGGAGAGCAAAGAAAAGAAAAGAACACCAAAATGTCCAGCCAAACCCCCCCCCCCCCCCCCAACACACAACAGAAGGCTCTGCCTCCCATTCTACTCTTAAAAACCCTAGGAACTACAAGTAAGCCTGCATGTTGTGTGGGCCGCCAGAAGAGGAGGTACTTCTGGCCCACCACCAGAGGGCGCCCTGCCTGAAGTGCGGGCTTCAGGCACGAGAGGGCGCTGCCGCCACGGACACAGCCGGGGGTGACAGCTGTCACTCATTATCTCATGACAGCTGTCACCCATCTACACTTCATCATACTACTCCATAAAACCCGGACATCATCTCCACCTCATTGCCGAGATATCTACCTGTGAAGGTAATTCTCTGCTAAACTGAAAACACTGACTAATAGTCTGAACTTCTTTGCAGCTGTTTTCCTGTAAGTGTTTCCTTATCTGTGGGATTGGCGTTTGGTGTGATCAGCGACGGCTTCGCTTCATACTCCAACCAGATAAGTGGTTAACAGGAGCTGCACGAGTGTGTGATTAGGGGTGGAGGTGACTTTCCACCTTCTGACTGTTTTTGTTACTGTGTGTACACACCCACATCTCACTGTTTGTGCTCCTCACCAGCAGTACCAGAGCCGACAGTCGGGGACGGTGATCACCTGGGAATTCGGGACTTGGCTGCTCCAGTATTCACCAGGTTCGGTGGCGGCGGAAATCATGTGGTTCCGGCTCTTCTCAGGACAGACGTCTTCTATCCTCGAGCCTGCCCACACGTCACCTTTGTGTATTGACTGCTATCATATTCTGAGATTGTCTGTATAGTCGTTGTGCACATTCACAACATTATATTGTTACCTTTTGGCTCATCTATTGACCGTTCATTTGCACACCCTGTTGTGGGTCCGTGTCACTACACTTTCCCCAACAGGATATCTCGGCCACCGTCATGGATCCCGAGGGGCGTCAACCATCTGTTGGACAGCCAATGGAAGAGCAGGGTGCACAGGCGTCGGCTGGAGGCGTGATTGGTGAGTTGCAGCATATCCTCACCGCCTTTACCGCTCGGATGGACCTGATGACCGAGCAAAACGTCATCCTTAATCGCAGGATGGAGGCTCTCACCGCGCAGGTGGAAGCGCGCGCTCAGGGCGCTGCTGCAGCTCCTCCTCCTGCCGACACGGTGCCGAATACAGACGTTCCACTGGTCATTCAACGACCCCCCCCACCATCCCCTGAAGCATACATAAGCCCCCCAGAGCCGTACGGAGGTTGTGTGGAGACGTGTGCAGACTTTCTTATGCAGTGTTCGCTCGTCTTTGCACAACGTCCCGTGATGTACGCGTCTGACTCCAGCAAGGTGGTTTACGTGATTAATTTGCTTCGGGTGAGGCACGCGCTTGGGCTACAGCGCTTTGGGAGCAAGGTTCACGACTCCTTACCACTTATACTGGGTTTGTGAGGGAGCTCAGGACCGTTTTTGATCACCCTAACAGAGGCGAAACCGCGTCTACCGTGCTGCTGTCAATGAGACAGGGGCGTCGGAGCGCAGCCGAATATGCAGTCGACTTCCGCATCACGGCTGCGAGGTCCGGCTGGAATATGACTGCGCTCCGCGCCGCCTTCATAAACGGACTGTCGTCGGTCCTGAAGGAGCACCTGGTGGCTAAGGAGGAACCGCGGGATTTGGCTGAGCTTATCGATTTGGTTATACGGTTGGACAATCGGTTAGAAGAACGCCGACGGGAGCGAGGCGAAGGGCGTGGTCAGGCACAAGCCATTCCTCTTCCTCCCGGGTCCGAAAGGGTGCCGTCTTCCCCACGCTCCACAGCCACAGTGCTCCGTGTGGCTACAGCTCCCCCTGCTGACGGTGCTAGGGACACGAGCAGGGCCACATTCAGACAGAGGAGGCTGGTCCATGGGGAGTGCTTTGTGTGCGGCTCGAGTGAGCATCAGTAGAGAGACTGCCTCAAACGATCAAAACACAAACGCCCGCCCTTAGAGACTGGGCTGAGGGGGGGTCAAAACATTAACGTGGGTCATACACATCTGTCTACACGACTCCCAGTTAAAATCCTGAGCGGGGATTTAACCCTTCAAGCCCCAGCACTGGTGGACACGGGGTCAGAAGGGAATCTGCTGGATAGCAGATGGGCAAGGGAGGTAGGGCTCCCTCTGGTGGCGCTTTCTTTGCCAGTGAAGGTGCGAGCACTAGATGGCACTCTTCTCCCTTTTATCACACAAAAGACACTACCTGTAACCCTGGTAGTGTCTGGGAATCACCGGGAGGAGATTGAGTTTTTTGTAACTCCTTCTACCTCCCACGTGATTTTGGGCTTCCCATGGATGATTAAACACAATCCCCGGATTGATTGGCCGTCTGGGGTTGTGACTCAGTGGAGCGAAACCTGCCACCGGAATTGTTTAGGATCCTCGGTTCCTCCCGGTGTAAATGCTAATGAGGAGGTCCCTCCCAATCTGACGGCGGTGCCGGTTGAGTACCACGACCTTGCTGACGTCTTCAGCAAGGATCTGGCGCTCACCCTTCCCCTGCACCGTCCGTACGATTGTGCCATTGATTTGGTCCCGGACACTGAGTACCCGTCCAGCAGGCTGTACAACCTCTCACATCCTGAGCGCGAATCAATGGAGACCTACATCCGGGACTCATTAGCTGCCGGGCTGATCCGGAATTCCACCTCCCCGATGGGTGCAGGTTTCTTTTTTGTGGGCAAGAAAGACGGCGGACTCCGTCCATGCATTGATTACAGGGGGCTGAACGATATAACGGTTCGCAATCGATACCCTTTACCCCTGTTGGATTCAGTATTCACGCCCCTGCATGGAACCCAAATTTTCACCAAACTGGACCTTAGGAATGCGTATCACCTGGTTCGGATCCGGAAGGGAGACGAATGGAAGACGGCATTTAACACCCCATTAGGTAATTTTGAGTACCTGGTCATGCCGTTCGGCCTCACCAACGCCCCCGCGACGTTCCAAGCTTTGGTAAATGACGTCTTGCGGGACTTCCTGCACCGATTCGTCTTCGTATATCTGGATGACATACTCATCTTTTCCCCGGATCCTGAGACTCATGTCCAGCATGTACGTCAGGTCCTGCAGCGGTTGTTGGAGAACCGGCTGTTTGTGAAGGGCGAGAAGTGTGAGTTTGACCGCACCTCTTTGTCCTTCCTGGGGTTCATCATCTCCTCCAACTCCGTCGCCCCTGATCTGGCCAAGGTTGCGGCGGTGAGAGATTGGCCCCAACCAACAAGCCGTAGGAAGCTGCAACAGTTCCTCGGCTTTGCAAATTTCTACAGGAGGTTCATTAAGGGCTACAGTCAGGTAGTTAGCCCCCTGACAGCCCTGACCTCTCCAAAAGTCCCCTTCACCTGGCCGGATCGGTGCGAAGCCGCGTTCAAGGAGTTGAAACGCCGGTTCTCGTCTGCACCAGTTCTGGTGCAGCCCGACCCTAGCCGCCAGTTTGTGGTTGAAGTGGACGCCTCTGACTCTGGGATAGGAGCCGTGCTATCCCAGAGCGGGGAGACCGATAAGGTTCTTCACCTGTGTGCCTACTTTTCTCGCAGGTTGACCCTTGCTGAACGGAACTATGACGTCAGCAATCGAGAACTCCTTGCGGTGAAAGAGGCTCTTGAGTGGAGACACCTGTTGGAGGGAGCGTCTGTGCTGTTCACAGTTTTCACTGACCATCGGAACCTGGAGTATATCAGGACCGCCAAGCGGCTGAACCCCAGGCAAGCCCGCTGGTCACTGTTCTTCGGACGTTTTGACTTCCGGATCACCTATCGCCCCGGGATCAAGAACCAGAGATTGGATGCCTTGTCCCGGGTACACGAAGACAAAGTCAAAACTGTGCTGTCGGATCCACCGGAGCCCATCATTCCGGAGTCCACTATCGTGGCCACCCTCACCTGGGACGTGGAGAAGACCGTCCGGGAGGCCCTGGCACGGAGCCCAGACCCCGGAACTGGTCCGAAGAATCGTATGTACGTCCCACCAGAAGCCAGAGCTGCAGTCTTGGATTTCTGTCACGGTTCCAAGCTCTCCTGTCATCCAGGGGTGCAAAGGACCGTGGCAGTTGTCCGGCAGCGCTTCTGGTGGGCGTCTATGGAGGCCGACGTCCGGGAGTATATCCAGGCCTGCACCACCTGTGCCAGGGGCAAGGCAGACCACAAAAGGTCCCAAGGACTTCTCCAGCCGCTTCCTGTGCCTCATCGGCCTGGATTTCGTCACGGGCCTCCCGCCGTCCCAGGGCAACACCACCATCCTCACGATAGTGGACCGATTCTCCAAGGCGGCCCACTTCGTGGCCCTCCCGAAGCTCCCAACGGCCCAGGAGACAGCAGACCTCCTGGTCCACCACGTCGTCTGTCTGCATGGGATACCAACTGACGTAGTCTCGGATCGTGGTCCTCAGTTTTCCTCTCAAGTCTGGAGGAGTTTCTGCAGAGAACTGGGGGCCACCATGAGCCTCTCGTCCGGGTACCACCCATAGACGAACGGACAGGCAGAACGGGCCAACCAAGAGTTGGAACAGACCCTCCGCTGTGTGACATCCACGCACCCGACAGCCTGGAGTAACCATCTGGCCTGGATCGAGTATGCACATAACAGCCAGGTGTCTTCTGCCACCGGCCTCTCCCCATTTGAGGTGTGTCTGGGGTACCAGCCCCCATTGTTTCCCGTGGTGGAGGGAGAGGTCGGTGTGCCCTCGGTCCAGGCCCACCTGCGGAGGTGCCATCGGGTGTGGCGCACCGCCCGTTCTGCCTTGTTAAAGTCCCGGACGAGGGCTAAGGACCATGCAGACCGCCGGCGGTCCCCGGCCCCTGCATACCAGCCCGGGCAGGAGGTGTGGTTATCAATCAAGGACATTCCGCTGCAGGTGGACTCCCCCAAACTGATGGACAGGTTCATTGGACCATTCAAGATCGTCAAAATCCTCAGTCCTGCTGCAGTGAAGCTCCAGCTCCCGGCTTCACTGCGGATCCACCCTGTTTTTCATGTCTCCCAGATTAAACCACACCTCACTTCACCCCCTGTGCTCCCGGTCCGGCGCCGCCTCCTGCCCGGATCATTGACGGGGAGCCGGCTTGGACAGTGCGCCGGCTCCTGGACGTCCGTCGAATGGGCCGGGGGTTCCAGTATTTGGTGGACTGGGAGGGGTATGGACCCGAAGAATGCTCCTGGGTGAAGAGGAGCTTCATCCTGGACCCGGCCCTCCTGGCCGATTTCTACCGCCGACACCTGGATAAACCTGGTTGGGGGGGGGGGGGGGGGGGGTCCTGTTGTGTGGGCCGCCAGAAGAGGAGGTACTGTTGGCCCACCACCAGAGGGCACCCTGCCTGAAGTGCGGGCTTCAGGCACGAGAGGGCGCTGCCGCCACGGACACAGCCGGGGGTGACAGCTGTCACTCATTATCTCATGACAGCTGTCACCCATCTACACTTCATCATACTACTCCATAAAACCCGGACGTCATCTCCACCTCATTGCCGAGATATCATCTACCTGTGAAGGTAATTCTCTGCTAAACTGAAAACACTGACTAATAGTCTGAACTTCTTTGCAGCTGTTGTCCTGTAAGTGTTTCCTTATCTGTGGGATTGGCGTTTGGTGTGATCAGTGACGGCTTCGCTTCACACTCCAACCAGATAAGTGGTTAACAGGAGCTGCACGAGTGTGTGATTAGAGGTGGAGGTGACTTTCCACCTTCTGTTTTTGTTACTGGGTGTGCACACACCCACATCTCACTGTTTGTGCTCCTCACCAGCAGTACCAGATCCGACAGTCGGGGACGGTGATCACCTGGGAATTCGGGACTTGGCGGCTCCAGTATTCACCAGGTTCGGTGGCGGCGGAAATCGTGTGGTTCCGCCTCTTCTCAGGACAGACATCTTCTATCCTCGAGCCTGCCCACACGTCACCTTTGTGTATTGACTGCTATCATATTCTGAGATTGTCTGTATAGTCGTTGTGCACATTCACAACATTAAATTGTTACCTTTTGGCTCATCTATTGACCGTTCATTTGCGCCCCCTGTTGTGGGTCCGTGTCACTACACTTTCCCCAACACTGCAGTCTGAGAGCGAAGCACTCTATTTGGGTGATATGGTACTATGAGGTCCCTAAGATAAGATGGGACCTGATTATTCAAAACCTTATAAGTAAGAAGAATAATTTTAAATTCTATTCTAGAATTAACAGGAAGCCATTGAAGAGAGGCCAATATGGGTGAGATATGCTCTCTCCTTCTAGACCCCGTCAGTACTCTAGCTGCAGCATTTTGAATTAACTGAAGGCTTTTCAGGGAACTTTTAGGACAACCTGATAATAATGAATTACAATAGTCCAGCCTAGAAGAAATAAATGCATGAATTAGTTTTTCAGCATCACTCTGAGACAAGACCTTTCTAATTTTAGAGATATTGCGTAAATGCAAAAAAGCAGTCCTACATATTTGTTTAATATGCGCATTGAAGGACATATCCTAATCAAAAATGACTCCAAGATTTCTCACAGTATTACTACAGGACAGGGTAATGCCATCCAGAGTAAGGATCTGGTTAGACACCATGTTTCTAAGATTTGTGGGGCCAAGTACAATAACTTCAGTTTTATCTGAGTTTAAAAGCAGGAAATTAGGTCATCCATGTCTTTATGTCTGTAAGACAATCCTGCAGTTTAGCTAATTGGTGTGTGTCCTCTGTCTTCATGGATAGATAAAGCTGGGTATCATCTGCGTAACAATGAAAATTTAAGCAATGCCGTCTAATAATACTGCCTAAGGGAAGCATGTATAAAGTGAATAAAATTGGTCCTAGCACAGAACCTTGTGGAACTCCATAATTAACCTTAGTCTGTGAAGAAGATTCCCCATTTACATGAACAAATTGTAATCTATTAGATAAATATGATTCAAACCACCGCAGCGCAGTGCCTTTAATACCTTCATTTGCAAAAAGTGTCCAAAATAAGTCTTTTATTACCTGATCCTTTGAGATTTTCTTATGCCATGTCTCCTCTGAGTTCCCGAATGCTTCTTTTTGATGAATCAATGTGAAAGTTCTTTGGTATTTGTAGAAATTCCATCACTGTCATCTTGGTTAGCTATATGAAAGGCAAAACAACGCATGCATTTTGTTTGATCCTACACAGTCAAATAAATATATCTTTTTTCAACAATATCAAAAATGTTGTGCATAATCACCTGCATGACAAAGAGCCCACAGCTGGTGCCATCTTTCTGGAAGGTGTGGCTTATCATGCCAGGCTTCCACTTGATGTGAACCCAGTCCCCTTTTCCAAATCTGTTTTGACGCATCTTGAATACTGTCTGCAGGAATCAAGCATTTTGATTTCCCTGAAGTTCTTACTCTTTTACTTTAGAAAATATTTGTGTAAAAAGTCAATTTGCAAACAGCTCAAAATGATACTCAAATCTGTATAAGAAATTCATTAAGACAGTGTCATAATGCTTCACAGCAGCATTATGACACTAATGGCGTCTTCTGCTCCTAATTGGCAATTAGGATGGGTTAAATGCAATAGACACATTTCATTGTGCAGGGAACATGTTCTTTTGTGCATATGACAATAAAAATCTTTTGAATCCTTGAATCCTTATGTATGACTGTTTGTATTTGTGTTGTCTTTTTTGTGCTGGTGAGCCGAAGACAATTTTCCACCTCGGTGGACAATAAAGAATTATTCTATTCTTTGTAGGCTTGGTCCCATCACTTGTGGCTGCATTGCTGCTGATCTTCCTATCCTTGGTCTTCTGTCCTTTGTCACTGTTTTGGGCAGATTTTGCTCTCTTTGGAACAGGAACAGTGGAAGGAGATGAGAAGTATTTGGAGCGTCCAGTTGCCCAACCTTCCTGGGATTGTGTGATGTCTTTTGAGATGCCTTGTTTGAAGAGTAGCTTTTCAGAAAGGTGAGGTGTTCTCTGTACCTCCCCTGTAGAGTCCCATACATTTTTCTGATGAATGTTGCTGGTGTTAACTGTTTCTGCTTTTTGAGTATTGATTGCTTCACGATACCAAACCATCTCTTAACATGGCAGTTTGTGTCCCTTGTTTTCTTTGGGTCAGAGTTCTTTTCACTGTTGCCTTTTCAAATCTCCCAACAGCTCCAAAGTGGAAAGATTGATTCCCAGGTAGCTCTCAAAAAGGATGTCAACTGTCCCAGGGCAGTAATACGGATCCCCAGTTATTTGGGTTTGGGCACCTTCTTTTCCAAGATCACATAGCACCTCCTCATCACTTTAAAGATAAAGTGATGAGCTACTAGCTCTTAGCCGGTTTAGCATGGCGGCTTCTCCTGTCTTTCCCGCACTTTTCTGCTCTGGGTGTGAAATGTTTAGTTATTTCTCGGCCTCCTTTAGCAGTAACGGTACTTGTAATAAGTGTAGCTTATTCGTAGCTTTGGAGGCCAGGCTGGGCGAATTGGAGACTCGGCTCCGCACCTTGGAAAATTCTACAGCTAGCCAGGCCCCTGTAGTCGGTGCGGACCAAGGTAGCTTAGCCGCCGTTAGTTTCCCTCCGGCAGATCCCGAGCAGCCGGGAAAGCAGGCCGACTGGGTGACTGTGAGGAGGAAGCGTAGTTCTAAACAGAAGCCTAGTGTACACCGCCAACCCGTTCACATCTCTAACCGTTTTTCCCCACTCGGCGACACACCCGCCGAGGAACAAACTCTGGTTATTGGCGACTCTGTTTTGAGAAATATGAAGCGACACCAGCAACCATAGTCAATTGTCTTCCGGGGGCCAGAGCAGGCGACATTGAAGGAAATTTGAAACTGCTGGCTAAGGCTAAGCGTAAATTTGATAAGATTGTAATTCACGTCAGCAGTAATGATACCCGGTTATGCCAATCGGAGGTCACTAAAATTAATATTGAATCGGTGTGTAACTTTGAAAAACAATGTCGGACTCTGTAGTTTTCTCTGGGCCCCTCCCCAATCGGACCGGGAGTGAGATGTATAGCCGCATGTTCTCCTTGAATTGCTGGCTGTCTGAGTGGTGTCCAAAAAATGAGGTGGGCTTCATAGATAACTGGCAAAGCTTCTGGGGAAAACCTGGTCTTGTTAGGAGAGACGGCATCCATCCCACTTTGGATGGAGCCAGAATGCTCGTAGCACGGGCCGAGGAGGAGGATTAGCAGCAATCTTCCATTCCAGCTTATTAATTAATCCAAAACCCAGACAGAGCTTTAATTCATTTGAAAGCTTGACTCTTAGTCTTGTCCATCCAAATTGGAAGTCCCAAAAACCAGTTTTATTTGTTATTATCTATCGTCCACCTGGTCGTTACTGTAAGTTTCTCTGTGAATTTTCAGACCTTTTGTCTGACTTGGTGCTTAGCTCAGATAAGATAATTATAGTGGGCGATTTTAACATCCACATAGATGCTGAGAATGACAGCCTCAACACTGCATTTAATCTATTATTAGACTCAGTTGGCTTTGCTCAAAATGTAAATGAGTCCACCTACCACTTTAATCATATCTTAGATCTTGTTCTGACTTATGGTATGGAAATTGAAGACTTAACAGTATTCCCTGAAAACTCCCTTCTGTCTGATCATTTCTTAATAACATTTACATTTAGTCTGATGGACTACCCAGCAGTGGGGAATAAGTTTCATTACACTAGAAGTCTTTCAGAAAGCGCTGTAACTAGGTTTAAGGATATGATTCCTTCTTTTTGTTCTCTGCCATATACCAACACAGGGCAGATTAGCTACCTAAACTCTGTGAGTGAGATAGATTATCTCGTCAATAGTTTTATATCCTCATTGAGGACAACTTTGGATGCTGTAGCTCCTCTGAAAAAGAGAGCCTTAAATCAGAAGTGCCTGACTCCGTGGTATAACTCACAAACTCGCAGCTTAAAGCAGATAACCCTTAAGTTGGAGAGGAAATGGTGTCTCACTAATTTAGAAGATCTTCACTTAGCCTGGAAAAAGAGTCTGTTTCTCTATTAAAAAAAAAAGCCCTCCATAAAGCTAGGACATCTTACTACTCATCACTAATTGAAGAAAATAAGAACAACTGGTGCTATATTATTTTTTCTTTTTGAATTTTTATGGTTAAATAGATTTTTACTGGTTGTTGGTGGTCTGGGAGCAGGCACCGTCTCTACGGGGATGGGGTAATGAGGGGATGGCAGGGGGAGAGAAGCTGCAGAAAGGTGTGTAAGACTACAACTCTGCTTCCTGGTCCCAACCCTGCATAGTCACGGTTTGGAGGATTTAATAAAATTGGCCAGATTTCTAGAAATGAGAGCTGCTCCATCCAAAGTGGGATGGATGCCGTCTCTCCTAACAAGACCAGGTTTTCCCCAGAAGCTTTGCCAGTTATCTATGAAGCCCACTACACCTTATCAATCAATCACTCAATTTTATTTATATAGCTCCAAATCACAACAAACAGTTGCCCCAAGGCGCTTTATATTGTAAGGCAAAAGCCATACAATAATTACAGAAAAACACCAACGGTCAAAATGACCCTCTGTGAGCAAGCACTTGGCGACAGTGGGAAGGAAAAACTCCCTTTTAACAGGAAGAAACCTCCAGCAGAACCAGGCTCAGGGAGGGGCAGTCTTCTGCTGGGACTGGTTGGGGCTGAGGGAGAGAACCAGGAAAAACATGCTGTGGAGGGGAGCAGAGATCAATCACTAATGATTAAATGCAGAGTGGTGCATACAGAGCAAAAAGAGAAAGAAACAGTGCATCATGGGAACCCCGCAGCAGTCTAAGTCTATAGCAGCATAACTAAGGGATGGTTCAGGGTCACCTGATCCAGCCCTAACTATAAGCTTTAGCAAAAAGGAAAGTTTTAAGCCTAATCTTAAAAGTAGAGAGGGTGTCTGTCTCCCTGATCTGAATTGGGAGCTGGTTCCACAGGAGAGGAGCCTGAAAGCTGAAGGCTCTGCCTCCCATTCTACTCTTACAAACCCTAGGAACTACAAGTAAGCCTGCAGTCTGAGAGCGAAGCGCTCTACTGGGGTGATATGGTATTATGAGGTCCCTAAGATAAGATGGGACCTGATTATTCAAATCTTATAAGTAAGAAGAAGAATTTTAAATTCTATTCTAGAATTAACAGGAAGCCAATGAAGAGAGGCCAATATGGGTGAGATATGCTCTCTCCTTCTAGTCCCTGTCAGTACTCTAGCTGCAGCATTTTGAATTAACTGAAGGCTTTTCAGGGAACTTTTAGGACAACCTGATAATGAGTTACAATAGTCCAGCCTAGAGGAAATAAATGCATGAATTAGTTTTATGTCTTTGATGTTATTGAAAATTTAAACAAAACAAAAAAAGTAACAATTTTTTTAAATGACTTTTTTTCATAATAAAAAAATCTCCAAAAATTTTACAAAATTGAAAATTTTTTAAAATTACATTTTTCCAAACTGACTTCTGTAGTATAATCAGCAGGACACTACTGTTGTGTGTAGTATATTTTGTCACTCCACTTTATGACTTTGATACTATTTAAAATTTAAAGAATAAAAAATTCCCCAAATTTTTAAAAAATTATTGTTTTCCAAACTGAGTTCTGTAGTATAATCAGCAGGACACCACTGTTGTGTGCAGTAAATTCTGTTTCAGTATACTTTGACTTTGATGCTATTGAAAATTTTAACAATAAAAAAATTATCCCAATTTTTTTTTTTAATTTTCAAACTAAATTCTGAGTTATAATCACCAGGACACCACTGTAGTGTGTAGTAAAGTCTGTGACACTCCACCTTATGACATTGATGCTGTTGAAAATCAGACAATAAAAATTCTACTAATTTTTTAAAATTAGTTTTTTCCAACGTGAGTGCTGTAGTATAATCAGCAGGACACCACTGTGTGCAGTAAATTCTGTGTCAGTACACCTTATGACTTTGATGTTATTGAAAATTTAAACAATAAAAAAATTCTTCAAATTTTTTAAAATTAGGGGGGTTTTTTTCCAAAGTGAGTGCTGTCGTATAATCAGCAGGACACCACTAATGCGTGCAGTAAATCTGGTGACACCACACCCTATGACTCTGCTATTGAAAATTTAAACAATGTAAAATTCTCCCAAAAATTTTTTAAATGACTTTTTTCCAAAGTGAGTGCTGTAGTATAATCAGCAGGACACCACTGTTGTGTGCAGTAAATTCTATGTTACTGCACCTTATGACTTTGATGCTATTGAAAAGTTGATCAATAAAAAATTCTCCAAAATTTTACAAAATGACTTTTTTCCCAAAGTGAGTGCTGTAGTATAATCAGCAGCACACCACTGTTGTGTGCAGTAAATTTGGTGACACCACACCTTATGACTTTGCTATTGAAAATTTAAACAATGAAAATTCTCCAAAAAATGTTTTTAAATTACTTTTTTGCAAACTGAGTGCTGTAGTACAATCAGCACGACCCCACTGCTGTGTGCAGTAAATTTTGTGTCACTCCACCTTATTACTTTAATGCTATTGAAAATTTAAACAATAAAAAATTCTCTAAAATTTTAATAAAATGACTTTTTTCCAAAGTAAGTGCTGTAGTATAATCAGCAGGACACCACAGTTGTGTTCAGTAAATTTGGTGACACCAAACCTTATGACTTTGCTATTGAAAATTTAAACAATAAAAAATTCTACAATTTTTTTTTAAATTACTTTTTTTCCAATTGGAGTGCTGTAGTACAATCAGCATGACCCCACTGCTGTGTGCAGTAAATTTTGTCACTCCACCTTATTACTTTAATGCTATTGAAAATTATACAACAAAAAAAATTCTCCACAATTTTATAAAATGACTTTTTTCCAAAGTAAGGTCTGTAGTATAATCAGCAGGACACCACTGTTGTGTGTAGTAAATTTGGTGACACCACACCTTACGACTTTGCTTTTGAATATTTAAACAATGAAAAATTCTCCCCAATTTTTTTTTAAATGACTTTTTTCCAAAGTGGGTGCTGTCATATAATCAGCAGGACACCACTGTTGTCCTGGCCCTTGGGCAAGGCCTTTATTCCCCTATTGCTCCCGGTGTGTAGTGAGCACCTTGTATGGCAGCACCCTGACATTGGGGTGAATGTGAGGCATAATTGTAAAGCGTCTTTGAGCGTCTGTGTTAAAGATTTTATATATATATATATATATATATATATATATATATATATATATATATATGTTATCACTGTTAAACATTTGTACCTTTGTCTTCTTTCTGATGAAAATGTTATTGTGCTGCTTTGTACCTGTCTGTCTTCAAAATAACCCTGATAATGTACTTGTTATTCAACTTTGTCTTAAGTATGCTGAGGTCAGTCTGAACTGGGAGTGAAGATAGTATGCTGAGGTCAGTTTTGACTGTTGTGAATTTGTGATGCAGAACAGATGATAAGTGCAACAGAAGAGCCTGCAAGAACGGGATGTGCTGACCTTTGATGATAAGATTAAAGGAAAGAAACTGTTTCTCCACGCAGCTGCACTTATTGACGCATGTGTTTGTTTTACTTGAAGAAACTTGTCATGCGTTCCCCCCCCCCCCCCTTAGGACAAGTTTCACGCTGTGGGTAGGTTTTCCTAATAAAAAGAGTGAGCAGGCGCAACAGTCCTTAGTGCTTTCAGTGGTACTATGTGTACGGACTGTTTGCACTCCTCGCGAGCTAAATTTGACTTTCTGTCTCACTGGTGTTTTTTGACTCTGTTTGTCTTGTTAAAGGTTTTAAGAATGTTTGGAGGAGAAAATACCCAACATTGACTGGGGGCTACGTCCGGGATCTCAACAACACCGGAGGTGTCCGGTGGGGGTCGCCAAGTCCAGACGTAAATCCTTGGCCAAGGTCCGATCGATTGATCGTGTCTGCAATTGTCGACCGCCGTTGGCATCGTCTGGTTGACGAGATTTTCCCGAAGAAGACAGACAGGAAGTCGAGTCAGTGAGTAAAATTTCTTTGTAACAGTACTGAGTGAGTGGTGATCAGATCACATAAACAGTTAAATTCCGCAAGCGATGATACAGAATCGTCTGTTAATGAAACACAGTTAAACTCTGTAAGGAGGTCGGACTCCTCTACGATGGCGAGGAACGCACGTAGTTAAATTCCGAAGGAGGGTGCGGACTCCTCTGTTTATATACGCGTACCGGTAGGGGATAAAAGTGTGATCACATAAACAGTTAAACTCCATAAGCGATAGCGTGGAATCGTCTGTTAATGTAAAGCAGTTAAACTCCGCGAGGAGGGCGGACTCCTCTACGGTTGCGAGGGACGCACGTAGTTAAATTCCGGAAGGAGGGTACGGACTCCTCTGTTTTAAATACGAAGTAATACCGGTTTTGAGAATAAAAGTGTGAAAGTGTAATACTTTGGACAACGTAAGTGACAACCGTGTGTGTGGATGCAGAGGCAAGTGATTCCGCTTCCTACGGGGAGGTGAAAGGAATCAACCACACGACGGCAAATTAATTGTCACGTCCAAAGAAAGTGAAAACTTCAGATTTAGAACACCCTAGGTGTGCCCCCGTCTGAAGTCCAAATTATAACAAAGAATAATAATAAAAATGGGGGGAAAGACGTCTAAAAATAAGGGAAATTTATCAACTGACGACTGGAAATTTATGGAAGCAAAAAATCCAAAAGCAACAAAGAAATTGGAGACCTGGATAAATAAACATGACTTTGACGGACGACTGAACCTGACTAGTATTCAGAAGTTGAAGGAAAGGTTAGAAGAGGAACATAAAGGTGAGAGAAAAAAAAAAAAAAAAACAGCAAGAGGGGCAAATTTAGTGGCGTTTTGGGAGGAGGAAGCAGAGAAAAGGAGACTAGAAAAAATGAGGAAAAAGAAAGGAGTAGGGAAGAGGTAATAGTACAACAAGAACCACAAGAACCTCAGAAACAGGCGGCAGGACCGTCTGGAAAATCATTATATCCTCAGGTAGAGGACGAACCACAGCATTATGACTTAGCAGTAGGACCAAAAATAAATTATACTGAAATTACCAGGACAGCTCAGAAAGAAGGAGAGCCATGGACAGAGTTTAGATGCAGATTTGAGAGTGTATTTAAGGTCCACAGTGGCATAATGCCAGGAACACCAGTGTATGAACAACAATTGAAAAACGCTCTGATCCAGCAATCCAACAAGGATATAAAAGCTTGGATACAGAAACATTGGATTGGATTGCCTACAGGCACATTGGAAGAAACACACACCCACTGTTGTCATGCAGAAGAAGTCTTAAAGCAGAAAAAGACAGGTAACAGCGACAAAGGAGTGTATGTAGCACAAGGAGATGATGAAATATATTACCAACAGGGTAACTTAAGACAGCAGAAGAAGTGGAAACGCCCCCAAAAGCCATGGCAGAACAGACAAGGTGGACAGCCACAACGTCAAGGACCATGGCAACCGCAACAGCAGCGCAGACAGGGAGGGCCACCACGTGGTCCCCTGATTTGTTGGAACTGTGGAAGAGAGGGACACATGTCTAGAAATTGTTCGAATACTAAACCCATAACCTTGGAAGATCCCTTTGGAATGGCGTGTACAATGCCATTGTTGAACATGCCACAGTGTCCCGTAAATCTGCTAGGACGAGACGGATTGACTGCATTGGGCTTGTCCATAATTGTGGAACAAGGGAAATTAGTTGTTAAGCGCACAGGTGGTGTTAACATGGTGAGAGAAGAAAGCGATGACCCCACATTCCACTATTACTATACATTTGACATTTCTGAAGAAGATGCTGCAGGATGGGGTAAAGATGTCGTCTTGCAAGCAACAGCCCTACTGAAACATCCTGAACAAAAGATGTCACCACCTGACCTGCATGTCACAATGTGGCATAAAGATCCTCCAGGTCCGGATGGTGACTATGAAAACAAATTGAAAGACAGTTCACCTGTGAAGCTGACAATGACCGATTTGATTCATGATGGCAACTCAACAGCTGTCATAACAGTAACAGGTGCCACTGAAGATGTTTAAAATTGAGATTCACAGGTATGCCATTACATGTGTCACTTTGTAAACCATATTTGACAGAATGGCAAGATTTGGGACTGACAGTCATGACAGCTTTGTCAGCCACTGACTGGAGCAGAGTTGGACCACGAACGGAGTTCAGTCCATCAACTAAATTGTATAAAGTGCCAGTTAATGTCTCACTGGTGCTGACAGCCGGAACACATATTGATGTGTCCACTTCACAATCCTGAGTGTTTCAGTTGAGTCCTGAAGAGGATGATCTTCTTTCTTCAGTACCATCAGGATTGTGGACAACAGGTCCTTCAGACGTAGGACTGATTAAAAATGCACAATCTGTAGTTATAAGACCAAAAACAGAATACAGACCATGTGTAAGACAGTATCCGTTGAAACCTGATGCACTTGAAGGAATCAGACCAGTAATAGAGGATTTATTAGCAGCAGGAGTAATAGTGCCATGTCCAGATTCACCATGTAACACACCCATATTTCCTGTAAAAAAGGCTCCGCCCTCAGTGGGATGGAGAATGATTCAAGATCTGCAGGCAGTAAATGCTGCTGTGATTAAAAGAGCACCATGTGTTCCAGATCCACACACCTTGTTAAATTCGCTGAGACCAAATTCTAATAGTTTCTCAGTAATTGACATAAGTAATGCATTTTTCTCTGTGCCAGTACATCCAGATAGTCAATTCTGGTTTGCTTTTACCTTTAAGGGACAACGATATACATTTACCAGATTACCGCAGGGTTACGCAGAGAGTCCAACTATTTATTCTCAAGTCATGTCAGCATGTTTAGCCAATTTCGTTCCACCGGCAGATAGCCAACTATTAGTGTATGTTGATGACATTTTGATTGCCTCTGACACACGAGAAAACTGCATAACTGACACAGTAGCATTATTATGTTTCTTATTTGATAATGGCCACAAAGTGAGTAAAAACAAAGTTCAGTTGTGTAGGGATAAAGTAAAATATTTAGGACATGAATTATCAGCCACAGGGCACACGATCCTGTCTGACAGGAAGGAAGCAATTTTGCACGCTCCAAAACCACAAACCAAAAAGCAGATGATGTCATTTCTTGGACTGACTAATTACTGCAGGGCATGGATTCCCTGTTATGCAGAATTGACTAGTCCACTTTCTGATTTGATGTACAAAGATGATATTTCAATGTCAACCGTGTTGGAATGGAACAGAGATGCTGAGGAAGCTTTTGTAAAAGTCAAACAAACATTAGTGTCATCCACAGTTTTGGCACTACCAGATTATAGTAAACCATTCATTCAAACAGTTGATTGTAAGAATAAGTTCATGACTAGTGTTTTGGTTCAAGTGTATGGCTCAAAATTAAGGCCAGTTGCCTACTACTCATCTAAATTGGATGCAGTAGCAAGTGCTTTGCCACCATGTGTACGAGCTGTAATTGCAGCCTCCATGGCTGTTCAAAGTAGTAGTAATGTTGTTCTGTTCCATCAGTTGACACTGAAAGTTCCACATGCAGTTTCTGCACTTCTGTTGCAGACAAACATGAGCTTTTTGTCCCCAGCAAGACATCTTTCGTGCATGTCCTTGCTATTATCTCAACCACACCTTACGGTAGAACGATGTACAACATTGAATCCATCCACATTGATACCTTTACCTGAGGATGGTGAGCCGCACAATTGTCTTGATGTAGCAACTGTTTGTATGAAGGCCCGTGTTGATCTTTTGGATACGCCCATCCCACACAGTACAATTGTGTATGTGGATGGATCCTCCACTAAAAATGCTTATGGACAAACACAATCTGGATATGCTGTTGTCACAAATTCAGAAGTATTGGATTCTACTTCGTTGCCATCATCATTCTCAGCGCAAGCAGCTGAATTAGTAGCTCTAACTGCAGCTTGTCATTTATTTAAAGGAAAGGCTGTAACAATCTATACAGACAGCCAGTACGCTTTCAGCACAGTGCATGTGTTTGCAAAACTGTGGGAAGAGCATGGAATGGTGACATCATCTGGAAAACCAGTGACTCATGCCACACTCCTAACTGCACTACTGAAAGCTGTGAAATTGCCTAAACAAATTGCTATATGCAAATGTGCGGCTCACACCAAAGGCTCTGACAGTGTTTCAAAAGGAAATGATTTTGCTGACAAAACCGCAAAGGCAGCAGCAGCTTTTTCTATTTTTCTCCTACACGAAACCCCTCCGGATTTGCATTTAGGCCATACACTGCTTGCTGACATGCAACAGCAGGCAACTGAAAAAGAAAAACAAATGTGGTTAAATAAAGGAGCTACATATGCAAATGATTTGTACTTATGACCACAAAAGAAACCCATATTGCCAAAAAATATGTTTAAATGGGCAGCTATCATGAGCCATGGCGTGACGCATGTCTCATCAGGGGGTATGATATCGCAATTACAATCTATTTTTTGTCTTTATGGGTTCGATGCATATGCAAAACAGCATTGTAGAGCATGCATGACATGTGCAAAACACAATTCACAAGGCAATTTGAGACCCCAAAGAGGCAAATTTCCAACACCACAATATCCCTTTCAAGTGATTCATATGGATTATATACAGTTGAGTAAACATGAAGGGAAGGAATTTTGTTTAGTCATAATTGATGCGTTCTCAAAATGGGTAGAATTGTTCCCCACAAAACATGCAGATGCACTTACAGTGGCTAAAGCATTGTGCAAAGACATCATTCCACGATTTGGAATACCAGAAACAGTCTATTCAGATAATGGAGCGCATTTTGTTAATACAATAGTGCAATACGTAGGAGAAGCGCTACAGATTAATCTCAAAAATCATTGTGCTTATCATCCACACAGTGCAGGATTAGTGGAAAGGACAAAGGGCACAATAAAAATAAGATTAAGGAAATGTATAGAAGAGACAAAACGAACCTGGATTGAATGTTTGGACCTAGTAAAATTGTATATGAGAATAACACCAACACCATCAGGGTTAACACCATTTGAGATACTTTATGGACGACCATATCGTCTACCAATTTTGACATTGATACTAAAACAGCAGATGAGGAACAAACATTAGCAAATTTTATGAAAAAGACATTAACACAGAAAGAGATAACTTAAACACATTTACTGCCGAATAATTTTGATCTTCCACAGGACGGCCTTCCAGTAGTCTAGCCAGGAGACTGGGTGTTCATCAGAGTGATTAAGAGGAAGAACTGGTCCAGTCCTCGTTGGGAAGGTCCATACCAAGTGCTGTTAACAACACCAACTGCAGTAAAGATAGCGGAGAGATCAACGTGGATACATCTAAGTCACTGTAAGATACAGCGTGTGTTGGCTGCCTCCACAGTGTAAGGGGAAGTCTGGCTACAAAGGGAGTCTATTTAATTAGCAATAGATTGTCTCAATGCCAGTGAAGCAGGGAGATCCTTGCACTATTAGGTGAGGTTGGTTAACAACACTGTATCCTAGCAATCATGACTGAACTACAGCAGACCCCGGAGCGGCGTGCTCAGCGCCGCCGCTGCCGGACTGTTGGTAGGGCAGCCGGTTGCGTTGTGATCTTAGTGTGTTTCGTGCTCCTCGGATTCCTGGCCTGGTGGTTGACCCAAGAATTGCAGCTCACTGTGGACCGAGCCAGAGAACAACGCAAGCAACGTCAGAAGAGGTTTATTCATAATGTGAATGAGACAGATGGACACCCTCATATATACCATACTAATATGTGGTACAGATATGTTCATTTATTGGCTATGGAATTACATTACTAATTGTTATGTTTGTTCGCAAATACCTATATCCTCAACACACCCAGCTCTGATGGCTAAACCGTACCCTGCTAGGGTGACAGAATGTCTTATCATACGGATACATAATCAAATTGTATTTCGGGGGCAGTTCTAACACCACTTGCCTCAGTGCAACCACTTATATGATAGGGATTTCAACAGAGGACGTACAAGCGTGCCCAAGTGCTGCTCCATTGACTAGACTGAAGGGAAACGCAAAAATATCATCACGTTAAATTGTCATCACAACGGCCATTCCCAATTTGCTTTTACGGGACAGGGAATAAAACTGTAGGTAAAATTAAGAAACGTCTGTGTACCCAAACGTATGTTTTATCAAATAATTTAAGCCTAACCAAAACATAATATGTGGATGGTACTTATCTTCATCACATTGGACGGGGATGTAATTATACAGGCTCCTGTCCATGGGGAACGGATGAATCATGTGCTTATGTTAGTAAGTTTTTGCTACCACCTGTAAACGGTACTCCGGTGTATGATGACATCTATTGGCTTTGTGGTTCCAGACTGTAGATGAGTCTCCCACCAAATTGGGGTGGTGTGTGTGCACCTACCCAGGTGACTGACCATACATATGTGGTAGTGCCAAGGACCTCCACAGAGAAGAATGGCAGCACCAGACGGAGGAGATTGATATACCCAGATGTGTTACCACATGATCACATGTGGGGCTCGGATGTACCAAAGGACCAAAATTGTGGTCTGTAGGAGATAAAATAGCACATTCATTGTTCCCCTGGATAGGAGTGGGGAAAAAATTCATTAATGATTGAAACTCTGAATTATCGATTGGGTCTGTTCATGAATGTAACTGAAAAAATAGTAGCAGCTCAAAACACTGAAATAGATGCTTTACGTACCATGGTGATGCAAAATCGCATGGTTTTAGACTTGCTTACTGGTTCACAGGGAGGAGTTTGTGTTCTGCTGAACACAACATGCTGTACTTTCATCCCAGACTCCATTCATTCAGTGGATATGCAGGACACATTGGAAGAGCTGAATAAACTTCGTGATGCAATGCATAAAGACACCCTAGCCGTGAACCGGTGGAATCCCTGGTCCTGGTTGACTTCAGGACCATGTTGGCAGTTACTATTGAAAATGGTGACACCAGTTATTATAGTCCTAATTCTGATTGGACTTTGCATGTGTTGTGTGATCCCTTATATCAAAACAATGGTTGGCAAAATGGTGTCAAATACATTTGTACAGTGTAATCTGGCCTTCCAACAAACTATGCCAAAATATCAAGCATTGAAACAGTCAGACCTTAGTGGAGAAAACTATAATGACTGTACTGAGAATTATGATGATATTGAAAAGCTCACAACTCCAGTTCAAGCTTGAACTGTTGACGTGATGAGTTAACACACTCTTAGCCTATGAAGCTTTAGCTGAAAATGTAATAAGACAAGTGGTGTAGTCGAATAATACAGAAAAACGGTTCATTTATACCAGTCAGCCGAAGTGACGTGTGGTGGTGTGGTGATAACAGAATCTTTGACAGACTGCCAAGAAATGTGTCAGGTTATTGTGCATTTATATCATTATTGTTACCAGTTAAAGTCATGCCCATGACACCTGAAGAAGTCATGACATATACAGCCTCTCTCATTCCTGAAGACTGGCAGAAAGGCATAACCAGACATAGAGTAAAAAGAGATTGGAAAGGAGTGGGAGATCCAACATATATTGATGCGATAGGAGTCCCCAGAGGAGTGCCTGACGAGTATAAACTGGCTGATCAAATAGCAGCTGGATTCAAATCCTCCATCTGTTGGTGGTGTTCAATTAATAAGAACGTAGACAGAATAAACTACATCCACTACAATGTGCAGAAATTAGGTCTATAGCAGTGTTTGCTGCGATTCTGACATTGTGTGGATGTTGTTGTATTCCGTGTATACGTGGACTTATTAATCGAATGATCACAACAGCAATAGGGCCAGGAATGCCCACTTCAGCTACATACCCTCTCCTTGGATCTGAAGCCGAGGACAATGACGAGGATGAAGATAGCCACAATGATGACTGGGAGCAAGGAGTTCATGAACTTTTCCCTGACCAAACTAAGTATGATGACCCAGACACCGATGATGATGACGATGACATAACCTCTGGGGTGTAAGCCTGTAGAACATACCATGATGAACCTCTTAGTGAAAATCTCAAGAAAGAAGTGCTAAGCTAGGTGATAACTACTACTATATGTTTAACAGGTGGTAAATGTTAAAGATTTTATATATATATATATATATATATATATGTTATCACTGTTAAACATTTGTACCTTTGTCTTCTTTCTGATGAAAATGTTATTGTGCTGCTTTGTACCTGTCTGTCTTCAAAATAACCCTGATAATGTACTTGTTATTCAACTTTGTCTTAAGTATGCTGAGGTCAGTCTGAACTAAGAGTGAAGATAGTATGCTGAGGTCAGTTTTGACTGTTGTGAATTTGTGATGCAGAACAGATGATAAGTGCAACAGAAGAGCCTGCAAGAACGGGATGTGCTGACCTTTGATGATAAGATTAAAGGAAAGAAACTGTTTCTCCACGCAGCTGCACTTATTGACGCATGTGTTTGTTTTACTTGAAGAAACTTGTCATGCGTTCCCCCCCCCCCCCCCCCCCTTAGGACAAGTTTCACGCTGTGGGTAGGTTTTCCTAATAAAAAGAGTGAGCAGGCGCAACAGTCCTTAGTGCTTTCAGTGGTACTACGTGTACGGACTGTTTGCACTCCTCGCGAGCTAAATTTGACTTTCTGTCTCACTGGTGTTTTTTGACTCTGTCTTGTTAAAGGTTTTAAGAATGTTTGGAGGAGAAAATACCCAACAGTCTGATGCAGATGGAAAAGCGCTATATAAATGCAGTCCATTTACCATTTACTTTTTTCCAAAGTGAGTGCTGTAGTATAATCAGCATGACCCCACTGTTGTGTACAGTAAATTTGGTGACACCACACCTTATGACTTTGATGCTATTGAAAATTTAAACAAAAAAAGTCTCCAAATTTTTTAAATGACTTTTTTCCAAATGGAGTGCTGTAGTACAATCAGCACGACCCCACTGCTGTGCGCAGTAAATTTTGTGTCACTCCACAGAGAGAATACTGACCCACCTTTTGTATCAAACTGATTTATTTATTTCTATATACTGCCTTATGACATCACAGCCAATCAGAATCGATTACGTCACTATGTCCCGCCCCTAACCCCTCCCCTAATCCCGTCCCTTATGACGTCACAGCCAATCAGAATCGATTACGTCACTATGTCCTGCCCTAAGCCCCGCCCCTAACCCCTCCCCTAGTCCCGCCTCCAAGCCCCGCCCCTAATGACATCACAGCCAATCAGAATCGATTATGTCACTATGCCCCACCCCTAAGCCCCGCCCCGGCTCCTCCCCTAGTCCCGGCCCCTCCCCTAGCCCCACCCCAAGCTCCTCCCCTACCCCCACCCCCAAGCTCCTGCCCTACCTCCCCTCCCACCCGGGTCTAATATTTTGTCATTTTATTTCATGAATTAAAGAATGATTAAAAATACCTAGATCTTTTTAATGTATTAAAGAATTAACTAATTCTGAAATAATTAAACATAAATCAGTGTCTATTATTTAATACCCCTTTAATATTTTTAATTCTTAAATTAAAGCGTCTCCTTTTATGGTTTTTAATGCCTCAATTAAAGAAGGAATAAAAAATACCGTATCTTATGCATAATTATGGGAGGTTTTCTTCAATTTAGTGATTAAACACGAATATTTTAATACGCCTTTAATATGTCTTAATTCTTAAATTATTGCGTTTCCTTTTCTGTTTTTTAATTCGTAAATTAAAGAAGGGATAAAAAAAAATAGCCGTCTCTCGGCTGTAAGTCTTTGCAGCAAGACGGTCAAATACCCACGCATAGAGCTGCTCACGGAAACATGACCCCACGGCTGTAATACCTGTTGCAGACGCTAACTGTGTCTGTGTGTGTGTGTGTGTGTGTGTGTGCGTGTGTGTGTGTGTTTCGGAGGCGTGTGTGTGTGTGTTTCGGAGGCGTGTGTGTGTGCGTGTGTGTGATCTGCGGAGCGGGGGTGTCAGGCCAGATGGTCTTTTATAACAGTAGAGAAGCTTGAATCTTTGGTTGAAGCTTGAATGTTTATTACATCCAATTTCCTGAAGACGGGGGCGTGCGTTGGGCTTGTTTGAAGGCGGAAAAACAAAGTTCCTTCTCACTCACGCCAGATGGTGTTTCTTTTAAGATATTAGCCGATCGATCGTGGGCCGCGGGACACCCGCTGATCGGAGATGCTGCCCCGAGGTGATGAAGCCGGAAAAAAAACAAAGTTTGTTCGCACTCACGTCAGATGGTGTTTTTAGAGCAAAAGGTGATGAATTACGCCCCGCGGACGAAGACGGGTTTAAAAATCCCCTTTTCGACGACAGAGTGACATACAGCATTCACCATGGCGAGACGAACTCCAATCCTCCGCTACATCTGTGAGACGCCCGTCAACATTACCATGACGACAGAGGGCTCGCTCGCTCCAAAAAAAGCGAGGATGTACGTCAGCCGCCTGAGCCAACCGATACTGGAGGAAGATCTGACGTACAGCCTGGAGGGGCCCGAACGTTTAACCACAGTGTAAGGGGAAGTCTGGCTACAAAGGGAGTCTATTTAATTAGCAATAGATTGTCTCAATGCCAGTGAAGCAGGGAGATCCTTGCACTATTAGGTGAGGTTGGTTAACAACACTGTATCCTAGCAATCATGACTGAACTACAGCAGACCCCGGAGCGGCGTGCTCAGCGCCGCCGCTGCCGGACTGTTGGTAGGGCAGCCGGTTGCGTTGTGATCTTAGTGTGTTTCGTGCTCCTCGGATTCCTGGCCTGGTGGTTGACCCAAGAATTGCAGCTCACTGTGGACCGAGCCAGAGAACAACGCAAGCAACGTCAGAAGAGGTTTATTCATAATGTGAATGAGACAGATGGACACCCTCATATATACCATACTAATATGTGGTACAGATATGTTCATTTATTGGCTATGGAATTACATTACTAATTGTTATGTTTGTTCGCAAATACCTATATCCTCAACACACCCAGCTCTGATGGCTAAACCGTACCCTGCTAGGGTGACAGAATGTCTTATCATACGGATACATAATCAAATTGTATTTCGGGGGCAGTTCTAACACCACTTGCCTCAGTGCAACCACTTATATGATAGGGATTTCAACAGAGGACGTACAAGCGTGCCCAAGTGCTGCTCCATTGACTAGACTGAAGGGAAACGCAAAAATATCATCACGTTAAATTGTCATCACAACGGCCATTCCCAATTTGCTTTTACGGGACAGGGAATAAAACTGTAGGTAAAATTAAGAAACGTCTGTGTACCCAAACGTATGTTTTATCAAATAATTTAAGCCTAACCAAAACATAATATGTGGATGGTACTTATCTTCATCACATTGGACGGGGATGTAATTATACAGGCTCCTGTCCATGGGGAACGGATGAATCATGTGCTTATGTTAGTAAGTTTTTGCTACCACCTGTAAACGGTACTCCGGTGTATGATGACATCTATTGGCTTTGTGGTTCCAGACTGTAGATGAGTCTCCCACCAAATTGGGGTGGTGTGTGTGCACCTACCCAGGTGACTGACCATACATATGTGGTAGTGCCAAGGACCTCCACAGAGAAGAATGGCAGCACCAGACGGAGGAGATTGATATACCCAGATGTGTTACCACATGATCACATGTGGGGCTCGGATGTACCAAAGGACCAAAAATTGTGGTCTGTAGGAGATAAAATAGCACATTCATTGTTCCCCTGGATAGGAGTGGGGAAAAAATTCATTAATGATTGAAACTCTGAATTATCGATTGGGTCTGTTCATGAATGTAACTGAAAAAATAGTAGCAGCTCAAAACACTGAAATAGATGCTTTACGTACCATGGTGATGCAAAATCGCATGGTTTTAGACTTGCTTACTGGTTCACAGGGAGGAGTTTGTGTTCTGCTGAACACAACATGCTGTACTTTCATCCCAGACTCCATTCATTCAGTGGATATGCAGGACACATTGGAAGAGCTGAATAAACTTCGTGATGCAATGCATAAAGACACCCTAGCCGTGAACCGGTGGAATCCCTGGTCCTGGTTGACTTCAGGACCATGTTGGCAGTTACTATTGAAAATGGTGACACCAGTTATTATAGTCCTAATTCTGATTGGACTTTGCATGTGTTGTGTGATCCCTTATATCAAAACAATGGTTGGCAAAATGGTGTCAAATACATTTGTACAGTGTAATCTGGCCTTCCAACAAACTATGCCAAAATATCAAGCATTGAAACAGTCAGACCTTAGTGGAGAAAACTATAATGACTGTACTGAGAATTATGATGATATTGAAAAGCTCACAACTCCAGTTCAAGCTTGAACTGTTGACGTGATGAGTTAACACACTCTTAGCCTATGAAGCTTTAGCTGAAAATGTAATAAGACAAGTGGTGTAGTCGAATAATACAGAAAAACGGTTCATTTATACCAGTCAGCCGAAGTGACGTGTGGTGGTGTGGTGATAACAGAATCTTTGACAGACTGCCAAGAAATGTGTCAGGTTATTGTGCATTTATATCATTATTGTTACCAGTTAAAGTCATGCCCATGACACCTGAAGAAGTCATGACATATACAGCCTCTCTCATTCCTGAAGACTGGCAGAAAGGCATAACCAGACATAGAGTAAAAAGAGATTGGAAAGGAGTGGGAGATCCAACATATATTGATGCGATAGGAGTCCCCAGAGGAGTGCCTGACGAGTATAAACTGGCTGATCAAATAGCAGCTGGATTCAAATCCTCCATCTGTTGGTGGTGTTCAATTAATAAGAACGTAGACAGAATAAACTACATCCACTACAATGTGCAGAAATTAGGTCTATAGCAGTGTTTGCTGCGATTCTGACATTGTGTGGATGTTGTTGTATTCCGTGTATACGTGGACTTATTAATCGAATGATCACAACAGCAATAGGGCCAGGAATGCCCACTTCAGCTACATACCCTCTCCTTGGATCTGAAGCCGAGGACAATGACGAGGATGAAGATAGCCACAATGATGACTGGGAGCAAGGAGTTCATGAACTTTTCCCTGACCAAACTAAGTATGATGACCCAGACACCGATGATGATGACGATGACATAACCTCTGGGGTGTAAGCCTGTAGAACATACCATGATGAACCTCTTAGTGAAAATCTCAAGAAAGAAGTGCTAAGCTAGGTGATAACTACTACTATATGTTTAACAGGTGGTAAATGTTAAAGATTTTATATATATATATATATATATATGTTATCACTGTTAAACATTTGTACCTTTGTCTTCTTTCTGATGAAAATGTTATTGTGCTGCTTTGTACCTGTCTGTCTTCAAAATAACCCTGATAATGTACTTGTTATTCAACTTTGTCTTAAGTATGCTGAGGTCAGTCTGAACTAAGAGTGAAGATAGTATGCTGAGGTCAGTTTGACTGTTGTGAATTTGTGATGCAGAACAGATGATAAGTGCAACAGAAGAGCCTGCAAGAACGGGATGTGCTGACCTTTGATGATAAGATTAAAGGAAAGAAACTGTTTCTCCACGCAGGCTGCACTTATTGACGCATGTGTTTGTTTTACTTGAAGAAACTTGTCATGCGTTCCCCACCCCCCCCCCCCCCCTTAGGACAAGTTTCACGCTGTGGGTAGGTTTTCCTAATAAAAAGAGTGAGCAGGCGCAACAGTCCTTAGTGCTTTCAGTGGTACTACGTGTACGGACTGTTTGCACTCCTCGCGAGCTAAATTTGACTTTCTGTCTCACTGGTGTTTTTTGACTCTGTCTTGTTAAAGGTTTTAAGAATGTTTGGAGGAGAAAATACCCAACAGTCTGATGCAGATGGAAAAGCGCTATATAAATGCAGTCCATTTACCATTTACTTTTTTCCAAAGTGAGTGCTGTAGTATAATCAGCATGACCCCACTGTTGTGTACAGTAAATTTGGTGACACCACACCTTATGACTTTGATGCTATTGAAAATTTAAACAAAAAAAGTCTCCAAATTTTTTAAATGACTTTTTTCCAAATGGAGTGCTGTAGTACAATCAGCACGACCCCACTGCTGTGCGCAGTAAATTTTGTGTCACTCCACAGAGAGAATACTGACCCACCTTTTGTATCAAACTGATTTATTTATTTCTATATACTGCCTTATGACATCACAGCCAATCAGAATCGATTACGTCACTATGTCCCGCCCCTAACCCCTCCCCTAATCCCGTCCCTTATGACGTCACAGCCAATCAGAATCGATTACGTCACTATGTCCTGCCCTAAGCCCCGCCCCTAACCCCTCCCCTAGTCCCGCCTCCAAGCCCCGCCCCTAATGACATCACAGCCAATCAGAATCGATTATGTCACTATGCCCCACCCCTAAGCCCCGCCCCGGCTCCTCCCTAGTCCCGGCCCCTCCCCTAGCCCCACCCCAAGCTCCTCCCCTACCCCCACCCCCAAGCTCCTGCCCTACCTCCCCTCCCACCCGGGTCTAATATTTTGTCATTTTATTTCATGAATTAAAGAATGATTAAAAATACCTAGATCTTTTTAATGTATTAAAGAATTAACTAATTCTGAAATAATTAAACATAAATCAGTGTCTATTATTTAATACCCCTTTAATATTTTTAATTCTTAAATTAAAGCGTCTCCTTTTATGGTTTTTAATGCCTCAATTAAAGAAGGAATAAAAAATACCGTATCTTATGCATAATTATGGGAGGTTTTCTTCAATTTAGTGATTAAACACGAATATTTAATACGCCTTTAATATGTCTTAATTCTTAAATTATTGCGTTTCCTTTTCTGTTTTTTAATTCGTAAATTAAAGAAGGGATAAAAAAAAATAGCCGTCTCTCGGCTGTAAGTCTTTGCAGCAAGACGGTCAAATACCCACGCATAGAGCTGCTCACGGAAACATGACCCCACGGCTGTAATACCTGTTGCAGACGCTAACTGTGTCTGTGTGTGTGTGTGTGTGTGTGTGTGCGTGTGTGTGTGTGTTTCGGAGGCGTGTGTGTGTGTGTTTCGGAGGCGTGTGTGTGTGCGTGTGTGTGATCTGCGGAGCGGGGGTGTCAGGCCAGATGGTCTTTTATAACAGTAGAGAAGCTTGAATCTTTGGTTGAAGCTTGAATGTTTTATTACATCCAATTTCCTGAAGACGGGGGCGTGCGTTGGGCTTGTTTGAAGGCGGAAAAACAAAGTTCCTTCTCACTCACGCCAGATGGTGTTTCTTTTAAGATATTAGCCGATCGATCGTGGGCCGCGGGACACCCGCTGATCGGAGATGCTGCCCCGAGGTGATGAAGCCGGAAAAAAAACAAAGTTTGTTCGCACTCACGTCAGATGGTGTTTTTAGAGCAAAAGGTGATGAATTACGCCCCGCGGACGAAGACGGGTTTAAAAATCCCCTTTTCGACGACAGAGTGACATACAGCATTCACCATGGCGAGACGAACTCCAATCCTCCGCTACATCTGTGAGACGCCCGTCAACATTACCATGACGACAGAGGGCTCGCTCGCTCCAAAAAAAGCGAGGATGTACGTCAGCCGCCTGAGCCAACCGATACTGGAGGAAGATCTGACGTACAGCCTGGAGGGGCCCGAACGTTTAACTTACACGTTCGACCCGTATTATGCCCAAGTAAGTTTCTTCACTCTGGCTGAGGGTGAGACTGCCTCTCGAGGAACCCAATGGGTGGCGCTTACTTCCGCCGATTGGGGAGTGTTCTCCGCGGCTGCAGGGTCGATGATTCGCGACACGGTCAACCCTGAGCCTCCAGGAGATCGGACGCCAGAAAAGAAGAAAACACGCTTCCAACTCACCTGGCTCAGCACCCAGGGGCCGCGCTATAGGGTGATATTTCAGCGGGGACCTCCTGACACTGACTCTGAGGGTGAAATTAAGCTGGAGCGACTTAGTGCCAGCGGCCACGTCAGAAGCGTCACAGCCGCGGCTGAGAGCTGACCTGAGTTGTTCAACACCTGCAACGACAGGATTACGGGCCTTTTTACAAGGTGCCTGGCCTGGAGGGACGTGATCGAAGTCCGGAAAAACTTGGCCCCTCTTTTTACTTAAAAAAAAAAAATAAAAAAAAACTCTGACGTAGCTCCTCCCCCGCATGCACGGGGATTTCTATAAAAAACCAAGGGACCACATCTCATTTAAGCATCGGACGACGAACCAGCATGAGCTCCTCAACCTCTCCCATTGCAGCGGCCGACGACATCGCTTGTGACTGCGCACTCGACTGTGGAAGAGACCTGGCATCCCTGGGGCAGGTGGTGAATCAGGACCGGCGGAAGGCTTCACGGACCTGCGGCGGGTACGAGAGCCCGTGGGGAGTTCAGCTCGAGCCGGTCTGGGGCGAGATCCATCCTTCTCACGCGCTTTCCAGCCCGGGAGGCGTGGGGTCTCTTCCCGATGCCACGGAGGCCGCGAGTCCGCGGGAGGTACAAGACCTCGAGCGGGCTGAGAAATACGCCACATCTTACGCATCTGACCGGCCAGACGGGTTCCTGTCAGAGGAATTCCTGAAAACGGTGAAAGTCGGCGTGGCACACTTACTTTTGGCTGTGATCAAAAGTTACAGACAAAAACTCTGTTACGAGTGTGAGATCGATCACCCCAGCCAGCGCCAGCACGAGTGCCTGGACCCGTTAAATGAATATTTCTTTACCGGACATTTTGAGAGATTAATGGTGAGACTCTGGAGACTGACCTTCATCCCGGCTGTGGTAAAGCTCCTAGCCCAGCGCTTCCTCAACCCATCGGCGGCGAGGGTCCAGGGGGCGGTAGAAAACATCCTCACTGAGCTGAAATACACTGATAATTTTGAAGCAAAGATCAACGAACTGTACACACGTTTCGGTGAAGACGCAGATCTCGACCTGGAGGGGATGGTAGCCGTCTATAACCCAGACGACTGAAGAAAAAAAACCTGCCTTTTTTTTTTAAATATCATTATATTGTTTACAGTCATGGGTAATTGTGTGATGAGTCTCTTTCAAAGCTTGCGGGAAGTTTATATTATACGTGGACTCTCGTATAAGCTGGAGCGGGTAGTCATTCGCAGGCTGGAGACCCCAGACGCCCCGCCTTCATGCGCTTTGGAGAGGGTCTTCGACGTTATCAGACGTTGCCCCGGGCCCGGAGTCTGGACAGAACATATCTACAACGCGGCTCTCCATTCATCTGAAAAATCTCTGTACAACGTATTACTGAAAATCTCTGTTTTGACCACTGACGATTTTACACGGTGTAATACGATGCACCTGCTTACATTATACACTCTGTTTGTGGATGTGATAGCGTGCCGGGTGAAACAGATGGGGCTCTCCAGAGAAGAGATTGTTCCTACACTTTTACAGCTGAATACTGAAATAAACCGTAAATGCGGGGGAGATGTATTACTGAGAGTTTTCCAGTTTTGTACGTGAACGTATGCTTTTTTCCTTCACGTATGTTGTGTTTAATAAACATGAACAATTTTTTTTTTCTCTGTGTGACTTTAATGAATGTAATAAAGCATATATTCTAAAACTCAGACGGTCAGTGTTCTTTCCAATAATATTGTTGAAAAAAGGGTGAAATGTTTTACAAATCAAATTTATATAGCGCCAAAACCACAACAAAACAGTTGCCCCAAGGTGCTTCATATTGCAAGACAGAGTCATACAAACGAGGTTTTGGTGGAAAAAAGGTTCTCGTATGAATTAATGCGGGGTTTTAACACGGTCTTATTAAAAGGTCGAGGCTGCTCTGTGAGCGCTCTCCACGGTGCTGAATCAGAGTTCAATTTAACGTTTCCAAGAGCGCCTATTTAAAACGTATACTTTTTTCCTTCACGCATGTTGTTTAATAAACATGAACAATTGTTTTTTCTCTGTGTGACTTTAATGAATGTAATAAAGCATACATTGTAAAACTCAGACGGTCAGTGTTCTTTCCAATAATATTGTTGAAAAAAGGGTGAAATGTTTTACATATCAAATTTATATAGTGCCAAAACCACAACAAAACAGTTGCCCCAAGGCGCTTCATATTGCAAGACAGAGTCATACAAACAAGGTTTTGGTGGAAAAAAAGGTTCTCATATGAATTAATGTGGGGTTTTAACACGGTCTTATTAAAAGGTCGAGGCTGCTCTGTGAGCGCTCTCCGCGGTGCTGAATCAGAGTTCAATTTAACGCTTCCAAGAGCGCCTATTTAAAACAAAAGACTAATATTTATGGTCGCTAAAACATATAAAAATGCAAAAAGGACTATCCGGTTCATCATTCTGAAGAGATCCGGCTTAAAAGATGGGTGATGAGGGTTTAATGAAGGATATATATTATAGTCCGGTAAATCCGGGGAGTTTTGGAGGGCCGGAGCGTTTACGCAGGGCTATGACCGATCAACACGGATCTAAAATTCGTATGAAGCATATCAGAGATTTCCTGTCGGGGGAAGATGCATACACATTACACAAACCTGCCAGGACACATTTTCCAAGAAATAGAGTATTTGTCACAAACCCGCTTAACCAATTTCAGGCGGATTTATGCGACATGCAGGGGTTATCAGATTTTAACGACGGGTACAAGTACCTGCTGACCGTTATCGATATCTTCTCAAAAAAAGCGTATGCCAGACCTCTGAAGTCAAAGCAAGGGCGCGAAGTCTCACAGGCCTTTGCCTCACTCTTAAAGCAGAGCGGGGTGCCTCTGAAGATGCAGACTGATGCCGGGAAAGAGTTTTTTAACAAACCGTTCAAGGATTTAATGAAAAAACACCGGATTCTACATTTTGCCACCGCAAGTGATCTGAAAGCCTCGGTTGTCGAGAGGTTTAATCGCACGCTAAAGATGAGAATGTGGAGATATTTTACTGCTAAAAACACGCGAAGATACATCGACGTCCTACCGTCTTTACTCACGGCTTATAACGAGAGTTATCATAAAAGCATTAAGATGAGGCCGAATGAGGTTAATGCTCGAAAGGTCGATCAAGTGTTTCAAAATTTGTACGGGGCATCCACCCTACGCAGGAGGCCTGCGAAGTTTAAATATAAGGTCGGAGATATAGTCAGGGTCTCCAAGCTCAGGGGAGTTTTTGATAAAAAATATGAACAAAGTTTTACAGATGAAATGTTCACGGTGTCAGAATGTATACAACGTACGCCGCCCGTTTATAAATTGAAAGATTATGACGGCGAGATCATTGAAGGTTCATTCTATGAACCAGAATTGCAGAAGGTTAAAATAGCAAAAGACAGACCGTATCAGGTTCAAGAAATTATTCGTGAACGTTTTACCAAGGGGAAGAAATTTGTATTTGTCAGATGGAAAAATTGGCCCGAGAAATTTAACTCCTGGGTTCCCGCGGACCAGCTGATGGCCGTATAAATATGAGAACATCTATCTTCAACCGACATATGAGAAATGGATCGGGATCTGAAACACGGATTTTATATGACTCTGCCTTCAAACGCCAGCCTAAAAGTATTCCCGGACAACACAATTTCATGCTACCAGGTGGACTTGGCTCGACACCTGGATCTAGAGGGTGACTGGGATGTGGCGCTGACGGAAATTTCTTATCCGCACACCTGGTTAAATATCCCGGAAAAGCCTTCCTATACGTTTCAGGTGATGAAAATTACGGGCAAAAACAAACTCACCGTTCACTCGCGATTTTTTGACACGGGATATTATGATAACATTGAGGTTATTGCAGCGCTGATAAACCCTCGTTTGAAGACTATAGATCCGAATCTGACTTTAAAATATGACGATATCCAGAAAAGGTTTCTGTGGGAAGGAGACGGTACCAGCCAGGTATATTTTGAAGCCCCGACGGCGTACATGCTGGGGATGCAGCCTAATCAGTGGCTGAGATGCGGCCCCGGGGTCACGAGCTCTCCCCGCTACCCCGATATAAAAGCGGGCATGTATCACCTGTTCTGTTATACAGACGTTGTACAGCCTCAGGCAGTGGGCGATGCTTTTGCTTCTCTCCTCCGAGCGTTCGAAATTGGAGGTCGTTTCTGGGAGATAATTACAAAGAAATTCAACCCCGCTTATTACATCCCGGTCTCCAAAAGACATATTGAGACAATATGCATCGAAATCAAAAGCGATCAAGATTGATCGGTGGATTTCAGATACGGTAAAGTGGTTGTGACATTACATTTTAAACCGGCGGGATAAAAAAATTGCCGGGGTAGCGCACAAAGCCGACATTTATAGATTTGTGCCTTACTATGAAAATCAAGTCGGGAACGGCCTTCACGGCTTCCACGGCGCTCCTGTTATGTACGGGCGTGGGCTCGGGAACATATTTTCGAAACTGTTCAAATTTGTGTCGCCGCTGATTAAACAAGGATACACGATCGCCAAACCTCACCTGAAAAACGCCGCCCGAAGCATCGCTTCCGACGTAGTGAGCCGCGTTGTTGAGAGGGCCGGACGGAGTCAGGAACCCGAGCAGCAGCGGGGGTCCGGGATCATGGTGCTCTCAAGAAGGCCCCGGAAACGCCCCCCGGGGAAACGGGTCAAAACGGTTAAAAAGCGAAAGACCCCCAGAAAAAGCAGAACAGTTCGAAGGAAGCATAAGAAGAGGAGGTTGTCCGGGGATATTTTCTCTTAAACAATGTCTCTTTTGCGAAATAATTCCCCCGAATGCACCATGAGCGAATTGGATTTATTCGCCGTCCCCGGGACCCAGCTGTCCATCGAGCAAAGCCAATACGTTGAAGTCAGCCCGTTATCAGCCCTGACGGACATGGGTCCTATCGAGTTTTTTATCCCCGGAGATGGTGAGAGGTATTTAGACCTCAATAATACGCTGCTTTATCTGCGATTGAAAATTACAAACGCCGACGGGACTGACCTGGCTAATGATGCCCGCGTGGGCGTAATAAATTATCCTCTCAATACGATTTTCTCGCAAGTCGACGTGACTCTGGGTGACCGGCTGATTTCCCAGTCCAGCGCGACGCACCCGTACAGGGCGATGATTGAGACGCTGCTGAACTTTTCCCCCGCTTCATTGAAATCGCAGTTCACGGGCGGTTTGTTTTACAAGGACACCCCGGGTCAGCACAATTCGACTGCTGTGGATGACGCGGGCCCGAATAAAGGCCTCGTGAGCAGAGCGCGCTTTAGCGCCGAATCGCGTGAATTTCAAGTTCAGGGTCCGCTGCACGCGGACATATTTTTCTGCGAGAGGCTTCTCTGAATAACGTTGATCTAAGAGTTAAATTAATTCGAGCCAGCGATGCTTTCTGCCTGATGGGGCTGGCGGCCTCCACTTTCAAGCTGAAAATTCTGGGTGCGTCCCTATTCGTTAAGAAAGTCACCGTATCCCCTGCAGTGAGATTGGGTCACTCCGCAGCTCTCATGAAAGGGAACTCGATTTCTTGAACGAGGATCCGAGATGTTTCATAAGATCTATGGCGTGAGACCCCCTCACGACTTTCCCCTTGTAAATAAATTCCCCCGACGGACTCCAGCGCGTATCACCCACCGACAATTTCCTCATAATATATTCAGCATTTCTATGCTCTCTGAAGGGGATATTCTTCAGGACCTCTGTGACAGTCTCATCCACCTCCTCCTCCTCCACCCCCTCCTCCTCAGGTTGCTTAGCGACGCGAGTCTCTTGCGGGGGTGAAACGCGTGATTCGAGTTCCCCCTGTTTGATCAGGGTTAAATAGCGCTGCAGCAGAGCCTCATACTTTTTAATTTTTTCATAAGGGGAGTGAGTACGTTCTTCCAGTATACCCCGCATTCGCGAGTCTAAATCATTTTCCGCCGTTTGTCTGATGTTATTTCCGCTCGGCGGAACGGAATGGCCGAGTTGAAGCATCTGCTGTGGAGTGAGTAAAAACATCTTTTGCGCCACTTTGAACGCCATTATCCTCTGGGTACTATTAGACTTGTTATAACGGGCAGGGCCGCGGCGAGCGGAGGCAGGAGAAAGCCGCCCGTCTGAATCAACGCTCCCCGCTTCTTTTTATAACTGGTTTTTCTATCGGCCAGAAGACGTAAAACTCTTTTTCGTTTTTTCAAGGCCCGGAATTGAGAGTCGCTCAAGGTGATATTCCCCTTTAATATATTCAAAGCGATCTCGGATAAAGTTTTCAGAAGCTCCGGCCTGCAGGTCTTCAGGCTGTGGTGACGCTCCCTCGCCCCGGCTCTGATTAGCGCTTTAAGAGCGGGGACGTTCCTTTTTAAAAGAGAACTCATGTCCGTTTATCTTTCTGCAAATAAACTGTGGGCCACTCGTGCGGGAGTAATCCCGATCTCAGTCTGAACTGATCTGGACACTCCTGCGTGCAATCCAGTAATAAATACCCGTAAGGTACGCTCGTAGCATCATCAAGGGCATCCAAAAAAAAATTTTTTCTGCCGGGAAACATTTGCTGAGCCAGAATGTTCATCTGTAACTTGTCTCTGGGGGTTTTAAACAGCACCATATAATTACAATTCAAACTGATGGTTTGACTGTATTTCCCTTTAGCTCAGGAAGACACTATTTGGTTTCAGCTTGTGAACTAAATATCACATTGCAACATCTTGATCAGTCGGACCATTCTGGATCAATATGCAATTACTGCATTGTGTTGTGGAATCCGGATCCAGGAAAAGTCTGAGTCACGATGTGAACCACATATCATTAATTTGAGTCCTTGTCTACCCTTGGCGGACATCCGAAATCTCGGCTTGCTCTTGTATATTTATATATTAAAACAAATGGCATAATTACAATTCAAGGATTGTATCTCTCCAAGCTCCACCTGTCTTCTAGTTTTGACAACATCAAAAGGCAACGTTATAATGGCTGAAATCTGTAGAGAAAGAAAAGTGAATTCATAAATGTTTGCGTCCTTTTTTATGCAAGACAGAACACATGTTTACATGTTCAGATGTGTGTTGGTCTGGCGTGAGATAAGCATGAGAGAGGCCCTCACAGAGCCAGACACTGCTCCAGATGTGAAGGCTATGGCAAACGTAGGCTCTCTGGAATGATATCTTTCACACAGCCACCTCTTGCCTCTCTCATAGTTGTACCAGTACATGGCTGAGAAGGGAACGTCTCGGAGTAGAGTGGGGCCCAGACCACGCCACAGAGACGTCCAGCCATCTGCTTCCACTGCCACATGAATACAGTGTTTCAGCTCCTTGTACGACAGTTTCTGAGACTGAAGCTTTGTATGTATCAGCTCCAAAGGACTGATGACACTCGCTGCACCCACTGATACAGGAAGTGTAAAGAGAAAATGGTAAGAAATAGTTAAGAAAAAACACATATCTGAATCCCACTGTAACAAATAAAGTCATACAAATATGAGACCTCATGGTTATATCATGCTTGAATTACGACAAGATAAAAAAAAAATTAATACTGACGGAGCTTAAAATGCTTTACTGCATTTATCGCTTTACTGATGGTCTAGTGGTTAAGGTGTTGGGTTTGAGTCCAGAATATCATGGGTTCAAATCCCCGCCTGACTGGAAAATCACTAAGGGCCCTTGGGCAAGGCCTTTAATCCCCTATTGCTCCCGGTGTGTAGTGAGCGCCTTGTATGGCAGCACCCTGACATCGGCGTGAATGTGAGGCATAATTGTAAAGCGCTTTGAGCGTCTGATGCAGATGGAAAAGCGCTATATAAATGCCGTCCATTTACCATTTATGAAACACGTTCTGTGTGATCATGATGACGCTCATATTCCGGTGATGTCTGTACTGGGTGAAAATTCTTACAACTTCAGGATGATCCGTTGCTTGAAAGATGAGATCGTCCAAAATAACCAGATGGCTCTGACCTTCAGGGAAAAGGCTGTCGTCCAGAAATGAGTCAGGGAGTCCTCTTACAAATTTAATATTTTTATTCTTCAGTTCAGAATACAGAGGTTGTTCAGACGTATACAGCCATACAATGTTGTCAGGCACATATCTCATAGCGTTGCTACAATTTTCCAGCAATGTTTTCACAAACACAGTCTTTCCCGAACCACTCCGTCCAACGATGAGACAGGAGAATGGGGGCTGAAGTCTGGGGTCAATCTCCACCGTATTTCCCGAGTGAGACATGTTTCAAAATCCGAACGGTTCGGTTTCCCCGTCCTTTAAAAGACGCCGCTTGTCATACACCACCCTGAAGGATTTTTGAAATGACACGTTTGTCAAACTGAAACTGCTTTTATGACGTTTAATTCCTTGCTGCGGTGTTTTGATAGATGCAGCGAGGGCGGGATCTTTTATATAACCCTCGACCAGATCTTTGACGCTGTCAAAGTTTATTTTCTGACAGCTTTCGTGGGTTTGAGTGATCCCCTTCACACGCATGACCGTTTTACCTCGTGCGGTTTTATATGCGTAACTTTTAGGCCCCGCTGCTGCAAACTCTGTGATGACGTCGCCGTTCAACTCGTCGGTGAGCTGCCCCAGATAATTACCGGTAGACAGCGGGGTTTCACCCCGCCTACAAACGTAAATCAGGCTATCGGTATCATAATACAGAGTCGTTTTTGTTGTGAAAGTGTAGTGACACGGACCCACAACAGGGGGCGCAAATGAACGGTCAATAGATGAGCCAAAAGGTAACAATTTAATGTTGTGAAACGTGCACAACGAACATACAGACAATCTCAGAACATAATTACAGTCAAATTACAAAGGTGACGTGTGGGCAGGCTCGAGGATAGAAGACGTCTGTCCTGAGAAGAGCCGGAACCACACGATTTCCGCCCCCACAGAACCTGGTGAATACTGGAGCCGCCAAGCCCCGAATTCCCAGGTGATCACTGTTCCCGACTGTCGGATCTGGTACTGCTGGCGAAGAACAAAGACAGTCAAGTGTGGGTGTGTGTACACCCAGTAACAACAGCGGTGGGAATGCCACCTCCACCTCTCACTCAATATGTTGCAGCGGTCTCAGATGAAAAGGAGCGCCGTCTTGCACAGCCTCCGCAAAAACGACCGGTTCTCCTGCAAACACTCACAATAACAGATTTATAAATCTCACAAAAAGGCTGAGAGTATTACCTCCAATGAAGTATGATATCTCGGCGATGAGGTGGAGATGACGTCTGGTCTTTATGGAGTGCGATGATGAAGAATGTGTGACGGCTGTGTCCCTGGCGGCAGCGCCCTCTCGTGCCTGAAGCCCGCACGTCAGGCAGGGCGCCCTTTGGTGGTGGGCCAGCAGTACATCCTCTTCTGGCGGCCCACACAACAGGACCCCCCCCTCAACGGGCGCCTCCTGGCGCCCGACCAGGCTTGTCCGGGTGTCTGCGGTAGAAATCAGCCAGGAGGGCCGGGTCCAGGATGAAGCTCCTCTTCACCCAGGAGCGTTCTTCGGGTCCATACCCTTCCCAGTCCACCAAGTACTGGAACCCTCGGCCCATTCGACGGACGTCCAGGAGCCGGCGCACTGTCCAAGCCGGCTCCCCGTCAATGATCCGGGCAGGAGGCGGTGCCGGACCGGGAGCACAGAGGGGTGAGGCTTGAGTCTGGACACATGAAAAACCGGGTGGATCCGCAGTGAAGCTGGGAGTCGGAGCTTCACTGCGGCAGGACTGAGGATCTTGAGGATCTTGAAAGGTCCAATGTACCGGTCCTTCAACTTGGGGGAGTCCACTTGGAGGGGGATGTCCTTCGTGGACAGCCACACCTCCTGCCCGGGCTGGTAAGCAGGGGCCGGGGATAGCCGGCGGTCTGCATGGGTCTTCGCCCTCGTCCGGGCCTTCAACAAGGCAGAACGGGCGGAGCGCCACACCCGACGGCACTTCCGCAGGTGGGCCTGGACCGAGGGCACACCGACCTCTCCCTCCACCACGGGGAACAACGGGGGCTGATACCCCAAACACACCTCAAATGGGGAGAGGCCGGTGGCGGAAGACACCTGGCTGTTATGCGCATACTCAATCCAGGCCAGATGGTTACTCCAGGCCGTCGGGTGCGCGGATGTGACGCAGCGGAGGGTCTGTTCCAGTTCCTGGTTGGCCCGCTCTGCCTGTCCGTTCGTCTGTGGATGGTACCTGGACGAGAGGCTCACGGTGGCCCCCAGTTCACTGCAGAAGCTCCTCCAGACGTGTGAGGAGAACTGGGGACCACGATCTGAGATGATGTCGATGGGTATCCCATGCAGACGGACAACATGGTGGACCAGGAGGTCTGCTGTCTCCTGGGCTGTTGGGAGCTTCGGGAGGGCCACGAAGTGGGCCGCCTTGGAGAATCGGTCCACTATCATGAAGATGGTGGTGTTGCCCTGGGACGGCGGGAGGCCCGTGACGAAATCCAGGCCGATGTGGGACCAGGGGCGATGAGGCACAGGAAGCGGTTGGAGTAGTCCTTGGGCCTTCCTGTGGTCAGCCTTGCCCCTGGCACAGGTGGTGCAGGCCTGGATATACTCCCGGATGTCGGCCTCCATAGATGCCCACCAGAAGCGCTGCCGGACAACTGCCACGGTCCTTCGCACCCCTGGATGACAGGAGAACTTGGAACCGTGACAGAAGTCCAAGACTGCAGCTCTGGCCTCTGGTGGGACGTATAAACGGTTCTTCGGACCTGTACCTGGGTCTGGGCTCCGTGCCAGGGCCTCCCGGACGATCTTCTCCATGTCCCAGGTGAGGGTGGCCACGATAGTGGACTCCGGCAGGATGGGCTCCGGTGGATCCGACAGTGCAGTTTTGACCTCCTCTTCGTGTACCCGGGACAAGGCATCCGACCTCTGGTTCTTGGTCCCGGGGCGATAGGTGATCCGGAAGTCAAAACGCCCGAAGAACAGTGACCAGCGGGCTTGCCTGGGGTTCAGCCGCTTGGCGGTCCTGATATACTCCAGTTTCCGATGGTCAGTGAAAACCGTGAACGGCACAGACGCTCCCTCCAACAGGTGTCTCCACTCCTCAAGAGCCTCTTTCACCGCAAGGACTTCTCGATTGCCGACGTCATAGTTCCGTTCAGCCGGGGTCAACCTGCGTGAAAAGTAGGCACACGGGTGAAGAACCTTATCGGTCTCTCCGCTCTGGGACAGCACGGCTCCTATCCCTGAGTCAGAGGCGTCCACTTCAACCACGAACTGGCGGCTAGGGTCGGGCTGCACCAAAACTGGCGCAGTAGAGAACCGTCGTTTCAACTCCTTGAACGTGGCTTCGCACCGATCCGACCAGGTGAAGGGGACTTTTGGAGAGGTCAGGGCTGTCAGGGGGCTAACTACCTGACTGTAGCCCTTAATGAACCTCCTATAGAAATTAGCGAAGCCGAGGAACTGTTGCAGCTTCCTACGGCTTGTTGGTTGGGGCCAATCTCTCACCGCCGCAACCTTGGCCGGATCAGGGGCGACGGAGTTAGAGGAGATGATAAACCCCAGGAAGGACAAAGACGTGCGGTGAAACTCGCACTTCTCGCCCTTCACAAACAGTCGGTTCTCTAATAACCGCTGCAGGACCTGACGTACATGCTGGACATGGGTCTCAGGATCCGGAGAAAAGATGAGAATATCGTCCAGATATACGAAGACGAATCGGTGCAGGAAGTCCCGCAAGACGTCGTTAACCAAGGCTTGGAACGTCGCGGGGGCGTTGGTGAGGCCGAACGGCATGACCAGGTACTCAACGTGACCTAACGGGGTGTTAAATGCCGTCTTCCATTCGTCTCCCTTCCGGATCCGAACCAGGTGATACGCATTTCTAAGATCCAGCTTAGTAAAGATTTTGGCTCCATGCAGGGGGGTGAACACGGAATCCAACAATGGCAACGGGTATCGATTGCGAACCGTAATCTCATTCAGCCCCCTGTAATCAATGCATGGACGGAGTCCGCCATCTTTCTTGCCCACAAAAAAGAAACCTGCCCCCATCGGGGAGGTGGAGTTCCGGATCAGCCCGGCAGCTAATGAGTCCCGGATGTAGGTCTCCATTGATTCGCGCTCAGGTCGTGAGAGGTTGTACAGTCTGCTGGACGGGAACTCAGCGCCTGGAACCAAATCAATCCCCGCTCAGGATTGTGACTGGGAGTCGTGTGGCAATCTGTGTGTGTCTCAATTGAATGTTTTGACCCCCCCTTAGCCCAGTCTCTAAGGGCGAGTGTTGTCGTTTTGGCCGTTTGGGGCAGTTTTTCTGTATGTGCTCCTTTGAGCTGCAGAGAAAACACTCCCCGCGGATCAGCCTCCTCATTTTGGCCCTGTGCGTTTCCCTAACAACGTCAGCAGGGGGAGCTGTTACCCCACGGAGCGCTGTGGTTGTGGAGCGTGGGGAGGGCGGCGCCTTTTTGAACCCGGAAGGGAGAGGGGCGGCGCGTATCCGGTCACGTCCTTCGCCTCGCTCCCGACGGCGTTCCTCCAACCGATTGTTAAACCGTATAACGAGATCGATAAGCCCATCTAAATCCCGCGGTTCCTCCTTAGCTACCAGCTGCTCCTTCAGAACCAACAACAGTCCGTTTATGAAGGCGGCGCGGAGCGCAACGTTATTCCAGCCGGACCTCGCAGCCGCGATGCGGAAGTTGACTGCATAAGCGGCTGCGCTCTCGCGTCCCTGTCTCATTGACAGCAGCACGGTTGAAGCGATCTCTCCTCTATTAGGGTGATCAAACACTGTTCTGAACTCCCCCACAAACCCAGTGTATGCTGATAACAACCGTGAGTTCTGTTCCCAGAGCGCCGTAGCCCAGGCACGTGCTTTACCCCGAAGCAGAGCAATCACATAAGCTATTTTACTAGCATCTGACGCGTACATGACGGGACGTTGTGCGAAGACGAGCGAACATTGCATGAGGAAGTCCACGCACGTCTCCACACAACCTCCGTACGGCTCAGGAGGGCTTATGTATGCTTCAGGGGATGGTGGGAGGGGTTGTTGAACCACCACTGGAACGTTCATATCCTGCACAGGGTCGGCAGGAGGACGAGCTGCAGCAGTGCCCTGAGCGCTCGCCGCCATCTGTGCGGAGAGAGCTTCCACCATGCGGTTCAGGAGGATGTTTTGCTCGGTCATTTGGTCCAACCGAGCCGTAAAGGCGGTGAGAATGTGCTGTAGCTCACCAATTATGCCTCCTGCAGACGCCTGCGCTCCCTGCTCTCCCATTGGTCGTTCAACAGCCGGGTGACGCCCCTCGGAGTCCATGACGCTGGCCGAGATATCCTGTTGTGAAAGTGTAGTGACACGGACCCACAACAGGGGGCGCAAATGAACGGTCAATAGATGAGCCAAAAGGTAACAATTTAATGTTGTGAAACGTGCACAACGAACATACAGACAATCTCAGAATATAATTACAGTCAAATTACAAAGGTGACGTGTGGGCAGGCTCGAGGATAGAAGACGTCTGTCCTGAGAAGAGCCGGAACCACACGATTTCCGCCCCCACAGAACCTGGTGAATACTGGAGCCGCCAAGTCCCGAATTCCCAGGTGATCACCGTCCCCGACTGTCGGATCTGGTACTGCTGGCGAAGAACAAAGACAGTCAAGTGTGGGTGTGTGTACACCCAGTAACAACAGCGGTGGGAATGCCACCTCCACCTCTCACTCAATATGTTGCAGCGGTCTCAGATGAAAAGGAGCGCCGTCTTGCACAGCCTCCGCAGAAACGACCGGTTCTCCTGCAAACACTCACAATAACAGATTTATAAATCTCACAAAAAGGCTGAGAGTATTACCTCCAATGAAGTATGATATCTCGGCGATGAGGTGGAGATGACGTCTGGTCTTTATGGAGTGCGATGATGAAGAATGTGTGACAGCTGTCAGGAATTAATGAGTGACAGCTGTCACTCCCGGCTGTGTCCGTGGCGCCAGCGCCCTCTCGTGCCTGAAGCCCGCACGTCAGGCAGTGCGCCCTTTGGTGGTGGACCAGCAGTACATCCTCTTCTGGCGGCCCACACAAAAGTTTTGCCGGATTGTGACTGATTTTTTCTGGGTCTAAACGAATCTTCTGATTCAGCCAGTAGTCCGTGATATATTTTTCTCTGCTCTCGGGGTCTTTATCAAATTCGGGAGGGAAACCAGAGGCTTCCTGCTTGTGTTTTAAGAAGGTGTTTATGTACCCCTCAAAGATTTTATCACTTTTTCCTCAAAATGCAAGACTTCAAAAATCTTAGTTACGACATAGCCTGTATCCAGAGCTTTGTGGAATTCCGGGGTCGTCCAAGTCCCAGACAGAGCTCTCTGCTGCTGTGTGTGTGTGTGCACGCTGCAGCTTGATTATTTTCATCAGCGCAGGTGCGACACAGAGTAAACACCAGTTTACCGTGAGGAGTTCTGTGTGGGAGGACGGAGAATTTTAGCCCCCGGGGCGGATACACGACGGCTTTGATGAGCCCGAAATAAGTCCTGGGGTCTCGGAAATTTCTCTCGATAATTTCCGGATGCCCCGTGGGATATGTGAAATTTACGTTAACGTACGGATACAGCGAGGTCACGTCGATGTAATAGACCCTCTCATCTTGCTTAGCCGTGTACCTCAGACGGGACGCACAAGTCCGACCGCCGTATAAAGCGTCGCGAGGTTCGAGGGGCGACGGCAACCCCCTGCGGGCAAGGAAACACCGAACGCTCTCATCCCTCAGCCTCATTTCAAGCCACTGATGTTCCCAAATTACGCTGAGGGTGACGCCTGGGATAGCCCGCAGAAAGGCTATTTTTTTCTGACACGCTGCGTGGAGCTCTCCAAATGAGGTGCTTGTGAGAGGGTTTATTTCGTGCTGTGTAAAACACGTTGCACACCCGTGGTAAAAACACGTGAGAAACTCCCACACTTTTATCCGGCCGTCAATCTGAGCATACCCATCAACATAACCCCCTATTTTTTTCTCGCCCCTGTTTAGAGCGTGATCGATGGTAATGTTTTGCGTCTCAGCAACCCATTCTAACCACTGCACGGCCACGTCCGAATATTTTTTATGCTTCGTTCTATAATTGTCGGCGGAGGGGATCGCCAGCGTTTTTGGAGCAAGAAAGTTAGTTTGGAAGACTTTCATACACGCCGAGGCGATTGTAACGCAGCTAAAATGATCCACGCGTGTTTCAGCGATGAATTCAGACATAAATTTGGAGTAGGCTGCAGCCAGGATTTTTGTATCGTTATCACAATACATAATGGCCTCTGCTTTAAAATTGAAAATTGCGTTTTTTTGCGCACGTACCACGCGTTAAATTCCTCTCTTTCTTCCTCTGACATATTTCCGACCCCGTAAGCCGCTGAGTCAGGGTACGGACCAACATAGTTCAGATTTTTTTCTGAACTGAACAGGTGTGGAAAGTAACCTTTGCAGACGATTTCGTCTTTCAGTCGGATTCCCAGGGCTTTAGGCATCTGAGATAAGCGCATTGTAAGGAAAGATAACGAATCTATATATTTCTGTTTAAAGGCGGCGTCTGTCATGAGTAATAGTTTACTCCCGGTCATAATCACAGCGGGGGTTACGCCCTGCTGGACTAAATACTTTAGAAGCAGATAGCCGTCAAAACCTTTTGAGTTGTGAGCGATGAACACGTATTCTTTGAATTTTCTCGTTCTAAAATGTTTAAAGAAGCGGGCTACGCAGTCTGTCCCCCATGCGCTCCAAAAATCACCCGTCTTTGTTACAGCGCTGACGTAAAACGGTACGTGTTCCCCGTTATTATCGACATACGTTTCAAAGTCATAAAAAACATATTTCTCTGAATGCGTCTCTTCAGCTTTGAGCGGCGTCATATAACAGAGGTGACCCTCGCTCGGCTCCTGGAGAGCCTCGCCGCATATATGACACCGCTTTTGATTACACACATGCGGAGCGCTGTTTTTAGAAAACGCTATGTAATACTCGCGTTTACATCGAGAGCATTTTTTTCTGTTATCAATCAATCAATCAATTTTTTATATAGCGCCAAATCACAACAAACAGTTGCCCCAAGGCGCTTTATATTGTAAGGCAAGGCCATACAATAGAGATATGCTCTCTCCTTCTAGTCCCCGTTAGTACTCTAGCTGCAGCATTTTGAATTAACTGAAGGCTTTTTAGGGAACTTTTAGGACAACCTGATAATAATGAATTACAATAGTCCAGCCTAGAGGAAATAAATGCATGAATTAGTTTTTCAGCATCACTCTGAGACAAGACCTTTCTGATTTTAGAGATATTGCGTAAATGCAAAAAAGCAGTCCTACATATTTGTTTAATATGCGCTTTGAATGACATATCCTGATCAAAAATGACTCCAAGATTTCTCACAGTATTACTAGAGGTCAGGGTAATGCCATCCAGAGTAAGGATCTGGTTAGACACCATGTTTCTAAGATTTGTGGGGCCAAGTACAATAACTTCAGTTTTATCTGAGTTTAAAAGCAGGAAATTAGAGGTCATCCATGTCTTTATGTCTGTAAGACAATCCTGCAGTTTAGCTAATTGGTGTGTGTCCTCTGGCTTCATGGATAGATAAAGCTGGGTATCATCTGCGTAACAATGAAAATTTAAGCAATACTGTCTAATAATACTGCCTAAGGGAAGCATGTATAAAGTGAATAAAATTGGTCCTAGCACAGAACCTTGTGGAACTCCATAATTCACTTTAGTCTGTGAAGAAGATTCCCCATTTACATGAACAAATTGTAATCTATTAGACAAATATGATTCAAACCACCGCAGCGCAGTGCCTTTAATACCTATGGCATGCTCTAATCTCTGTAATAAAATTTTATGGTCAACAGTATCAAAAGCAGCACTGAGGTCTAACAGAACAAGCACAGAGATGAGTCCACTGTCCGAGGCCATAAGAAGATCATTTGTAACCTTCACTAATGCTGTTTCTGTACTATGATGAATTCTAAAACCTGACTGAAACTCTTCAAATAGACCATTCCTCTGCAGATGATCAGTTAGCTGTTTTACAACTACCCTTTCAAGAATTTTTGAGAGAAAAGGAAGGTTGGAGATTGGCCTATAATTAGCTAAGATAGCTGGATCAAGTGATGGCTTTTTAAGTAATGGTTTAATTACTGCCACCTTAAAAGCCTGTGGTACATAGCCAACTAACAAAGATAGATTGATCATATTTAAGATTGAAGCATTAAATAATGGTAGGGCTTCCTTGAGCAGCCTGGTAGGAATGGGGTCTAATAAACATGTTGATGGTTTGGATGAAGTAACTAAAGAAAATAACTCAGACAGAACAATCGGAGAGAAAGAGTCTAACCAAATACCGGCATCACTGAAAGCAGCCAAAGATAACGATACGTCTTTGGGATGGTTATGAGTAATTTTTTCTCTAATAGTTAAAATTTTGTTAGCAAAGAAAGTCATGAAGTCATTACTAGTTAAAGTTAATGGAATACTCAGCTCAATAGAGCTCTGACTCTTTGTCAGCCAGGCTACAGTGCTGAAAAGAAACCTGGGGTTGTTCTTATTTTCTTCAATTAGTAATGAGTAGAAAGATGTCCTAGCTTTACGGAGGGCTTTTTTAACAACAGACAACAGACTCTTTTTCCAGGCTAAGTGAAGATCTTCTAAATTAGTGAGATGCCATTTCCTCTCCAACTTACGAGTTATCTGCTTTAAGCTACGAGTTTGTGAGTTATACCACGGAGTCAGGCACTTCTGATTTAAAGCTCTCTTTTTCAGAGGAGCTACAGCATCCAAAGTTGTCTTCAATGAGGATGTAAAACTATTGACGAGATACTCTATCTCCCTTACAGAGTTTAGGTAGCTACTCTGCACTGTGTTGGTATATGGCATTAGAGAACATAAAGAAGGAATCATATCCTTAAACCTAGTTACAGCGCTTTCTGAAAGACTTCTAGTGTAATGAAACTTATTCCCCACTGCTGGGTAGTCCATCAGAGTAAATGTAAATGTTATTAAGAAATGATCAGACAGAAGGGAGTTTTCAGGGAATACTGTTAAGTCTTCTATTTCCATACCATAAGTCAGAACAAGATCTAAGATATGATTAAAATGGTGGGTGGACTCATTTACATTTTGAGCAAAGCCAATAGAGTCTAATAATAGATTAAATGCAGTGTTGAGGCTGTCATTCTCAGCATCTGTGTGGATGTTAAAATCGCCCACTATAATTATCTTATCTGAGCTAAGCACTAAGTCAGACAAAAGGTCTGAAAATTCACAGAGAAACTCACAGTAACGACCAGGTGGACGATAAATAATAACAAATAAAACTGGTTTTTGGGACTTCCAATTTGGATGGACAAGACTAAGAGTCAAGCTTTCAAATGAATTAAAGCTCTGTCTGGGTTTTTGATTAATTAATAAGCTGGAATGGAAGATTGCTGCTAATCCTCCGCCTCGTTAGTGTGACTCGGGGGTGTTGACTCATTTAAACTAACATATTCGTCCTGCTGTAACCAGGTTTCTGTAAGGCAGAATAAATCAATATGTTGATCAATTATTATATCATTTACCAACAGGGACTTAGAAGAGAGAGACCTAATGTTTAATAGACCACATTTAACTGTTTTAGTCTGTGGTGCAGTTGAAGGTGCTATATTATTTTTTCTTTTTGAATTTTTATGCTTAAATAGATTTTTGCTGGTTATTGGTGGTCTGGGAGCAGACACCGTCTCTACGGGGATGGGGTAATGAGGGGATGGCAGGGGGAGAGAAGCTGCAGAGAGGTGTGTAAGACTACAACTCTGCTTCCTGGTCTCAACCCTGGATAGTCACAGTTTGGAGGATTTAAGAAAATTGGCCAGATTTCTAGAAATGAGAGCTGCTCCATCCAAAGTGGGATGGATGCCGTCTCTCCTAACAAGACCAGGTTTTCCCCAGAAGCTTTGCCAATTATCTATGAAGCCCACCTCATTTTTTATCACACACATTAACGAACTTAACGGTGGAAAGACGATACTTCGGCTGTTTATGCAGGCTGTAACAGGCGGGAGAGCGACACTTCTTGTTACATTCGCTGCAGAATACAGGGTTATTTTTCTCGTAACACTGCGTGGATTCACAAATTTTACAATATGACGGACAATTATGGGAGGCATGGTTATTGTACCCCTCAAAGCAAAACTTACATACATATTTCACTCCCAAAAATCTCTTTAAATCGGTGATTATTAAACAGAAAAACGAAAAGAGTTTTCTGCAGCACCGGTATTCCTGTCTGGAATTTTGTCAGCTTTCTCTCCCCTTCAGCTCTGAAAAACACCACAATTTTACAACCCAGAACGTTTTCAAATTTTCCCACCTGCTCTAAAGATACCGGCGTAGCAGCCGTTAATCCGACGCTATTTTGTAACGCCAGCCTGCGCTGCTCTGCCTCGTGCATAGTCTGATGAGGATTCAATAACTGAACGAGGTTTATCGCGAAACATAAACTGTTGTCAGGATTATACACGGTATTAAGGCATTTGGATTTTTTCCTCAGAACCTCGTGATGGAGGAGGTCATCTATTCTGCGCTTCCCCGCGCCGTTCTGGTTGCGGATGACTTGGACCACTAATTCCAGAGACTCGTCGGATAAAACGTTGGAATTCGATTGTATCATTCGTTCTAGCAGATTCTCGAAGCCCGTCACATCGTCCGCGTTGTTATATGAGCTGATCAAAGCGGCCTCGTTGTAGACTGAGTCCCCACGAATCTCCATTTGGATAAAGTCCCCGGCCCTGGCGTGTGTTAAAGCCTTTTCGACCAAGTTCTGAAGAGTCCCAACGACGTTACGATAAAATTCCGCGTAGTCGGGAATTTCGTCGACGTGCTGGAAATTTAGAGGCTGCCTAATTTCGATATTGTTAAAAGCAGGTCTCCTGATGACGTTAGCAGCCCCGCCGCCCGTCATGGGAGAGTGTCGGCTGGGCCCCGGTCGCACATCATCCCCGTCTTCCATCAAAACAGAGATTGCCGCGTTTATCGGGGTTAAACGAGCTCTGTTTAAAATCTCTTCTCCGTGCGCATTGCGCGGGGAGGGACTTCTTAAAGGTGAAAAAACGCGAGCGTCGTTAGGCATTTGATTTAATTCATCCACCACGGATTGGACGTGAGGATTAACTTCACACGCGAGGAGGTTTACAGCGTTATTTAGTGGAGTCAGGCGTACCTGGTTCAACGCCGCGGGGCCGGACTCGTCTGGAGGCGGGGTGTGCGGGGGGTCAGGGGGCTCTTCAGTATCAGACTGGACCATCGAATTTATAGCGTTAATCGCAGAAAATGATGTAGGGGTTAATTTCTTCCGATTCTCGTTCAGCCGCCAAATTGTTAAGAGCCTCATTTAACGGTGTTAAACGAACACGGCTTAAAAGTCTCTCTCCGGACTCGATGTTATTTCGAGGCGGTGAATTTAACGCCTCGGGTAATGGGCCATCTGCTCCAGGAGCGCTCCCCGCTGAGTCGATTATTGAAGCGTTTAAATCCAATACACGTCCGAAGTTATTTTCCCGATCTGAATTCTCTCCTATCTTTTAAAACCCGTACCAGGATGAATCTACCTCAAGAAAATCAATTAATATACCTCTTCAAAATGAATTCTCGGGGCGGCATCTCCGATCAGCGGGTGTCCCGCGGCCCATGATCGATCGGCTAATATCTTAAAAAAAACACCATTTGGCGTGAGTGAGAAGGAACTTTGTTTTTCCGCCTTCAAACAAGCCCAACAAATGCCCCCGTCTTCAGGAAATCGGATGTAATAAAACATTCAAGCTTCTCTACTATGTTATAAAACACCATCTGGCCTGACACCCCCGCTCCGCAGATCACACACGCACACCCACGCACGCACGCGCACACACACACACACACACACACACGCCTCCGAAACACACACACACAGACACAGTTAGCGTCTGCAACAGGTATTACAGCCGTGGGGTCAATGTTTCCTCGAGCAGCTCTATGCGTGGGTATTTGACCGTCTTGCTGCAAAGACGGCTATTTTTTTTTTATCCCTTCTTTAATTTACGAATTAAAAAACAGAAAAGGAAATGCAATAATTTAAGAATTAAGACATATTAAAGGCGTATTAAAATATTCGTGTTTAATCACTAAATTGAAGAAAACCTCCCATAATTATGCATAAGATACGGTATTTTTTTATTCCTTCTTTAATTGAGGCATTAAAAACCATAAAAGGAGGCGCTTTAATTTAAGAATTAAAAATATTAAAGGGGTATTAAATAATAGACACTGATTTATGTTTAATTATTTCAGAATTAGTTAATTCTTTAATACATTAAAAAGATCTAGGTATTTTTAATCATTCTTTAATTCATGAATAAAATGACAGTAAAATATTAGACCCGGGTGGGAGGGGAGGTAGGGCTTGGAGGCGGTGCTTGGGGCGGGGTTAGGGGAGGAGCTTGGGGGTGGGGCTAGGGGAGGAGCCAGGGGCGGGACTAGGGGAGCAGCCGGGGGCGGGGCATAGTGACGTAATCGATTCTGATTGGCTGTGACATCATTAGGGGCGGGGCTTGGAGGCGGGACTAGGGGAGGGCTTAGGGGGCAGGACAGTGACGTAATAAATTCTGATTGGCTGTGATGTCATAAGGGGTGGGATTAGGGGAGGGGTTAGGGCGGGGCTTAGGGGGCGGGACATAGTGATGTAATTGATTCTGATTGGCTGTGATGTCATAAGGGGGCAGGGCTTAGTGACGTAGTCGATTCTGATTGGCTGACAGGGCCATAAATCAGTTTGATACAAAAGGTGGGTCAGTATTCTCTCTCTCCACCTTATTACTTTAATGCTATTGAAAATTTTAACAATAAAAAATTCTCCAAAATTTTATAAAATGACTTTTTTCCAAAGTAAGTGCTGTAGTACAATCAGCACGACCCCACTGCTGTGTGCAGTAAATTTGGTGACACCACACCTTATGACTTTGCTATTGAAAATTTTAACAATAAAAAATTCTCCAAAATTTTACAAAATGACTTTTTTCCAAAGTGAGTGCTGTAGTATAATCAGCAGCACACCACTGTTGTGTGCAGTAAATTTGGTGACACCACACCTTATGACTTTGCTATTGAAAATTTAAACAATGAAAAATTCTCCAAAAAATGTTTTTAAATTACTTTTTTGCAAACTGAGTGCTGTAGTACAATCAGCACGACCCCACTGCTGTGTGCAGTAAATTTGGTGACACCACACCTTATGACTTTGATGCTATTGAAAATTTAAAAAATAAAAAATTCTCCAAATTTTTTAAATGACTTTTTTTCCAAACTGAGTGCTGTAGTACAATCAGCACGACCCCACTGCTGTGTGCAGTAAATTTGGTGACACCACACCTTATGACTTTGCTATTGAAAATTTAAACAATAAAAAATTCTCCAAAATTTTATAAAATGACTTTTTTCCAAAGTAAGTGCTGTAGTATAATCAGCAGCACAATAAATTTGGTGACACCACACCTTATGACTTTGCTATTGAAAATTTAAACAATGCAAAATTCTCCCAAAAATATTTTTAAATGACTTTTTTTGCAAACTGAGTGCTGTAGTACAATCAGCACGACCCCACTGCTGTGTGCAGTAAATTTGGTGACACCACACCTTATGACTTTGATGCTATTGAAAATTTAAAAAATAAAAAATTCTCCAAATTTTTTAAATGACTTTTTTCCAAACTGAGTGCTGTAGTACAATCAGCACGACCCCACTGCTGTGTGCAGTAAATTTTGTGTCACTCCACCTTATTACTTTAATGCTATTGAAAATTTTAACAATAAAAAATTCTCCAAAATTTTATAAAATGACTTTTTTCCAAAGTAAGTGCTGTAGTACAATCAGCACGACCCCACTGCTGTGTGCAGTAAATTTGGTGACACCACACCTTATGACTTTGCTATTGAAAATTTTAACAATAAAAAATTCTCCAAAATTTTACAAAATGACTTTTTTCCAAAGTGAGTGCTGTAGTATAATCAGCAGCACACCACTGTTGTGTGCAGTAAATTTGGTGACACCACACCTTATGACTTTGCTATTGAAAATTTAAACAATGAAAAATTCTCCAAAAAATGTTTTTAAATTACTTTTTTGCAAACTGAGTGCTGTAGTACAATCAGCACGACCCCACTGCTGTGTGCAGTAAATTTGGTGACACCACACCTTATGACTTTGATGCTATTGAAAATTTAAAAAATAAAAAATTCTCCAAATTTTTTAAATGACTTTTTTTCCAAACTGAGTGCTGTAGTACAATCAGCACGACCCCACTGCTGTGTGCAGTAAATTTGGTGACACCACACCTTATGACTTTGCTATTGAAAATTTAAACAATAAAAAATTCTCCAAAATTTTATAAAATGACTTTTTTCCAAAGTAAGTGCTGTAGTATAATCAGCAGCACAATAAATTTGGTGACACCACACCTTATGACTTTGCTATTGAAAATTTAAACAATGCAAAATTCTCCCAAAAATATTTTTAAATGACTTTTTTTGCAAACTGAGTGCTGTAGTACAATCAGCACGACCCCACTGCTGTGTGCAGTAAATTTGGTGACACCACACCTTATGACTTTGATGCTATTGAAAATTTAAACAATAAAAAATTCTCCAAAATTTTGTAAAATGACTTTTTTCCAAAGTAAGTGCTGTAGTATAATCAGCAGCACAATAAATTTGGTGACACCACACCTTATGACTTTGCTATTGAAAATTTAAACAATGCAAAATTCTCCAAAAAATGTTTTTAAATGAGGCATGAAAAGAAAAGTTTGACTTATGGTTTGATTTAAAAACCAAACTAATGGTTTATTTTTATTAACGTTAACTGTCATTTTTACAAAGTGAAAATATCGCAAATATTTTTTAGTTTTAAAGTAATGCATTCATTCTGATTGTTTGAGCATTAAAATTCACAGATGCCCAGAGGCATTCTGGGAAATTGAGCCTCTTCGTCACTGGTTGGTTGTAAAAAACAAACAAACAAACAAACAAAAAAAACCACACAAGTTAACAAGTGTGTGCTGGTTTTTACAAATGAATCTGTATTTATAAATTTGTATGTTTATTTATTTATTTATTTAAAAAAAAGCTGAAAATTCTGTTTAAGTGTGATACAGGAGCGCACCGAATGGCAACGTAAGACAATTGGATGCTATTTACACTTACACTGCCATCTACTGGATGGCAGTGTTCATGGCAGTATGAACAGCCACACATTCGCTAAAACTGCTGAATCACAAACAGGAATTTTGTACAAAATGAAACAAATGATATATTTACACATACAGATTTATTTGTAAAACCCACTACACATTTCAGTAACTTGTAGCTTATACCGATCAGTCAATCAATCAATCAATTTTTTTTATATAGCGCCAAATCACAACAAACAGTTGCTCCAAGGCGCTTTATATTGTAAGGCAAGGCCATACAATAATTATGTAAAACCTCAACGGTCAAAACGACCCCCTGTGAGCAAGCACTTGGCTACAGTGGGAAGGAAAAACTCCCTTTTAACAGGAAGAAACCTCCAGCAGAACCAGTCAACCACTGATGATAGGAAACTAATCTTCCCATAATGCATTGTCGCATGTGTCAAAATGCTAAAACCTTCCAAATTAGTGCATTACTTTAAAACTAAAACATATAGCTGATATTTTCACTTTGTAAAATGACAGACGTGAAGTTAATTTCACTAACTTGTTCAGAATTAATTTAAAATTTTAACCATAAGTCAAAACTGTCTGTGTGCGCATGACTCCAGTAATACGAAGGCAGGTACTTAGATAAAGTTAGAAAGATATTCACAGATTCAAAGTTCATGGCTCAATAGATCTTAAGAGAAATGTTGTAGAAAGACAAACACCACTAGTTTCTAACGTCAGGAAGGTCGACAACGAGCTACAACCTTATTTTTATCCATATGAGCCGTCCTCTGAGCTGAAAAAAAATAACACTAATCTGAACGGGCAGGCGGCAGAGAAACGGAAGCTTAGGGACCGTCTACAAAGTGCATACATGGAAAAACAAAAAGACACCAGAAAATGATTGAATAAATCATTGTAATAAGGAGTGATATCACCAAATTCACTACACACATCAGTGGGGTCCTGCTGATTATACTACAGAGCTCAGTTTGGAAAAAAGCAATTTTAAAAAATTTTGGAGAATTTTTGATTGTTTATATTTTCAATAGCATCAAAGTCATAAGGTGTAGTGACACAACATTTACTGCACACAACAGTGGTATCCTGCTGATTATACTACAGAACTCAATTTGGGAAAAAGTCATTTAAAAAAAATTGGAGAATTTTTTTATTGTTTAAATTGTCAATAACATCAAAGTCATAAGGTGTAGTGACAAAATTTACTTTTTTTTTTAAATTACTTTTTACTAAACTGAGTCCTGTAGTATAATCAACATGACACCGCTGCTGTGTGCAGTGAATTTGGTGACACCACATCTTGTGACTTTGATGCTTTTGAAAATTGAAACAATAAAAAAATTTCCAATTTTTTTTTTAAATGACTTTTCCCCAAAGTGAGTGTTGTAGTATAATCACCAGGATACAACTGTTGTCTGCATTACATTTTGTGTCACTGCACCTTATGACTTTGATGCTGTTGGGGAAAGTGTAGTGACACGGACCCACAACAGGGGGCACAAATGAACGGTCAATAGATGAGCCAAAAGGTAACAATTTAATGTTGTGAATGTGCACAACGATTATACAGACAATCACAGAATCTGATCAATCAACTCAACTTTTTTTCTTATATAGCGCCAAATCCCTCCCTTTTAACAGGAAAAAACCTCCAGCAGAACCAGGCTCAGGGAGGGGCAGTCTTCTGCTGAGACTGGTTGGGGCTGAGGGAAAAAACCAGGAAAAAGACATGCTGTGGAGGGGAGCAGAGATCGATCACTAATGATTAAATGCAGAGTGATGCATACGGAGCAAAAGAGAAAGAAACAGTGCATCATGGGAACCCCCCAGCAGTCTACGTCTATAGCAGCATAACCAAGGGATGGTCCAGGGTCACCTGATCCAGCCCTAACTATAAGCCTTAGCGAAAAGGAAAGTTTTAAGCCTAATCTTAAAAGTAGAGAGGGTATCTGTCTCCCTGATCTGAATTGGGAGCTGGTTCCACAGGAGAGGAGCCTGAAAGCTGAAGGCTCTGCCTCCCATTCTACTCTTACAAACCCTAGGAACTACAAGTAAGCCTGCAGTCTGAGAGCGAAGCGCTCTATTGGGGTGATATGGTACTACGAGGTCCCTAAGATAAGATGGGACCTGATTATTCAAAACCTTATAAGTAAGAAGAAGAATTTTAAATTCTATTCTAGAATTAACAGGAAGCCAATGAAGAGAGGCCAATATGGGTGAAATATGCTCTCTCCTTCTAGTCCCCGTCAGTACTCTAGCTGCAGCATTTTGAATTAACTGAAGGCTTTTCAGGGAACTTTTAGGACAACCTGATAATAATGAATTACAATAGTCCAGCCTAGAGGAAATAAATGCATGAATTAGTTTTTCAGCATCACTCTGAGACAAGACCTTTCTGATTTTAGAGATATTGCGTAAATGCAAAAAAGCAGTCCTACATAATTGTTTAATATGCGCTTTGAATGACATATCCTGATCAAAAATGACTCCAAGATTTCTCACAGTATTACTAGAGATCAGGGAAATGCCATCCAGAGTAACGATCTGGTTAGACACCATGTTTCTAAGATTTGTGGGGCCAAGTACAATAACTTCAGTTTTATCTGAGTTTAAAAGCAGGAAATTAGAGGTCATCCATGTCTTTATGTCTGTAAGACAATCCTGCAGTTTAGCTAATTGGTGTGTATCCTCTGGCTTCATGGATAGATAAAGCTGGGTATCATCTACGTAACAATGAAAATTTAAGCAATACCGTCTAATAATACTGCCTAAGGGAAGCATGTATAAAGTGAATAAAATTGGTCCTAGCACAGAACCTTGTGGAACTCCATAATTAGCTTTAGTCTGTGAAGAAGATTCCCCATTTACATGAACAAACTGTAATCTATTAGACAAATATGATTCAAACCACCGCAGCGCCTTTAATACCTATGACAGCAGTCTGGTACTGCTGGCGAGGAGCACAGACAGTGAGATGTGGGTGTGTGCACACCCAGTAACAAAAACAGTCAGAAGGTGGAAAGTCACCTCCACCTCTAATCACACTCGTGCAGCTCCTGTTAAATCACTTATCTGGTTTGGGTGTGAAGCGAAGCCGTCGCTGATCACACCAAACGCCAATCCCACAGATAAGGAAACACTTACAGGAAAACAGCTGCAAAGAAGTTCAGACTATTAGTCAGTGTTTAAGTCAGCAGAGACAATTACCTTCACAGGTAGATGATATCTCGGCAGTGAGGTGGAGATGACGTCCGGCTTTTATGGAGTGTATTGATGAAGTGGAGATGGGTGACAGCTGTCATGAGATAATGAGTGACAGCTGTCACCCCCGGCTGTGTCCGTGGCGGCAGCGCCCTCTCGTGCCTGACACCCGCACTTCAGGCAGGGCGCCCTCTGGTGGTGGGCCAGCAGTACCTCCTCTTCTGGCGGCCCACACAACAGATGCTATTGAAAATATAAACAATCAAAAATTCTCCAAAATTTTTTAAAATTACTTTTTTCCAAAGTGAGTGTTGTAGTATAATCAGCAGGACACCACTGTTGTGTGCAGTAAATGTCACTACCATGCCAGCAAAAAAAAAAAAAAAAACAAAAGTTAGTGAAACTAAATTTAGGGGAAGCTAATTGGTCCGCTGATAGTTAGCTGAAAAGCTAATCCACTAATAAAAAGTTAGCTTTGGTAATTAGCAGAACTGTGCCCACCACTGGTTTCTTTTTCTTCTTTTACACATCTTAAACACTTTTTAAAAGCATTTGTGCAGTTTTTAAGGAACTGTCTATGCATTTACATATTTTACAGCCTTTGTAAACAATTTAAACATGTTTTTTTAAGAACTTTATGTTCTAGTTTTATGTTTTGTCATATTTTAAACTTTTTTTTGTTTGTTTAAACATGTCTGTTTTTAAATGTCTTTGGCATAACTAACACATTTTAACATAAATAATATTAATTCAACTTTACAGAAATGGGTATTGATAAGATTTTATCTATCGATTCCCTTATCAATACCTCCTGTGAAGAACATTTTATTGAGTCTTAAAGTAAATAGATATGAAACTGGTCACTGGATCCTTGATCTCTGGACATAAATAAAAATAAAATTTGTAATTTTTCTCAGAAGCATTTCCTTTCAGACATTAATGGCACAAATCTAACTCCATACCTCTGAGCTGAGCTCAGCCGGCTGCACGTCAGCATCAGTGTCATTCATAAAGAACACAGGACGTCTCATTTTAGGAGGAAAATCATTGTAGGTTACAAACGAGGTGTCATTTGATTTAAAACGGTGATTTGTTTTGAAGTTATTAATTCCGACTGGACTCTAACTTGACTTGGCAGAGAGCGGTGCAGCATTTGGAGCTGGGCAAACGGAACGGAAAATGATTATTGTGTTGTTCCTGCAACAAGACAAGAGTCCCAGTTAGTGAGTTTAATCCGCACAAAAGTGACTCACGATTGACATTTTTAAATGGCTTTGAGAGGGGTTAAAAAGCGGACTTGCTGCTTCTGAAAAGCAGCGAAGCAATGAACCAATGGAGCAGTGGGTCAGAGCAGTGCTTCGTTGGTTCAAGCTTCAAGAACATTCACTGCAGAAACAGTTGATTGCAGACAAAATTTAAAATCAGTTGAGCACCTACCTGTTAAATGTTTTGTAGCAGATGTGTAGTTCTGCCCTCTGCAAACAGAGGAGAGCTGCTTCTAGAAGAAACCACTCTATCCTCTGCAGGCAAAGGAGAACTGATCTCACAGACACACACACACACGTATATCAATCAATCAATCAATCAATCAATCAATTTTTTTATATAGCGCCAAATCACAACAAACAGTTGCCCCAAGGCGCTTTATATTGTAAGGCAAGGCCATAGAATAATTACAGAAAAACCCCAACGGTCAAAACGACCCCCTGTGAGCAAGCACTTGGCTACAGTGGGAAGGAAAAACTCCCTTTTAACAGGAAGAAACCTCCAGCAGAACCAGGCTCAGGGAGGGGCAGTCTTCTGCTGGGACTGGTTGGGGCTGAGGGAGAGAACCAGGAAAAAGACATGCTGTGGAGGGGAGCAGAGATCAATCACTAATGATTAAATGCAGAGTGGTGCATACAGAGCAAAAAGAGAAAGAAACAGTGCATCATGGGAACCCCCCAGCAGTCTACGTCTATAGCAGCATAACTAAGGGATGGTTCAGGGTCACCTGATCCAGCCCTAACTATAAGCTTTAGCAAAAAGGAAAGTTTTAAGCCTAATCTTAAAAGTAGAGAGGGTGTCTGTCTCCCTGATCTGAATTGGGAGCTGGTTCCACAGGAGAGGAGCCTGAAAGCTGAAGGCTCTGCCTCCCATTCTACTCTTACAAACCCTAGGAACTACAAGTAAGCCTGCAGTCTGAGAGCGAAGCGCTCTATTGGGGTGATATGGTACTACAAGGTCCGTAAGATAAGATGGGACCTGATTATTCAAAACCTTATAAGTAAGAAGAAGAATTTTAAATTCTATTCTAGAATTAACAGGAAGCCAATGAAGAGAGGCCAATATGGGTGAGATATGCTCTCTCCTTCTAGTCCCCGTCAGTACTCTAGCTGCAGAATATATTTATAGAATATGGTGTGTGTGTGTATGTATATACACACACACACACACACACACACACACACACACACACACACACACACCACACACACACACACACACACACACGTATATACATACATACACACACATACACACACACACACATACATACATACATACACACACATACATACATACACACACACACACACACATACACACACACACGTATATACATACACACACACACACATACACACACACACATACACATACATACACACACACACACACACACACACACACACACACACACATACATACATACATACATACACACACGTATATACACACACACACACACACACACACATACATACATACATACATACATACATACACACACAAAACCAAACTAATTTCGGACAAGTTATTTAAATTAACATCACTTCTGAAGTTTTATAAAGTGAAAATATCAGATATATGTTTTAGTTTGAAAGTAATGCAATAATTTTTAAGGTTTTAGTGTGGACATGCTGTGTCCAGGTGCATTATGGGTAGTCAGGATAGGGTAATCTCAGTACGTTTACCACATGAAAAATGCATTTCAGACACTCTGATCAGGCTCCACGGACAACAGCATTAAACTCTAGTGCCTAAAACTCTCGTGAATATATTCTCTGGGTTTACAGACGTTGTTATTGGCGGGCAAGTGCTCCACCAACCACTATGAGCACTTTCTACCATGGCACCATGGAGAGCATCCTTTCCAGCTGCATCACTGTGTGGGGCGGAAGCTGTACTGACTACAACAGGAAGCCCTGCAGCACACAGTGAATGCAGCTGGAAGGATCATTGGTGCCTTACTCCCTTCTGTGCAAGACATATACACCTCACTCGTAAAGCAACCACAATTGTGGGCGATGCAAGCCATCCCACAGACAACCTGTTTTGCACTCTGCCATCCGGGAAGAGGTACAGGTGCTGGGGAAAGTGAAATGCACGGACCCACGCCAGGGGGCATAAATGAATGGCCAATAGAGGTTCCAATAAATACAATTTATTACTGCAAATGTGCACAACAGGTCAAAATACTGCTTTTAGTCTGTCAAAGTCCACAAAGGTGACGCGTGGGCAGGCCTGAAGGTAGGAGACGCCTATCCAGAGAAGAGCCGGGACCCACGAGGTTCCACCGCCAATGGAGACCTGCAATACACCAAAGTCGCCAAGTCCTGAGTCCCCAGGTGGCCACCGCTTCCAGCTGTCGGATCTGGTACTGCTGGCAGGAAGAACAGACAGGTTAAAGGTGGGTGTGTGTACACTCAGCAAACAGTCAGCAAAAAATACAGTTCCTTCCTGAAGGAAAAAACCTCCACCTCCAAACACAGGAACACAGAGTATGTGCAGTGCCTTATGTATCACTTAACAAGTCTGGAATGAGGAGTGGAAACGCCAACTCCTTCCAACTTCCACAAACTCGGCTACAAGCTGCAAGTGTACAAAAAGGTTATGACTGCAAAAAGCTCAGATGCAAAAACGTGTGCGTACGGTACAGAACGGCTGAGTAGTTTACCTGACGGGTAAGCTGATAACTCGGCAGAGTTGTGGTGTCTCTTCCAGGCTTTTATGGGGTGATGATAGTGATGAGATGATTTCAGACAGCTGTCAGCTCCGGGCTCCTGGCAGACTCCCTCTGCGACTGCGCCCTCTGGTGCCCGAGGCCCGACGACAGGCAGGGTGCCCTCTGGTGTTGGGCCAGCAGTACCTCCTCTTCGGGCGGCCCACACAACAGGACCCCCCCTCAACGGGCGGCTCCTGGCACCCGACCAGGCTTGTCGGGATGTTGCTGGTAGAAATCGGCCAGGACGGCCGGATCCAGGATGAAGCTCCGCTTCACCCAGGAGCGCTCTTCGGGTCCGTACCCCTCCCAATCCACCAGATATTGGAAACCCCGACCCCTCCGGCGGACATCAAGGAGCCTGCGTACCGTCCAAGCAGGCTCGCCGTCGATGATGCGGGCAGGAGGCGGCGCTGGTCCGGGGGTGCAGAGGTCCGAGGTGTGATATGGCTTGACTTTGGGATTTTGGCTCTTGCTTGCCTCTACTGGTGGTTGGCTCTCACTGCGGTATTGTATCACTTCCTGTTCCGGAGCACAGCTGTGTTTTGCTGTATCTGTTAGCTGTTTAATCTGCGCAGTTAGATTGATCTAGTTACCTAGATAACGATTTGCTTCACAGTGTAATCTTCACGTGCCTTAACTAAAGCACTCCCTCTGCTGAATCACCTCTAAATTATTTACACATTATTCACTTTGTGTGTCTTTAGGAATCCGCTAGCTTAGCGCAGCTACTAGCTCTTAGCCGGTTTAGCATGGCGGCTTCTCCTGTCTCTCCCGCACTTTTCTGCTCTGGGTGTGAAATGTTTAGTTATTTCTTGGCCTCCTTTAGCAGTAACGGTACTTGTAATAAGTGTAGCTTATTCGTAGCTTTGGAGGCCAGGCTGGGCGAATTGGAGACTCGGCTCCGCACCGTGGAAAATTCTACAGCTAGCCAGGCCCCTGTAGTCGGTGCGGACCAAGGTAGCTTAGCCGCCGTTAGTTTGCCTCTGGCAGATCCTGAGCAGCCAGGAAAGCAGGCCGACTGGGTGACTGTGAGGAGGAAGCGTAGCCCTAAACAGAAGCCCCGTGTACACTGCCAACCCGTTCACATTTCTAACCGTTTTTCCCCACTCGGCGACACACCCGCCGAGGATCAAACTCTGGTTATTGGCGACTCTGTTTTGAGAAATGTGAAGTTAGCGACACCAGCAACCATAGTCAATTGTCTTCCGGGGGCCAGAGCAGGCGACACTGAAGGAAATTTGAAACTGCTAAGCATAAATTTGGTAAGATTGTAATTCACGTCGGCAGTAATGACACCCGGTTACGCCAATCGGAGGTCACTAAAATTAACATTGAATCGGTGTGTAAGTTTGCAAAAACAATGTCGGACTCTGTAGTTTTCTCTGGGCCCCTCCCCAATCGGACCGGGAGTGACATGTTTAGCCGCATGTTCTCCTTGAATTGCTGGCTGTCTGAGTGGTGTCCAAAAAATGAGGTGGGCTTCAAAGATAATTGGCAAAGCTTCTGGGGAAAACCTGGTCTTGTTAGGAGAGACGGCATCCATCCCACTTTGGATGGAGCAGCTCTCATTTCTAGAAATCTGGCCAATTTTCTTAAATCCTCCAAACCGTGACTATCCAGGGTTGGGACCAGGAAGCAGAGTTGTAGTCTTACACACCTCTCTGCAGCTTCTCTCCCCCTGCCATCCCCTCATTACCCCATCCCCGTAGAGACGGTGCCTGCTCCCAGACCACCAATAACCAGCAAAAATCTATTTAAGCATAAAAATTCAAAAAGAAAAAATAATATAGCACCTTCAACTGCACCACAGACTAAAACAGTAGCTGATCGAGTATGCCCACAATAGCCAAATATCATTGGTGACTGGCCTCTCCCCGTTCAAGGTGTGTTTGGGGTACCAGTCCCCATTATTTCCAGCAGTTGAGGGAGAGGTCGAGGTTCCCTCGGTCCAGGGCCATCTCAGAAGGTGCCGGCGGGTGTGGCAGACAGCCCACTCTGCCCTTCTGAAAGCCCGGACGAGGGCGAAGAGCCATGCAGACCGCCGACGCGCCCGGGCCCCCGCTTACCAGCCCGGGCAGGAGGTTTGGCTATCAACTAAAAACATACCTTTGAACACGGACTCACCCAAACTCACGGACAGATACATTGGACCCTTTCCTATCACCAAAGTCATCAGTCCAGCCGCAGTGAAGCTTAAACTCCCGGCTTCACTGCAGCTGGACCACCCCGTGTTCCATGTCAATCAATCAATCAATCAATTTTATTTATATAGCGCCAAATCACAACAAACAGTTGCCCCAAGGTGCTTTATATTGTAAGGAAAGGCCATACAATAATTACGTAAAAACCATAACGGTCAAAACGACCCCCTGTGAGCAAGCACTTGGCGACAGTGGGAAGGAAAAACTCCCTTTTAACAGGAAGAAACCTCCAGCAGAACCAGGCTCAGGGAGGGGCAATCTTCTGCTGGGACTGGTTGGGGCTGAGGGAGAGAACCAGGAAAAAGACATGCTGTGGAGGGGAGCAGAGATCAAATCAAATCAAATCAATTTTATTTATATAGCGCCAAATCACAACAAACAGTTGCCCCAAGGCGCTTTATATTGCAAGGCAAAGCCATACAATAATATGGCTTTGGTAGATATGGTTTGGTAGATCTTGATATCCTGTCAACTTAAAAAGTAGATCTCAGTCACAAAATGGTTGGGCACTCCTGACAATCAATCTCACCTTAAAAATAAGTACCTTCAGCTGTTCCCTTGTTTGCTCACAGCATCGCCTGTGTGCAAGCCGAGGCCTAGGGCACCAAAATGGCTAGATCCAGCTAGAGCCCAGGTGAAGGAAATCTGTCATAGCGGTGGGGAACTTTAACTCCTGAACTGATTTCTTTCAATGGCCATGTTGTTCATAGGTCATTTTTAGGGTCTCTGTATTTTGTTTGTCTCTTTTTTGTTTTTTCATTTCTCTTGGATTTCCTTTTAATAGAATGCAATGGGCCCCAGACCCGAGGTCTATGGCTGCACCCTAAACATTGCTGGTGACCGTTCTCTTAATTGTTGATCTTTTACCCTCTCCTAAAATGCCCCCTTTGACCTCCTGCCCCACGCGAAACAGTGAAAGATCTTTCTTCTTCCCAATGGACCAATTTATAATGGTGTAGTTTTGTTTGTTTCTTTTCGCCCACCTGTATGAATTATCATGTGTGTGTTCAGGCGGCTCTTTAGTCCAAATCTTTGACCACATTCAGAACAGCCAAATGGTTTTTGCCTCTGTCTTTATTTCTCTTCAATTTCTTTTTTTACAGAGTGTAATGGGCCCCAACCCTGGGGTCTACAGTTGCATCCTAATCATTAATCATTATTGGCATTGTATCCGAGGGCTCTCTTCAAGATGGTAACTGTTCCTTTAACTGCGGATATCTGCACCTCATGGGCACTTGGGTGACCAGGGATTGCCTCAAGATATTTCTTCAGGTTCTTCTTCATAAGCCCTGTTGCACCCACCACGACTGGTATGATATCAATTTCTTTCAATGACCATGTTATTCGTAGATCATTTTAAGGTCTTGGTATTTCGTGATTTTCTCCCTCTCAGCTCTATTCAGGCCATAGTCATTGGGGACTGTCACATCAATAATTTTTGCTGTCTTCTCTTGCTTGTTCCAAATGACAATATCAGGTTTTACTGGACCTCCTTCGATATGTCTTCCTGCTGGGATCTCTTTGTCATAAAAGACAGTCACTTTTCCATTGGATGAGACTGGTGCTGGCTCATACTCCAAAACGTGTCCCTCTACTTCCACCTCCAGTTCCTTGCATACTTTCCAATGTAGATACTTACAGATCTTGTTATGCCCTGTATGAATCATTATGTGTGTGGTCAGGGTGCTCTTTTGTCCAAATCTTTTACCACACTCAAAACAGACAAATGCTTTTTTTCCTTTTGGTTTTTCATTTATCTTTGATGTCTTTTTAGTAGAATGCAATGGGCCCCAAACCTGGGGTCTAAAGTTGCACCCTAGGCTCTATAGTTATCCTAACCAGATCTGGCATTGTATCCGAGGGCTCTCTTCAAGATGGTGATCGTTCCCTTAATCGCAGACAACTGCACCTCATGTGCACTTGGGTGACCGGGGATTGCCTCAAGGTATTTCTTCAGGTTCTTCTTCATCAGGCCTGTTGCTCCCACCACAACTGGGATGATATTGATGTCTTTCAATGACCATGTTGTTCTTAGGTCATTTTTCAGGTCTTGGTATTTCAAGATCTTTCCCCTTTCAGCTCGATTCAGGCCGTAATCATTGGGGACTGTCACATCAATGATTTTGGCTGTTTTCTCTTGCTTGTTCCAGATGAAAATATCAGGTTTGATTGCACCTCCTTCAGTGTGTCTTCCTGCTGGGATCTCTTTGTCGTAGAAGATCGTTACTCTTCAATGTGTCTTCCTGCTGGGATCTCTTTGTCGTAGAAGATCGTTACTTTTCCGTTGGATGAGACTGGTGTTGGCTCGTGTTCCCAGACATGTTCTTTGACTTCCATCTTCCAGTGGAGATATTGACAGATCTTGTTGTGTCTGGATGTATAATGCCCATCTGCCATGAGGATCTGGCATGCTGAAGTTAGATGGTTTACACTCTCAACAGCTGTATGACGGAATCGGCATTTATCTTTCTCTGAGATCCCTGCCATTTTTTTGAAGCCATTTGTTAGAAGTCCCTGATCTTGTGCTCCAATCAGAATTCTTTCTCCGTCAAAACTAAGTTTTCCATTTTTTAGCCACTGCATTGATCCAACTTTGTCAATGTATTCCTTTTCGAGTTCTTCTTGGAAACGTCCGGCTCTTTTGTGCTGTTTCCATCTTTCCACTCGATGTTTTCCTTCTCTTTTGCTGTATTGTTCTCTGGTTTGTCTTGCAAGCTTTGTTGCAGGCATGAGACTGTTGCTTTTTCTCTCTTGTAGAAGTTCTCCGCCAAAGTTTTTTGCCAGTTTAGTGATTGAGGTCCGTTCAGTTATGGCCTCGTGGTGTTGTGTGACCGTTTTTACGATTTCTTCTTCAGAGCTCTTTAAGTACTGTCCAATACTTATCGATGCTCTGTAGGCCTGGTTGATTTCAGTAAGACCCATACCGCCTTCTCTGCGAGGGAGATATATTCTGTCCATGCACTGATTTCTGTATGTGATTTTGTGGAGGGTGAGCATTTTCCTGGTTTTTGTGTCCAATTTATTAAGCTCACACTGTGGCCAGTCCACTATGCCAAACCCATAGGTCACCACTGGTATTGCAAACTGGTTTATGGCTGTGATCTTTTTTTTTTTTGGTGTCAACTGTGTTTTGCAGATCTTTTTTAAGCGGTTTAGGTATTCTTTTGTTGTTCTTGTTCTCATTTTCTTGTGCTCAATTGTATTACTTTGTTCAATTCCCAAGTATTTGTATGTGGAGTCTGCAGCCAGATCTTCAATGTAGCTCCCTTCATCCAATTGTATGTTTTCGGTTTTTGTCTTTTTTCCTTTTGTCATTGTGCATTTTGAGCATTTATCCAGTCCAAATTTATGGGCAGTTTCCACGAGCTGAGTGAGTCCGTTTTTTGTGTTGGCATAGATTTTCAAATCGTCCATGAACAACAGATTGTTCACAAGTTTTTTTTTTTTTTTTTTTCCTGTTTCTGCTTAAGTTATATCCGATGTCATGCTCCTTCAGGAGTTTGCTGAGCGGGTCCATGATTAAGCAGAATAAGAGAGGTGAAAGGCTGTCTCCCTGAAGTATCCCTCTCTGAACTCGTACGTCTGGGATTATTATTTGTCCCTCTGTGTGATTGAGGGTGATGGTGGTGTTCCACTTGTTCATTTGTGCTCTCAGGAAAGATCTTATTTCCTCATTGATGTTGTAGAGTTCTAAGCACCTCGTGATCCAGGAGTGTGGTACACTGTCAAATGCCTTTTTGTAGTCAATCCAAGCCATGCTGAGGTTCCTCTGTCTTGTTTTGCAGTCCTCCAGGATACCTTTGTCAGTAACTGGTCTTTAGCTCCTAATCTTCCTTTGGAACATCCTTTCTGTTCATTTTCCAGGTAGCCACCAGTGTCAAGATGTTCATAAATGGCATCAGCTATGATTCCTGTCAGTCATTTGTACGTTGTTGTTAGGCAGCAGATGGGTCTGTACTTGTTGGGAAGCTGTGTATCCTTGGTCTTTGGAATTAGGCTTGTGTTCCCTGTCGTTAGCCAGTCTGGTGTGTCCTCTTCTCCGTTTAATATTTTTGTGAAAGCCACAGCATAATGTTGGTGTAATGCTGTCAGTCTTTTCAGCCAAAAATTTGGGATTTTGTCAATGCCAGGTGCCTTGAAGTTACTGTATTCACTCATTTTCTTTCTGATCTCTTCTTCATTGATTACAGTTGCTGGCATTTGTTTTGTCTTTGTTTTTCTGTTGTATTTTTTCAATCCACTCAGCCTCTTGGTGTTGTTTTGGGTCTTCAAAGAGCGGTCTCCAGAATTTTTCAATTTCCTCTCTCTCAGGTGGCTGTTGTACTTCTATTGTGTCGTTTGCCAGCTTTCTGTACACTAGTCTGTACACGTTAGTTACCCCCTGGCAAATCCCGAGCAGCCGGGAAAGCAGGCCGACTGGGTGACTGTGAGGAGGAAGCGTAGCCCTAAACAGAAGCCCCGTGTACACCGCCAACCCGTTCACATCTCTAACCGTTTTTTCCCACTCGACGACACACCCGCCGAGGATCAAACTCTGGTTATTGGCGACTCTGTTTTGAGAAATGTGAAGTTAGCGACACCAGCAACCATAGTCAATTGTCTTCCGGGGGCCAGAGCAGGCGACATTGAAGGAAATTTGAAACTGCTGGCTAAGGCTAAGCGTAAATTTGGTAAGATTGTAATTCACGTCGGCAGTAATGACACCCGGTTACGCCAATCGGAGGTCACTAAAATTAACATTAAATCGGTGTGTAACTTTGCAAAAACAATGTCGGACTCTGTAGTTTTCTCTGGGCCCCTCCCCAATCAGACCGGGAGTGACATGTTTAGCCGCATGTTCTCCTTGAATTGCTGGCTGTCTGAGTGGTGTCCAAAAAATGAGGTGGGCTTCATAGATAATTGGCAAAGCTTCTGGGGAAAACCTGGTCTTGTTAGGAGAGACGGCATCCATCCCACTTTGGATGGAGCAGCTCTCATTTCTAGAAATCTGGCCAATTTTCTTAAATCCTCCAAACCGTGACTATCCAGGGTTGGGACCAGGAAGCAGAGTTGTAGTCTTACACACCTCTCTGCAGCTTCTCTCCCCCTGCCATCCCCTCATTACCCCATCCCCGTAGAGACGGTGCCTGCTCCCAGACTACCAATAACCAGCAAAAATCTATTTAAGCATAAAAATTCAAAAAGAAAAAATAATATAGCACCTTCAACTGCACCACAGATTAAAACAGTTAAATGTGGTCTATTAAACATTAGGTCTCTCTCTTCTAAGTCCCTGTTGGTAAATGATATAATAATTGATCAACATATTGATTTATTCTGCCTAACAGAAACCTGGTTACAGCAGGATGAATATGTTAGTTTAAATGAGTCAACACCCCCGAGTCACACTAACTGTCAGAATGCTCGTAGCACGGGCCGGGGTGGAGGATTAGCAGCAATCTTCCATTCCAGCTTATTAATTAATCCAAAACCCAGACAGAGCTTTAATTCATTTGAAAGCTTGTCTCTTAGTCTTGTCCATCCAAATTGGAAGTCCCAAAAACCAGTTTTATTTGTTATTATCTATCGTCCACCTGGTCGTTACTGTGAGTTTCTCTGTGAATTTTCAGACCTTTTGTCTGACTTAGTGCTTAGCTCAGATAAGATAATTATAGTGGGCGATTTTAACATCCACACAGATGCTGAGAATGACAGCCTCAACACTGCATTTAATCTATTATTAGACTCTATTGGCTTTGCTCAAAAACTAAATGAGTCCACCCACCACTTTAATCATATCTTAGATCTTGTTCTGACTTATGGTATGGAAATTGAAGACTTAACAGTATTCCCTGAAAACTCCCTTCTGTCTGATCATTTCTTAATAACATTTACATTTACTCTGATGGACTACCCAGCAGTGGGGAATAAGTTTCATTACACTAGAAGTCTTTCAGAAAGCGCTGTAACTAGGTTTAAGGATATGATTCCTTCTTTATGTTCTCTAATGCCATATAACAACACAGTGCAGAGTAGCTACCTAAACTCTGTAAGTGAGATAGAGTATCTTGTCAATAGTTTTACATCCTCATTGAAGACAACTTTGGATGCTGTAGCTCCTCTGAAAAAGAGAGCTTTAAATCAGAAGTGCCTGACTCCGTGGTATAACTCACAAACTCGCAGCTTAAAGCAGATAACCCGTAAGTTGGAGAGGAAATTGCGTCTCACTAATTTAGAAGATCTTCACTTAGCCTGGAATAAGAGTCTGTTGCTCTATAAAAAAGCCCTCCGTAAAGCTAGGACATCTTACTACTCATCACTAATTGAAGAAAATAAGAACAACCCCAGGTTTCTTTTCAGCACTGTAGCCAGGCTGACAAAGAGTCAGAGCTCTATTGAGCCGAGTATTCCTTTAACTTTAACTAGTAATGACTTCATGACTTTCTTTGCTAATAAAATTTTAACTATTAGAGAAAAAATTACTCATAACCATCCCAAAGATGTATCGTTATCTTTGGTTGCTTTCAGTGATGCCGGTATTTGGTTAGACTCTTTCTCTCAGATTGTTCTGTCTGAGTTATTTTCATTAGTTACTTCGTCCAAACCATCGGCATGTTTATTGGACCCCATTCCTACCAGGCTGCTCAAGGAAGCCCTACCATTATTTAATGCTTCAATCTTAAATATGATCAATCTATCTTTATTAGTTGGCTATGTACCACAGGCTTTTAAGGTGGCAGTAATTAAACCATTACTTAAAAAGCCATCACTTGACCCAGCTATCTTAGCTAATTATAAGCCAATCTCCAACCTTCCTTTTCTCTCAAAAATTCTTGAAAGGGTAGTTGTAAAACAGCTAACTGATCATCTGCAGAGGAATGGTCTATTTGAAGAGTTTCAGTCAGGTTTTAGAATTCATCATAGTACAGAAACAGCATTAGTGAAGGTTACAAATGACCTTCTTATGGCCTCAGACAGTGGACTCATGTCTGTGCTTGTTCTGTTAGACCTCAGTGCTGCTTTTGATACTGTTGACCATAAAATTTTATTACAGAGATTAGAGCATGCCATAGGTATTAAAGGCACTGCGCTGCGGTGGTTTGAATCATATTTATCTAATAGATTACAATTTGTTCATGTAAATGGGGAATCTTCTTCACAGACTAAGGTTAATTATGGAGTTCCACAAGGTTCTGTGCTAGGACCAATTTTATTCACTTTATACATGCTTCCATTAGGCAGTATTATTAGACGGCATTGCTTAAATTTTCATTGTTACGCAGATGATACCCAGCTTTATCTATCCATGAAGCCAGAGGATACACACCAATTAGCTAAACTGCAGGATTGTCTTACAGACATAAAGACATGGATGACCTCTAATTTCCTGCTTTTAAACTCAGATAAAACTGAAGTTATTGTACTTGGCCCCACAAATCTTAGAAACATGGTGTCTAACCAGATCCTTACTCTGGATGGCATTACCCTGACCTCTAGTAATACTGTGAGAAATCTTGGAGTCATTTTTGATCAGGATATGTCATTCAATGCGCATATTAAACAAATATGTAGGACTGCTTTTTTGCATTTACGCAATATCTCTAAAATTAGAAAGGTCTTGTCTCAGAGTGATGCTGAAAAACTAATTCATGCATTTATTTCCTCTAGGCTGGACTATTGTAATTCATTATTATCAGGTTGTCCTAAAAGTTCCCTGAAAAGCCTTCAGTTAATTCAAAATGCTGCAGCTAGAGTACTGACGGGGACTAGAAGGAGAGAGCATATCTCACCCATATTGGCCTCTCTTCATTGGCTTCCTGTTAATTCTAGAATAGAATTTAAAATTCTTCTTCTTACTTATAAGGTTTTGAATAATCAGGTCCCATCTTATCTTAGGGACCTCATAGTACCATATCACCCCAATAGAGCGCTTCGCTCTCAGACTGCAGGCTTACTTGTAGTTCCTAGGGTTTGTAAGAGTAGAATGGGAGGCAGAGCCTTCAGCTTTCAGGCTCCTCTCCTGTGGAACCAGCTCCCAATTCAGATCAGGGAGACAGACACCCTCTCTACTTTTAAGATTAGGCTTAAAACTTTCCTTTTTGCTAAAGCTTATAGTTAGGGCTGGATCGGGTGACCCTGAACCATCCCTTAGTTATGCTGCTATAGACTTAGACTGCTAGGGGGTTCCCATGATGCACTGTTTCTTTCTCTTTTTGCTCTGTATGCACCACTCTGCATTTAATCATTAGTGATTGATCTCTGCTCCCCTCCACAGCATGTCTTTTTCCTGGTTCTCTCCCTCAGCCCCAACCAGTCCCAGCAGAAGACTGCCCCTCCCTGAGCCTGGTTCTGCTGGAGGTTTCTTCCTGTTAAAAGGGAGTTTTTCCTTCCCACTGTCGCCAAGTGCTTGCTCACAGGGGGTTGTTTTGACCATTGGGGTTTTTACGTAATTATTGTATGGCCTTGCCTTACAATATAAAGCGCCTTGGGGCAACTGTTTGTTGTGATTTGGTGCTATATAAATAAATAAAATTGAAAAAAAATTGAAATAGAAGAGCAGAGAGAAAGAAGTCCAAGCGCCGAGGAGTCAGTCCATTCACAGGGCCTCTTTTCCTTTTTTTTTTATTTCTCTTCAATTTCTTTTTTTACAGAGTGTAATGGGCCTCAACCCTGGGGTCTACAGTTACATCCTTATCATTAATCATTATTGGCATTGTATCCGAGGGCTCTCTTCAAGATGGTAACTGTTCCTTTAACTGCAGATATCTGCACCTCATGGGCACTTGGGTGACCAGGGATTGCCTCAAGATATTTCTTCAGGTTCTTCTTCATAAGCCCTGTTGCACCCACCACGACTGGTATGATATGAATTTCTTTCAATGACCACGTTATTCGTAGATCATTTTTAAGGTCTTGGTATTTCGTGATTTTCTCCCTTTCAGCTCTATTCAGGCCTGTTAAAAGGGAGTTTTTCCTTCCCACTGTAGCCAAGTGCTTGCTCACAGGGGGTCGTTTTGACCGTTGGGGTTTTACATAATTATTGTATGGCCTTGCCTTACAATATAAAGCGCCTTGAGGCAACTGTTTGTTGTGATTTGGCGCTATATAAAAAAATTGATTGATTGATTGATTGATTGACTGTCACATCAATAATTTTTGCTGTCTTCTCTTGCTTGTTCCAAATGACAATATCAGGTTTTACTGCACCTCCTTCGATATGTCTTCCTGCTGGGATCTCTTTGTCATAAAAGACAGTCACTTTTCCATTGGATGAGACTGGTGCTGGCTCATACTCCCAAACGTGTCCCTCTACTTCCACCTCCAGTTCCTTGCATACTTTCCAATGTAAATACTTACAGATCTTGTTATGCCGGCTTGTGTAATGTCCGTCTGCCATGAGGATCTGACATGCTGATACTAAGTGGTTTACACTCTCAACAGCTGCATGACAGAAACGGCATTGATCATTCTGTGATATTCCTGCCATTTTTTTGAAGCCATTTGTTAATAGTCCTTGGTCTTGCGCTCCAACTATAATTCTTTCCCCATCAAAACCAAGTTCTCCGTTTGTAAGCCACCGCACAGATCCTTCTTTGTCTATGTATTCTTTTTCAAGTTCTTCTTGGAATCGGCCAGCCCTTTTGTGCTGTTTCCATCTGTTCATTCGATGTTTTTGTTCTCTTTTGCTGTATTTTTCCCTGGCCTGTCTTGCTAGTGTCGTTGCAGGTGTCAGCTCATTGCTTTCTCTCTCTCGCAAAAGATCTCCGCCAAAGTTTTCTGCCAATTTTATAATAGAGGTCTGTTGTGGCATAGTCTTAATATGATGTTGCATAACCTTTTTCATACCTTCTTCTTGAGAGCTCTTTAAGTACTGCCCAATACTTATTATAGATGCTCTAAAAGCCTGGTTGATCTCCACTAGACCTAAGCCGCCTTCTCGACGAGGGAGATATATTCTATCCATACATTGATTTCTGTATGTAATTTTATGTAGGGTGAGCATCTTCCTAGTTTTAGTATCTAATTTGTTAAGCTCACCCTGTGGCCAGTCTACTATGCCAAAGCCATAGCTCAACACAGGCAATGCAAATTGGTTTATGGCCGTGATCTTGTTCTTTGGTGTCAATTCTGATTTACAGATCTTCTTTAAGCGGTTTAAGTATTCTTGTGTTACTTTCTCTCTCATTTTTTTATGCTCTATTGTAGTATTTTCTTCAATTCCCAAATATTTGTACGTGGAATCCTCAGCCAAATCTTCAATAACGTTCCCCTCATCCAACTGTATATTTTCTGTGACCTGCTTTTTACCACCTCTGATTGTACATTTAGAGCACTTATCCAGCCCAAATTCCATACCGATTTCCTTAGAAAACGTATGGACTGCCTCCACTAATCTCCTGAGTCCCCTCTCTGAATCTGCAAATATCTTCAAGTCGTCCATAAACAGAAGGTGACTCACCACCTGTTTATGTTTTCTTCCTCTACCTCCATCTAAGTCATACCCGATGTCCAATTCCTTGAGGATCTTGCTTAATGGATCAATACTAAGACAAAAAAGGAGTGGAGAGAGACTATCTCCCTGGAATATCCCTCGCGTCACTTTTATGTCTGGGATTATTATCTGCCCCTCTGCATGGTTTAGAGTGATGGTGGTGTTCCACTTATTCATTTGTGTTTTCAAGAGAGATCTTACTTCCTTATTGATGTTATAAAGTTCTAGGCATCTCATAATCCATGAATGTGGGACATTATCAAATGCCTTTTTGTAGTCAATCCAATCTTTTCCTTTGTTTTTTCATTTATCTTTGATGTCTTTTTAGTAGAATGCAATGGGTCCCAAACCTGGGGTCTAAAGTTGCATCCTAGGTTCTATAGTTATCTTAACCAGATCTGGCATTGTATCCGAGGGCTCTCTTCAAGATGGTGATTGTTCCCTTAATCGCAGACAACTGCACCTCATGTGCACTTGGGTGACCGGGGATTGCCTCAAGGTATTTCTTCAGGTTCTTCTTCATCAGGCCTGTTGCTCCCACCACAATTGGAATGATATCAATGTCTTTCAATGACCATGTTGTTCTTAGGTAATTTTTCAGGTCTTGGTATTTTGAGATCTTTCCCCTTTCAGCTCGATTCAGGCCGTAATCATTGGGGACTGTCACATCAATGATTTTGGCTGTTTTCTCTTGCTTGTTCCAGATGACAATATCAGGTTTGATTGCACCTCCTTCTATGTGTCTTCCTGCTGGGATCTCTTTGTCGTAGAAGATCGTTATTTTTCCGTTGGATGAGACTGGTGTTGGCTCGTGCTCCCAGACATGTTCTTTGACTTCCATCTCCAGTTCCTTGCAGATCTTCCAGTGGAGATATTGACAGATCTTGTTGTGTCTGGATGTATAATGCCTATCTGCCATGAGGATCTGGCATGCTGATGTTAGATGGTTTACACTCTCAACAGCTGTATGACAGAATCGGCATTTATCATTTTGTGAGATCCCTGACATTTTTTTGAAGCCATTAGTTAGAAGTCCCTGATCTTGTGCTCCAATCAGAATTCTTTCTCCATCAAAACCAAGTTTTCCATTTTTTAGCCACTGCATTGATCCAACTTTGTCGATGTATTCCTTTTCGAGTTCTTGGAAACGTCTGGCTCTTTTGTGTTGTTTCCATCTTTCCACTCGATGTTTTCCTTCTCTTTTGCTGTATTGTTCTCTGGTCTGTCTTGCAAGTTTTGTTGCAGGCATGAGACTGTTGCTTTTTCTCTCTTGTAGAAGTTCTCCACCAAAGTTTTTTGCCAGTTTAGTGATTGAGGTCCGTTCAGTTATGGCCTTGTGGTGTTGTGTGACCGTTTTTATGATTTCTTCTTCAGAGCTCTTTAAGTACTGTCCAATACTTATTATCGATGCTCTGTAGGCCTGGTTGATTTCAGTAAGACCCATACTGCCTTCTCTGCGAGGTAGGTATATTCTGTCCATGCACTGATTTCTGTATGTGATTTTGTGGAGGGTGAGCATTTTTCTGGTTTTTGTGTCCAATTTATTAAGCTCGCATTGTGGCCAGTTCACTATGCCAAACCCATAGGTTACCACTGGTATTGCAAACTGGTTTATGGCTGTGATTTTATTTTTTGGTGTCAGCTGTGTTTTTTTAAGCGATTTAGGTATTCTTTTGTTGTTTTTGTTCTCATTTTCTTGTGTTCAATTGAATTACTTTGTTCAATTCCCAAGTATCTGTATGTGGAGTCTGCAGCCAGGTCTTCAATGTAGCTCCCTTCATCCAATTGTATGTTTTCGGTTTTTGTCTTTTTTCCTTTTGTCATTGTGCATTTTGAGCATTTATCCAGTCCAAATTCCATGCCAATGTCTTTTGAGAACTTATGGGCAGTTTCCACCAGTTGAGTGAGTCCGTTTTTTGTGTTGGCATAGATTTTCAAATCGTCCATGAACAACAGATGGTTCACAAGTTTTTCTTTCTTCCAAATCTTTGACCACACTCAGAACAGATAAATGCCTTTTGCCCAGTATGAATTATCATGTGTTTGTTCAGTGTGCTCTTTTGTCCAAATCTTTGACCACACTCAGAACAGACAATTGCTTTTCGTCCTGTATGAATTATCATGTGTTTGTTCAGGTTGGTCTTTCGTCCAAATCTTTGACCACACTCAGAACAGTCAAATGGTTTTAGTCCTGTCTTTGTTCTACTGTCTTTGTTCAGAGTGCTCTTCTGTTTTTGTCTTTTACACCGATCACAACAGCTAAATGGTTTTCTGCTTGCTTGCTTCCCCTTTTGTCGCTCGGAGTTGTTCATATGACCAGATGCCTCTCCATATTTAGAACCTTTTAACTGTTTCTCAGTGATGTTGCAATTGCTTAAACTAACAATATTGCCATTTTTTCGACTTGACTGAAGTTCTGTGGTCTGTTTCCAGTCATAACTGTCATCAGTGTCAGTTCCAGAAGTGTCTGAACTCCTGCCACTGGTATCTGGTTGTAAATGACTGTTTGGACCTGAGTTGCTGGCTGGTTGTGGTCCTCCATCATCCTCTCCATCAGCTTCTGCTGTCAGTGTTCTGTGTACAGATGAGCTGCTGGCTACAGGCTCAGCCTCTGTGGTCTCATCACTTGGGTTTTGATGAAGCTGTGATGACTCTGGTTTTTCATCATCATTTTCACTCTTCACAGGGATGGCAGTGAAACCAAACTTGGTGAGATCTGCCTCCTCCAGCTGCTGAAGCTGCTCTCCCTGCTGACTTATCCACAGCTTCTCTTCTGCTTTAATGTCCTCCTGGTCAACACTCAGATTCCATTCCTGGTGATCAGGGAGAGTTTCTTCTTAGATCAATCACTAATGATTAAATGCAGAGTGGTGCATACAGAGCAAAAAGAGAAAGAAACACTCAGTGCATCATGGGAACCCCCCAGCAGTCTAAGTCTATAGCAGCATAACTAAGGGATGGTTCAGGGTCACCTGATCCAGCCCTAACTATAAGCTTTAGCAAAAAGGAAAGTTTTAAGCCTAATCTTAAAAGTAGAGAGGGTGTCTGTCTCCCTGATCTGAATTGGGAGCTGGTTCCACAGGAGAGGAGCCTGAAAGCTGAAGGCTCTGCCTCCCATTCTACTCTTACAAACCCTAGGAACTACAAGTAAGCCTGCAGTCTGAGAGCGAAGCGCTCTATTGGGGTGATATGGTACTATGAGGTCCCTAAGATAAGATGGGACCTGATTATTCAAAACCTTATAAGTAAGAAGAAGAATTTAAAATTCTATTCTAGAATTAACAGGAAGCCAATGAAAAGAGGCCAATATGGGTGAGATATGCTCTCTCCTTCTAGTCCCCGTCAGTACTCTAGCTGCAGCATTTTGAATTAACTGAAGGCTTTTCAGGGAACTTTTAGGACAACCTGATAATAATGAATTACAATAGTCCAGCCTCGAGGAAATAAATGCATGAATTAGTTTTTCAGCATCACTCTGAGACAAGACCTTTCTAATTTTAGAGATATTGCGTAAATGCAAAAAAGCAGTCCTACATATTTGTTTAATATGCGCTTTGAATGACATATCCTGATCAAAAATGACTCCAAGATTTCTCACAGTATTACTAGAGGTCAGGGTAATGCCATCCAGAGTAAGGATCTGGTTAGACACCATGTTTCTAAGATTTGTGGGGCCAAGTACAATAACTTCAGTTTTATCTGAGTTTAAAAGCAGGAAATTAGAGGTCATCCATGTCTTTATGTCTGTAAGACAATCCTGCAGTTTAGCTAATTGGTGTGTGTCCTCTGGCTTCATGGATAGATAAAGCTGGGTATCATCTGCGTAACAATGAAAATTTAAGCAATGCCGTCTAATAATACTGCCTAAGGGAAGCATGTATAAAGTGAATAAAATTGGTCCTAGCACAGAACCTTGTGGAACTCCATAATTAACCTTAGTCTGTGAAGAAGATTCCCCATTTACATGAACAAATTGTAATCTATTAGATAAATATGATTCAAACCACCCCAGCGCAGTGCCTTTAATACCTATGGCATGCTCTAATCTCTGTAATAAAATTTTATGGTCAACAGTATCAAAAGCAGCACTGAGGTCTAACAGAACAAGCACAGAGATGAGTCCACTGTCTGAGGCCATAAGATCATTTGTAACCTTCACTAATGCTGTTTCTGTACTATGATGAATTCTAAAACCTGACTGAAACTCTTCAAATAGACCATTCCTCTGCAGATGATCAGTTAGCTGTTTTACAACTACCCTTTCAAGAATTTTTGAGAGAAAAGGAAGGTTGGAGATTGGCCTATAATTAGCTAAGATAGCTGGGTCAAGTGATGGCTTTTTAAGTAATGGTTTAATTACTGCCACCTTAAAAGCCTGTGGTACATAGCCAACTAATAAAGATAGATTAATCATCATATTTAAGATCGAAGCATGGTTCTCCAACAACCGCTGCAGGACCTGACGTACATGCTTTACATGGGTCTCAGGATCCGGGGAGAACATGAGAATATCGTCCAGGTATATTAAGACGAACCGATGCAGGAAGTCCCGCAAGATGTCATTTACCAACGCTTGGAATGTCGCGGGGGCTTTAGTGAGGCCAAACGGCATGACCAGGTACTCAAAGTGACCTAACGGGGTGTTAAATGCTGTCTTCCGTTCATCTCCATTCCGGATCCGAACCAGGTGATAAGCATTCCTAAGATCCAGTTTAGTGAAGATTTTGGCTCCATGCAGGGGCGTGAACACTGAATCCAATAGAGGCAACGGGTATCGGTTGCAAACCGTGATCTCGTTCAGTCCTCTATAATCAATGCATGGACGGAGTCCGCCGTCCTTCTTGCCCACAAAAAAGAAACCAGCACCTAACGGGGAGGAAGAGTTCCAGATTAACCCGGCAGCTAAAGAGTCCCGGATGTAGGTCTCCATTGATTCGCGCTCAGGGCGTGAGAGATTGTACAGCCTACTGGACGGATACTCAGCGCCCGGGATCAAATCAATGGCACAATCATACGGTCGGTGCGGGGGAAGCGTGAGAGCCAGATCTTTGCTGAAAACATCAGCGAGATTGTGGTACTCAGCCGGCACCGCTGTAAGATTAGGGGGAACTCGGACCTCCTCTTTAGCAGTTGCACCGGGTGGGACCGAGGATCTTAAACACTCCCGGTGGCAGGTTTTGCTCCATTGAGCCACAACCCCAGTCGGTCATTCGATCCGGGGATTGTGCTTACTCATCCATGGATAACCCAAAATAATTCTGGAGGTAGAAGGTGTTACAAAAAACACAGTCTCCTCCCTGTGGTTTCCAGACACAACCAGTCTTAAGGGCTGTGTCTGGTGTGTTATTAATGGAAGAAGGGTGCCATCTAGTGCCCGTACCTTCAATGGTGTAGGAAGGGCCACTAGAGCGAGCCCCACTTCCTTAGCCCATCTACTGTTGAGTAGATTCCCCTCTGACCCCGTGTTGATTAGTGCTGGGGCATGAAGGGTTAAATCCCCACAGAGAATCATGACTGGGACTTGTGCGGATTTTCGTGAACTTCCCGCGTGTGTGTTATGGCCCACCCTTAGCCCAGTCTCTAAGGGCGAGCGTTGGCGTTTAACCGCTTGGGGCAGTTTTTCTGCAAATGCTCACTTGAGCCGCAGTTAAAACACTCTCCACGGTCCAGCCTCCTTTGTCTGTTGGCTGATCTCATTTTTGCCCTGCTCGTGTCCATAACTTCGTCAGCAGGGGGAGCTGTTGTCACGCGGAGCGCTCTGGCTTTGGCGCGTGGGGAAGGCGGTGCTGTTTTCGACCTGGAAGGGAGAGGGATGGATCGTGCCCGGCCACGCCCTTCGTCTCACTCCCGTCGATGTTCTTCTAATCAGTTGTCCAACCGTATAACAAGGTCGATAAGCCCGTCTAATTCCCGCGGCTCATCCTTAGCCACCAGGTGCTCCTTAAGGGCCGGAGACAGCCCATTTACAAAGGCAGCGCGGAGCGCTACCGTATTCCAGCGGGCTCTCGCTGCCGCAACGCAGAAGTCGACTGCATACTCAGCGGCGCTCCGACGCCCCTGTCGAATTGACAGCAGCACATTAGAAGCAGTTTCGCCTCGATTAGGGTGATCGAACACCTGTCTGAACTCCCTTACAAACCCAGTGTATGTCGTTAGGAGCCGCGAATACTGTTCCCAAAGCGCCGTAGCCCAGGCGCGTGCCTCACCTGGAAGCAAGTTTACGACATAAACCACCTGGCTGGAGTCTGACGCGTACATCACGGGAAGTTGTGCAAAGACGAGCACTGCATCAAGAAGTCCGCGCACGTCTCGACACAACCTCCGTACAGTTCCGGGGGGCTAATGTATGCTTCAGGGGACGGGGGGGGGGGGGGGTTGTCCACTGGACCACTGGAGGGTCTCTGTTCAGCAACAGGTCCGCAGGAGGAGGAGCTGCAGCCGCGCCCTGTCCGCGTGCTTCCACCTGAGTGGTGAGAGCCTCCATCCTACGATTGAGCAGTATGTTCTGCTCGGTCACCAAATCCAGCCAAGCAGTGAGAGTGGTCAATATTTGCTGCAACTCACCCATCATGTCTCCTGCTGGAGCCTGTGCACCTTGCATCTCCATTGATTGTTCAACGGGTGGTATGTGCCCCTCGGGATCCATGACGTTGGCCGAGTTATCCTGTTGGGGAAAGTGAAATACACGGACCCACACCAGGGGGTGTAAATGAACGGCCAATAGAGGTTCCAATAAATACAATTTATTACTGCAAATGTGCACAACAGGTCAAAATACTGCTTTTAGTCTGTCAATTAAAGTCCACAAAGGTGACGAGTGGGCAGGCCTGAAGGGTAGGAGACGCCTATCCAGAGAAGAGCCGGGACCCACGAGGTTCTACCGCCAACGGAGACCTGCAATACACCGAAGTCGCCAAGTCCTGAGTCCCCAGGGGGCCACCGCTTCCAGCTGTCGGATCTGGTACTGCTGGCAGGAAGAACAGACAGGTTAAAGGTGGGTGTGTGTACACTCAGCAAACAGTCAGCAAAAAATACAGTTCCTTCCTGAGGGAAAAAAACCTCCACCTCCAAACACAGGAACACAGAGTACGTGCAGTGACTTATGTATCTCTTAACAAGTCTGGAGTGAGGAGTGGAAACGCCAACTCCTTCCAACTTCCACAAACTCGGCTACAAGCTGCAAGTGTACAAAAAGGTTATTACTTCAAAAAGCTCAGATGCAAAAACGTGTGCGTATGGCACAGAATGGCTGAGTAGTTTGTTGGACTCTGTAGTTTTCTCTGGGCCCCTCCCCAATCGGACCGGGAGTGACATGTTTAGCCGCATGTTCTCCTTGAATTGCTGGCTGTCTGAGTGGTGTCCAAAAAATGAGGTGGGCTTCATAGATAATTGGCAAAGCTTCTGGGGAAAACCTGGTCTTGTTAGGAGAGACGGCATCCATCCCATTTTGGATGGAGCGGCTCTCATTTCTAGAAATCTGGCCAATTTTCTTAAATCCTCCAAACCGTGACTATCCAGGGTTGGGACCAGGAAGCAGAGTTGTAGTCTTACACACCTCTCTGCAGCTTCTCTCCCCCTGCCATCCCCTCATTACCCCATCCCCGTAGAGACGGTGCCTGCTCCCAGACTATCAATAACCAGCAAAAATCTATTTAAGCATAAAAATTCAAAAAGAAAAAATAATATAGCACCTTCAACTGCACCACAGACTAAAACAGTTAAATGTGGTCTATTAAACATTAGGTCTCTCTCTTCTAAGTCCCTGTTGGTAAATTATATAATAATTGATCAACATATTGATTTATTCTGCCTAACAGAAACCTGGTTACAGCAGGATGAATTTGTTAGTTTAAATGAGTCAACACCCCCGAGTCACACTAACTGTCAGAATGCTCGTAGCACGGGCCGAGGAGGAGGATTAGCAGCAATCTTCCATTCCAGCTTATTAATTAATCAAAAACCCAGACAGAGCTTTAATTCATTTGAAAGCTTGTCTCTTAGTCTTGTCCATCCAAATTGGAAGTCCCAAAAAACAGTTTTATTTGTTATTATCTATCGTCCACCTGGTCGTTACTGTGAGTTTCTCTGTGAATTTTCAGACCTTTTGTCTGACTTAGTGCTTAGCTCAGATAAGATAATTATAGTGGGCGATTTTAACATCCACACAGATGCTGAGAATGACAGCCTCAACACTGCATTTAATCTATTATTAGACTCTATTGGCTTTGCTCAAAAAGTAAATGAGTCCACCCACCACTTTAATCATATCTTAGATCTTGTTCTGACTTATGGTATGGAAATAGAAGACTTAACAGTATTCCCTGAAAACTCCCTTCTGTCTGATCATTTCTTAATAACATTTACATTTACTCTGATGGACTACCCAGCAGTAGGGAATAAGTTTCATTACACTAGAAGTCTTTCAGAAAGCGCTGTAACTAGGTTTAAGGATATGATTCCTTCTTTATGTTCTCTAATGCCATATAACAACACAGTGCAGAGTAGCTACCTAAACTCTGTAAGGGAGATAGAGTATCTCGTCAATAGCTTTACATCCTCATTGAAGACAACTTTGGATGCTGTAGCTCCTCTGAAAAAGAGAGCTTTAAATCAGAAGTGTCTGACTCCGTGGTATAACTCACAAACTCGTAGCTTAAAGCAGATAACCCGTAAGTTGGAGAGGAAATGGCGTCTCACTAATTTAGAAGATCTTCACTTAGCCTGGAAAAAGAGTCTGTTGCTCTATAAAAAAGCCCTCCGTAAAGCTAGGACATCTTTCTACTCATCACTAATTGAAGAAAATAAGAACAACCCCAGGTTTCTTTTCAGCACTGTAGCCAGGCTGACAAAGAGTCAGAGCTCTATTGAGCTGAGTATTCCATTAACTTTAACTAGTAATGACTTCATGACTTTCTTTGCTAACAAAATTTTAACTATTAGAGAAAAAATTACTCATAACCATCCCAAAGACGTATCGTTATCTTTGGCTGCTTTCAGTGATGCCGGTATTTGGTTAGACTCTTTCTCTCCGATTGTTCTGTCTGAGTTATTTTCATTAGTTACTTCATCCAAACCATCAACATGTTTATTAGACCCCATACCTACCAGGCTGCTCAAGGAAGCCCTACCATTATTTAATGCTTCGATCTTAAATATGATCAATCTATCTTTGTTAGTTGGCTATGTACCACAGGCTTTTAAGGTGGCAGTAATTAAACCATTACTTAAAAAGCCATCACTTGACCCAGCTATCTTAGCTAATTATAGGCCAATCTCCAACCTTCCTTTTCTCTCAAAAATTCTTGAAAGGGTAGTTGTAAAACAGCTAACTGATCATCTGCAGAGGAATGGTCTATTTGAAGAGTTTCAGTCAGGTTTTAGAATTCATCATAGTACAGAAACAGCATTAGTGAAGGTTACAAATGATCTTCTTATGGCCTCAGACAGTGGACTCATCTCTGTGCTTGTTCTGTTAGACCTCAGTGCTGCTTTTGATACTGTTGACCATAAAATTTTATTACAGAGATTAGAGCATGCCATAGGTATTAAAGGCACTGCGCTGCGGTGGTTTGAATCATATTTGTCTAATAGATTACAATTTGTTCATGTAAATGGGGAATCTTCTTCACAGACTAAAGTTAATTATGGAGTTCCACAAGGTTCTGTGCTAGGACCAATTTTATTCACTTTATATATGCTTCCCTTAGGCAGTATTATTAGACGGTATTGCTTAAATTTTCATTGTTACGCAGATGATACCCAGCTTTATCTATCCATGAAGCCAGAGGACACACACCAATTAACTAAACTGCAGGATTGTCTTACAGACATAAAGACATGGATGACCTCTAATTTCCTGCTTTTAAACTCAGATAAAACTGAAGTTATTGTACTTGGCCCCACAAATCTTAGAAACATGGTGTCTAACCAGATCCTTACTCTGGATGGCATTACCCTGACCTCTAGTAATACTGTGAGAAATCTTGGAGTCATTTTTGATCAGGATATGTCATTCAAAGCGCATATTAAACAAATATGTAGGACTGCTTTTTTGCATTTACGCAATATCTCTAAAATTAGAAAGGTCTTGTCTCAGAGTGATGCTGAAAAACTAATTCATGCATTTATTTCCTCTAGGCTGGACTATTGTAATTCATTATTATCAGGTTGTCCTAAAAGTTCCCTAAAAAGCCTTCAGTTAATTCAAAATGCTGCAGCTAGAGTACTGACGGGGACTGGAAGGAGAGAGCATATCTCACGCATATTGGCCTCTCTTCATTGGCTTCCTGTTAATTCTAGAATAGAATTTAAAATTCTTCTTCTTACTTATAAGGTTTTGAATAATCAGGTCCCATCTTATCTTAGGGACCTCGTAGTACCATATCACCCCAATAGAGCGCTTCGCTCTCAGACTGCAGGCTTACTTGTAGTTCCTAGGGTTTGTAAGAGTAGAATGGGAGGCAGAGCCTTCAGCTTTCAGGCTCCTCTCCTGTGGAACCAGCTCCCAATTCAGATCAGGGAGACAGACACCCTCTCTACTTTTAAGATTAGGCTTAAAACTTTCCTTTTTGCTAAAGCTTATAGTTAGGGCTGGATCAGGTGACCCTGAACCATCCCTTAGTTATGCTGCTATAGACGTAGACTGCTGGGGGGTTCCCATGATGCACTGTTTCTTTCTCTTTTTGCTATGTATGCACCACTCTGCATTTAATCATTAGTGATCGATCTCTGCTCCCCTCCACAGCATGTCTTTTTCCTGGTTCTCTCCCTCAGCCCCAACCAGTCCCAGCAGAAGACTGCCCCTCCCTGAGCCTGGTTCTGCTGGAGGTTTCTTCCTGTTAAAAGGGAGTTTTTCCTTCCCACTGTAGCCAAGTGCTTGCTCACAGGGGGTCGTTTTGACCGTTGGGGTTTTACATAATTATTGTATGGCCTTGCCTTACAATATAAAGCGCCTTGGGGCAACTGTTTGTTGTGATTTGGCGCTATATAAAAAAAATTGATTGATTGATTGATTGATAGTTTACCTGACGGGTAAGCTGATAACTTGGCAGAGTTGTGGTGTCTCTTCCAGGCTTTTATGGGGTGATGATAGTGATGAGATGAGACTCCTGCAGCGACTGCGCCCTCTGGTGCCCGAAGCCTGACGACAGGCAGGGCTCCCTCTGGTGTTGGGCCAGCAGTACCTCCTCTTCAGGCAGCCCACACAACAACAGGAGCTCTCCACAATTTCTCTTATACTCACTCGACTGGTAAGCACTGAAAGCCGAGATAGGTATGTCCCAACTTGTCCTCTGACACACCGAAACGGAGGTGTTCCTTTGTCTCGCTTCCAAAGCGAATTGGTCTTTACGCGCGAAGCCTCCGCGCGGCTTTCCATGACAAAATCTCTTGTTAAAAGTGAAATCTGCTGGAAAATGGCTAATGTCCAGCTCTTGTGATAACCAGAGAAAGAGCACACGACGGTCTCGTATCCACAGAGCCATCCGTTTAGAAATGATCCAGTGGTTTGTGCCTCGTCATCGCAGCTCGGAGCGCAGCGCACCGAGCGTCCTTAAAAGGGTCCTTAAAGCTGTAGTTAAAGTCCTTATTCTCTGTGAAGCCTGTAAAATTTTCACCGAAAGCCAGATAAATTTTTCAAATGGTTTCCAGGTGCCAGTCTGTAACAGCTTCTGAAAAAATTCTGATGGAAAAAAGTCCTTTTCATTCCGCCATTTCCAGATAATGAAAATCCGACTCGGGGGCGGGACCACTCCTTCCACAAGGAGTGCTCACAGGCGAATGACATCACTGACAGGCGTGGAAAAACTCACGCATGCGCACGAGGGTTCAAGCATGTCTGACGTAAAAACATATGAATGAAATCCATATAGTTTACAAAACAAAAAAAAAAGGACCGTTACCTTGTATATATATATATATATATATATATATATATATATATATATATATATATATATATATATATATATATATATATATATATAGTAGTGTTCAGAATAATAGTAGATTCAGTAGATTCTCACAAATCCAACAAGACCAAGCATTCATGATATGCACACTCTTAAGGCTATGAAATTGGGCTATTAGTAAAAAAAAGTAGAAAAGGGGGTGTTCACAATAATAGTAGTGTGGCATTCAGTCAGTGAGTTCGTCAGTTTTATGGAACAAACAGGTGTGAATCAGGTGTCCCCTATTTAAGGATGAAGCCAGCACCTGTTGAACATGCTTTTCTCTTTGAAAGCCTGAGGAAAATGGGACGTTGTCAGAGTTGTGATCTGTAAAAAAAGCAACTCAGTTAACTAACACAGAGAATGATCGCGCTAGAGACTGAATTTCATTTCCTGATCAGGGAGAGCCAGCGTGACCCCTCGTCACTGTCCGTCAGTCAGCTCTGAAGGGCCCGCCCACTCTGCTCCTGAATTTATTGCATACAGACATATTACAAAACAATATATAAGGCACAACTGCGTTTCTTCAGTCAATTCATATTTGTATCACTTTGCACCTGGAGGCGCCTTGTGGTCTTGCTGAGACAGATAGTAATTGTTCTTCAAATTGAAACATTAAAGCGCCAGCCTCAAACTAGTGTACAGGCTGTGTTATTCTCTGTTCAAGGCCGAAATATTAATCTGTGCTCGACAAAAACATAGCTCTAGCAAAACAGTCTGCACATTCATTAAGCAAAAGAACAAATGTTACTTTTCTCATGGGAGCAGTTGTAATGATTACTTCAACAGTTCAGTGTATATTACTGCTTTAACAATGAGTGATTATTTAGAAGAATAATGGTGCATGAAGTCTTATACATTTATATATGTGTATATGAAAAACAGAGAACAGAATCAAAAACAAGATCAAAGGCAGTTCATCAAAGTGAAGGCATCAAAGTAAAGACAAAGACATTAATATTTGATAATAATATTCACAATATATAGAAAACTCTATCAGACGTTCAAGACATTGTTCAGAAGAACAGTGTAGTTTGATTAAAAAGTTGATTGGAGAGGGGAAAACTTATATGCAGGTGCAAAAAATTATAGGCTGTTCATCTACAATGATCTCCAATGCTTTAAAATGAACAACAAAAAAAAAACAGAGACGTGTGGAAGAAAATGGAAAACCATCAAAATGGACAGAAGAATAACCAGAATGGCAAAGGCTCACCCATTGATCAGCTCCAGGATGATCAAAGACAGTCTGGAGTTACCTGTAACTGCTGTGACAGTTAGAAGACGCCTGTGTGAAGCTAATTTATTTGCAAGAATCCCCCACAAAGTCCCTCTGTTAAATAAAAGACGTGCAGAAGAGGTTACAATTTGCCAAAGAACACATCAACTGGCCTAAAGAGAAATGGAGGAATATTTTGTGGACTGATGAGAGTAAAATTGTTCTTTCTGGGTCCAAGGGCCGCAGACAGTTTGTGAGACGACCCCCACACTCTGAATTCAAGCCACAGTTCACAGTGAAGACAGTGAAGCATGGTGGTGCAAGCATCATGATATGGGCATGTTTCTCCTACTATGGTGTTGGACCTATATATCGCATACCAGGTATCATGGATCAGTTTGGATATGTCAAAATACTTGAAGAGGTCATGTTGCCTTATGCTGAAGAGGACATGCCCTTGAAATGGGTGTTTCAACAAGACAATGACCCCAAGCACACTAGTAAACCAGCAAAATCTTGGTTCCACACCAACAAAATTAATGCCTCGCAGATGTGAAGAAATCATGAAAAACTGTGGTGAATGTTAAAGATTTTGTATATATGTTATCACTGTTAAACATTTGTACCTTTGTCTTCTTTCTTATGAAAACATTATTGTGCTGTTTTGCACCAGTCTTAAGATAACCCTGAGAATGCACATATTATTCAACTTTGTTTTAGCATGCTGGGGTCAGGCTGAACTGGGAGTAAAGAACTGGAGGTTGTTTTGACTGTTGTGAATTTATGGCCTTGTGATATGTGATGCTTAGTGTGAAGAACAAGACACTCCAGGCAGATGCAGAACAGATGATAAGTGCAACAAACGAACGGGATGTGCTGACCTTCAACGATAAGATTAAAGGAAAGAAACTGTTTTTCCTTACAGCTGCACTTATTGACGTATGTGTTTATGTTACGGGAAGAAACTTGTCTTGCGTTGTTCCCCCCACCCTTAGGACAAGTTTTATGATGTGGTTAGGGCTTCTCCAATAAAAAGAGCAGGAGCGCAGGCCAGACTTTAGTGTAGCTTTGGTGTACAGCCTGACTGCACTCCTCGCGAGCTAAATTTGACTTTCTGTCTCACTGGTGTTTCTTGACTCTGTTTGTCTTGTTAAAGGTTTTAAGAATGTTTGGAGGAGAAAATACCCAACATTGACTGGGGGCTCGTCCGGGATCTCAACAACACCGGAGGTGTCCGGCGGAGGTCGTCAAGTCCAGACGTAAATCCTTGGCCAAGGTCCGATCGATTGATCGTGTCTGCAATTGTCGACCGCCGTTGGCATCGTCTGGTTGACGAGATTTTCCCGAAGAAGACAGACAGGAGGTCGAGTCAGTGAGTAAAATTTCTTTGTAACAGTACTGAGTGAATGGTGATCAGATCACATAAACAGTTAAATTCCGCAAGCGATGATACAGAATTGTCTGTTAATGAAACACAGTTAAATTCCGAAGGAGGGTGCGGACTCCTCTGTTTATATACGCGTACCGGTAGGGAATAAAAGTGTGATCACATAAACAGTTAAACTCCGTAAACGATGGCGTGGAATCGTCTGTTAATGTAAAGCAGTCCTAATGTAAAGGAGTCCGCCCTCCGCGAGGAGGGCAGACTCCTCTACGGTTAGCGAAGGACGCACGTAGTTAAATTCCGGAAGGAGGGTACGGACTCCTCTGTTTTAAATACGAAGTAATACCGGTTTTGAGAATAAAAGTGTGAGAGTGTAATACTTTGGACAACGTAAGTGACAACCGTGTGTGTGGAAGCAGAGGCAAGTGATTCCGCTTCCTACGGGGAGGTGAAAGGAATCAACCACACGACGGCAAATTAATTGTCACGTCCAAAGAAAGTGAAAACTTCAGATTTAGAACACCCTAGGTGTGCCCCCGTCTGAAGTCCAAATTATAACAAAGAATAATAATAAAAATGGGGGGGAAAGACGTCTAAAAATAAGGAAAATTTATCAACTGACGACTGGAAATTTATGGAAGCAAAAAATCCAAAAGCAACTAAGAAATTGGAGACCTGGATAAATAAACATGACTTTGACGGACGACTGAACCTGACTAGTATTCAGAAGTTGAAGGAAAGGTTAGAAGAGGAACATAAAGGTGATGAGAAAAAGAAGCAGAAAATAGGGGCAGATTTAGTGGCGTTTTGGGAGGAGGAAGCAGAGAACAGACAGAAGGGAGCAGAGAAGCGACGATTAGAGAAAGCAAGGAAAAAGAAAGGCGTAGGTAAGGCAGAAGAAGATGTGATAATTCAGCACAGAGAACCAGAACAACCTCAACAACCACCGTCGGCTGGATCGTCGGTAACAACACATTTATATCCTCCTCTACCAAAGGATGATGACGTACCGCCACCACAGTATGATATGGCAGTAAAACCTAAGGTAAAAAGTGAAAAACAAGAAAAGCCACAAACACGCAGTCAAACAAAAGTGCCTACAGCCCCTCCCATGGAGGAACACAGTGACCAGGACGGTGCCTATCCTATGATAGAAGTACCAAATCCTCGTGCAGGCACAGCAGGACATCGACCAACCATGCTCGTATATCGGACATGGAATGCTGATGATATCAAAGCAGCAGTCGACATGATACCATCACCACATGTCGATATTGAAGGATTTATGCAAGACATAGAAAATATAAGAAAATCTTACCACCTCGATGGCGTTGAAGTCAAACAAGTATGGATGAAAGCATGTGGCCCTAAATGGAGTCAGGTATGCGGAGATTGGAATCCTGTAGACCGGGATGGCGTACCGGTGCAACATGATGATCCAGTCTTGAAAACACGAGTGGAAGCCATGATTACACGAGCAAAAGGTGTGTTAGGACCAAAAATAAATTATACTGAAATTACCAGGACAGCTCAGAAAGAAGGAGAGCCATGGACAGAGTTTAGATGCAGATTTGAGAGTGTATTTAAGGTCCACGGTGGCATAATGCCAGGAACACCAGTGTATGAACAACAATTGAAAAACGCTCTGATCCAGCAATCCAACAAGGATATAAAAGCTTGGATACAGAAACATTGGATTGGACTGCCTACAGGCACATTGGAAGAAACACACATCCACTGTTGTCATGCAGAAGAAGTCTTAAAGCAGAAAAAGACAGGTAACAGCGACAAAGGAGTGTATGTAGCACAAGGAGATGATGAAATATATTACCAACAGGGTAACTTAAGACAGCAGAAGAAGTGGAGACGCCCCCAAAAGCCATGGCAGAACAGACAAGGTGGACAGCCACAACGTCAAGGACCATGGCAACCGCAACAGCAGCGCAGACAGGGAGGGCCACCACGTGGTCCCCTGATTTGTTGGAACTGTGGAAGAGAGGGACACATGTCTAGAAATTGTTCGAATCCACCTGCTGATGGCGCAGCAGGAAGAATTCCACAACGGAATAATCCTCCACAACCACAGTATCCACAATGACTAGATTCCATAATCCATGGCACCACTTCAGACAGCGAATCTGAGTGCGATATGGATTTATGTGCCTTACTGGGAAATCCAGTACCAAAACCTGAAGTGACTTTGTTAGTAAATGGACAACCAGTGGTATTTCTTTGTGACACAGGAGCATGTAGAACCACATGTAATAACAACATACCTGTCCATAAACTAAGCAACGAAACCTTCAGGGTTCGCTCTGCAAATGGACAAACATCAGACGTCCCTATTACTAAACCCATAACCTTGGAAGATCCCTTTGGAATGGCGTGTACAATGCCATTGTTGAACATGCCACAGTGTCCCGTAAATCTGCTAGGACGCGACGGATTGACTGCATTGGGCTTGTCCATAATTGTGGAACAAGGGAAATTAGTTGTTAAGCGCACAGGTGGTGTTAACATGGTGAGAGAAGAAAGCGATGACCCCACATTCCACTATTACTATACATTTGACATTTCTGAAGAAGATACTGCAGGATGGGGTAAAGATGTCGTCTTGCAAGCAACAGCCCTACTGAAACATCCTGAACAAAAGATGTCACCACCTGACCTGCATGTCACAATGTGGCATAAAGATCCTCCAGGTCCGGATGGTGACTATGAAAACAAATTGAAAGACATTTCACCTGTGAAGCTGACAATGACAGATTTGATTCATGATGGCAACTCAACAGCCGTCATAACAGTGACAGGTGCCACTGAAGATGTTTAAAATTGAGATTCACAGGTATGCCATTACATGTGTCACTTTGTAAACCATATTTGACAGAATGGCAAGATTTGGGACTGATAGTCATGACAGCTTTGTCAGCCACTGATTGGAGCAGAGTTGGACCACGAACGGAGTTCAGTCCATCAACTAAATTGTATAAAGTGCCAGTTAATGTCTCATTGGTGCTGACAGCTGGAACACATATTGATGTGTCCACTTCACAATCCTGAGTGTTTCAGTTGAGTCCTGAAGAAGATGATCTTCTTTCTTCAGTACCATCAGGATTGTGGACAACAGGTCCTTCAGACGTAGGACTGATTAAAAATGCACAACCTGTAGTTATAAGACCAAAAACAGAATACAGACCATGTGTAAGACAATATCCATTGAAACCTGATGCAATTGAAGGAATTAGGCCAGTAATAGAGGATTTGTTAACAGCAGGAGTAATAGTGCCATGTCCAGATTCACCATGTAACACACCCATATTTCCTGTAAAAAAGGCTCCGCCCTCAGTGGGATGGAGAATGATTCAAGATCTGCAGGCAGTAAATGCTGCTGTGATTAAAAGAGCACCATGTGTTCCAGACCCACACACCTTGTTAAATTCGCTGAGACCAAATTCTAATAGTTTCTCAGTAATTGACATAAGTAATGCATTCTTCTCTGTGCCAGTACACCCAGATAGTCAATTCTGGTTTGCTTTTACCTTTAAAGGACAACGATATACATTTACCAGATTACCGCAGGGTTACGCAGAGAGTCCAACTATTTATTCTCAAGTCATGTCAGCATGTTTAGCCAATTTCGTTCCACCGGCAGATAGCCAACTATTAGTGTATGTTGATGACATTTTGATTGCCTCTGACACACGAGAAAACTGCATAACTGACACAGTAGCATTATTATGTTTCTTATTTAATAATGGCCACAAAGTGAGTAAGAACAAAGTTCAGTTGTGTAGGGATAAAGTAAAATATTTAGGACATGAATTATCAGCCACAGGGCGTACTATCCTGTCTGACAGGAAGGAAGCGATTTTATATGCTCCGAAACCACAAACTAAAAGACAGATGATGTCATTTCTTGGACTGACTAATTACTGCAGGGCATGGATTCCCTGCTATGCAGAATTGACTAGTCCACTTTCTGATTTGATGTACAAAGATGATATTTCAATGTCAACCGTGTTGGAATGGAACAAAGAAGCTGAGGAAGCTTTTGTGAAAGTAAAACAAACGTTAGTGTCATCTACAGTTTTGACACTACCAGATTATAGTAACAGACAGCCAGTACGCTTTCAGTACAGTGCATGTGTTTGCAAAACTGTGGGAAGAGCGTGGAATGGTGACATCATCTGGAAAGCCGGTGACTCATGCCACTCTCCTAACTGCAGAAAGCTGTGAAATTGCCTAAACAAATTGCTATATGCAAATGTGCGGCTCACACCAAAGGCTCTGATATAGTTTCACAAGGAAATGATTTTGCTGACAGAGCTGCGAAGGCGGCAGCAGCAGCAGCTTCTTCTATTTTTGTTGTACAGGAAACCACTCCAGATTTGCACTTAGGTCACATACTGCTTGCTGAGATGCAACAGCAGGCACCTGAGAAAGAAAGGCAGATGTGGTTAAACAAAGGAGCTACATTCGCAAATGATTTGTACTTATGACCACAAAAGAAACCCATATTGCCAAAAAATATGTTTAAATGGGCAGCTATCATGAGCCATGGCGTGACGCATGTCTCATCAGGGGGTATGATATCGCAATTGCAATCTATTTTTTGTCTTTATGGGTTCGATGCATATGCAAAACAGCATTGTAGAGTATGCATGACATGTGCAAAACACAACTCACAAGGCAATTTGAGACCCCAAAGAGGCAAATTTCCAACACCACAATATCCCTTTCAAGTGATTCATATGGATTATATACAGCTGAGTAAACATGAAGGAAAAGAATTTTGTTTAGTCATAATTGATGCGTTCTCAAAATGGGTAGAATTGTTCCCCACAAAACATGCAGATGCACTTACAGTGGCTAAAGCATTGTGCAAAGACATCATTCCACGATTTGGAATACCAGAAACAGTCTATTCAGATAATGGAGCGCATTTTGTTAATACAATAGTGCAATACGTAGGAGAAGCGCTACAGATTAATCTCAAAAATCATTGTGCTTATCATCCACAAAGTGCCGGATTAGTGGAAAGGATGAATGGAACAGTAAAAAACAGACTTAGAAAGACAATGGAGGAAATAGGCAGACCATGGACACATTGTGTAGATTTGGTAAAAATGTATATAAACATAACTAGTACCATGGGGTTAACACCGTATGAAACATTGTTTGGCAGAAAATACCGATTGCCATATTATGGGCAAATTTGGGATGTACCTGAGGAAGCCAATTTGGCAGATTACATGAGGAAGATGTTAGAAAGACAACGAGGGAGAGTTCCAAACACTGATGATCCCATTTCTCCACAGGAGGACCCTAAAGTGGTACCTGGAGACTGGGTGTTGATAAGAAGCATCAAGAGAAAACACTGGCATTCACCTAAATGGGAAGGGCCCCATCAAGTACTACTCACAACACCCACAGCTTTGAAAATAGGGGAAAGAAGTACATGGATTCATTTAACTCACTGTAAGAAAGTCATTTCTGCAGACACAGACAAACAGTAAGAACAGTAGGACAAGACTAGTAATAGTGTGTGAGCTTGGTGTTAAGATCCAGGCTAGACACGAAAGCTAGCAGAAGACATTAAGAAACCACTGTTCTGAACATAGGTGTGCTGTAGTGTGCAGAAATGGCGAAAGAAAAAAACAAAAAGAACGAGGGTTCCTGGACCCCATGGACAGTCCTTATTATGCTACTTTTCTTTTTCGGATTGGGCTTATTATTAAAAGCCATAAGCACGGGACATGATAATAAGGATCACATCCGCAGATTGCAGAGACCAAAAAGAAGTAACGAAGACCCCAGTCCGATAATAAATGCCACAGTACATAGGTGTGATAGGAACAATGCGTACCGATTTGGTGTACAAGCCTGCATTCCTAGAAATGCTTCTGTGGTCATCTCTGTACCATATAGTGCTCTTACCCATGGAACATGGGATGGTGACAGAGGGACTAATTACGGAAATAGTTTCTCATGGTATATGACCAATGATCAACTAGATAAGAGATGGGAAACGTTGGTAGCCGATGAATGGAGTAGATGGACACCAGGATGGGCACAAACCGAGTGGGCTAAGTACCAGAGTCAAATTCTTAAAATGTATCAAACAGATGATAAGCTGTTTATAGTGGTGAATACCACAGAAAAAGGAACCATATTCCCACCTGATATAAAGGGAGACTGTTGGTTGTTCCTCCTTTGGGTATACAAATCAGGAAAAGATCCGTATTTCCATTTTTTCCTCTGTGAAACAGATAGAGTACAGCAACCAATATTGACAGAATTAAGTACGTCAAAGGGGGTGTCCATACAAGGCACAAAACACATGAAAACAGATGACTGGTTCCTGGTAACCACAGGAATTAGTGGACAAAATAACAATTGGCTTTTAATGGCAGAACAAGCAGGACTAGCTACAAAGAAGGACTGTGTTGTATGTATGGGACCCAGACCTATATTACAGGTAATACCGGCAGCATTACCCACAGACTGTCTGTTGACTGTAATGACACAGACATACATTGCAGCGAGCAACGATTGTTCTAAGTGGGACAAGATCTATCCATTAACCAAATTGACTAAGATTAAACCTTTATTTTCAAGCAAAGTTGGGCATGCTAACCATACATGTGTAAACTTGACAGGGACAAGTAAGACTTTGGGTAGCTTAAACCACACTGCCTGGTGTAAGGATGTGGTCCATAGTAATCCCACATTCAAACCTGTCAGTAGGAGTGACGTATGGTGGTGGTGTGGTGATAACAGAATCTTTGACAGACTGCCAAGAAATGTGTCAGGTTATTGTGCGTTAATATCATTATTGTTACCAGTTAAAGCCATGCCCATGACACCTGAAGAAGTCATGACATATACAGCCTCTCTCATTCCTGAAGACTGGCAGAAAGGCATAATCAGACATAGAGTAAAAAGAGATTGGAAAGGAGTGGGAGATCCAACATATATTGATGCGATAGGAGTCCCCAGAGGAGTGCCTGACGAGTATAAACTGGCTGATCAGATAGCAGCTGGATTCGAATCCTCCATCTGTTGGTGGTGTTCAATTAATAAGAACGTGGACAGAATAAACTACATCCACTACAATGTACAAAAATTAGGAAATTGGACTGAGGAAGGGTTTAAGGCTGTCCATTCGCAGTTAGAAGCCACGTCCCTTATGGCCTTCCAGAACCGTATTGCTCTGGATATGTTGTTGGCAGAAAAAGGTGGTGTTTGTGCCATGTTCGGAGAACAATGCTGCACATTCATTCCCAACAACACAGCTGCAGATAGTAGCCTCACTCAAGCCATCGACGGTCTGAGGACGTTGAACAGGAAGATGAAAGAGCACAGTGGAGTAAACACCAAAGGCTGGGACTGGTGGCTGGAAGGGATGGGAAAATTGAAGTCTTTGATTTCTTCACTATTCAATCAATCAATCAACTTTTTTCTTATATAGCGCCAAATCACAACAAACAGTTGCCCCAAGGCGCTATTAGTGTCTATAGCAGTATTTGCTGCGATTCTAACATTGTGTGGATGTTGTTGTATTCCATGTCTTCGAGGCCTTGCAAATAGAATGATAACCACAGCAATAGGTCCAGGACCAGGAGGGGGACCAGCTTCATATCCACTCCTGGGGCAAAACGACGAGGAGGAGGAAGAGGGCTCTCATGACCTGTACCCAGACCAATGGAAGTATGATGACCCAGACACCGATGATGATGACAATGATGACATAACCTCTGGGGTGTAAGCCTGTAGAACATACCATGATGAACCTCTTAGTGAAAATCTCAAAAGAAGTGCTAAGCTGGGTGATGCCTACTATGTGTTTAACAGGCGATAAACAGGAGGGGAATGTTAAAGATTTTGTATATATGTTATCACTGTTAAACATTTGTACCTTTGTCTTCTTTCTTATGAAAACGTTATTGTGCTGTTTTGCACCAGTCTTAAGATAACCCTGAGAATGCACATATTATTCAACTTTGTTTTAGCATGCTGGGGTCAGGCTGAACTGGGAGTAAAGAACTGGAGGTTGTTTTGACTGTTGTGAATTTATGGCCTTGTGATATGTGATGCTTAGTGTGAAGAACAAGACACTCCAGGCAGATGCAGAACAGATGATAAGTGCAACAAACAAACGGGATGTGCTGACCTTCGACGATAAGATTAAAGGAAATAAACTGTTTTTCCTTACAGCTGCACTTATTGACGTATGTGTTTATGTTACGGGAAGAAACTTGTCTTGCGTTGTTCCCCCCACCCTTAGGACAAGTTTTATGATGTGGTTAGGGCTTCTCCAATAAAAAGAGCAGGAGCGCAGGCCAGACTTTAGTGTAGCTTTGGTGTACAGCCTGACTGCACTCCTCGCGAGCTAAATTTGACTTTCTGTCTCACTGGTGTTTCTTGACTCTGTTTGTCTTGTTAAAGGTTTTAAGAATGTTTGGAGGAGAAAATACCCAACAGTTATACAACTAAATACTAGTTTAGTGATTCACAGGATTGATAAAAAAGCAGTTTGAACAGAATAGTTTTGAGTTTGTAGCGTCAACAGCAGATGCTACTATTATTGTGAACACCCCCTTTTCTAATTTTTTTTTACTAATAGCCCAATTTCATAGCCTTAAGAGTGTGCATATCATGAATGCTTGGTCTTGTTGCATTTGTGAGAATCTACTGAATCTACTGGTACCTTGTTTCCCATGTAACAATAAGAAATATACTCAAAACCTGGATTAATCTTTTTAGTCACATAGCACTACTATTATTTTGAACACTGTATATATATATATATATATATATGTATATATATATATGTATATATATATATATATATATATATATATATATATATATATATATATATATATATATATATATATATACACGAGGTCTGTGAGAAAAGTATCCAACCTTATTATTTTTTTAAAAAACCATATGGATTTGAATCACGTGTGATTACATCAGCCAAGCTTGAACCCTCGTGGGCATGCGAGAGTTTTTTCACGCCTGTCGGTGATGTCATTCGCCTGTGAGCACGCCTTGTGGAAGGAGTGGTCCAGCCCCCTCCTTGGATTTTCATTGTCTGAGAAGTTGAGAGACTGGCGCTGTGCTTGATCAAAATTTTTTCAAAAACTGTGAGGCACATCCGAGTGGACACCATTTGAGAAATTCAGCTGGTTTTCGGTGAAAATTTTAACAGCTGATGAGAGATTTTGGATTGTTTCTATCGCTGTAAGGACTTCCCACAGAGCGGGATGTCGCGTAGCCCTCCGAGGCGATGTCGTCATCCTGTTTCAAGCTGAAAACCTCCATATTTAAGCCTCTGTTGACCCAGGACGTCCTGAGAGAACAGAGAACTTTTAGAAGAGGTCGGAATCAGCAGTTTATCCGGACATTACACTGTTAAAGGAGATTTTTTTAATGAAAGACATGTGGACGGATTGGCGCGCCCGCCACAGGAAAAACACCTCCGTTGGAGTTGGAACATGCCCTGCTGTTAAACAATTTCTCAGATACTCACTCAACTGAAAGCCACCAAAAGCTGCCTGGATTTTACAAATGGTTATCAACACGGAGGTGTTTTTCCTGTGGTGGGCGCACCGCGCCAGCTTCGAGCCGACGCGCCAATCCGTCCGCACGTCTTTCATTAAAAAAAATCTCCTTTAACAGTGGAATGTCCGGATAAACTGCTGATTCCGACCTCTTCTGAAAGTTCTCTGTTCTCTCACAACGTCCTGGGTCAACAGAGGCTTAAATTTGGAGGTTTTCAGCTTGAAACAGGATGATGACGTCGCCTTGGAGCGCTGTGCAACGTCCTGCTCCGTGGGAAGTCCTTACAGCGATAGAAACAATCCAAAATCTCTCATCAGCAGTTAAAATTTACACCGAAAACCAGCTGAATTTCTCGAATGGTGTCCACTCGGATGTGCCTCACAGTTCTTGAAAAAATTTTGATCAAGCACAGCGCCAGTCTCTCAGCAACTTCTCAGACAATGAAAATCCGATGAGGGGGCTGGACCACTCCTTCCACAAGGCGTGATCACAGGCGAATGACGTCACCGACAGGCGTGAAAAAACTCACGCATGCGCACGAGGGTTCAAGCTTGGCTGATGTAATCACACGTGATTCAAATCCATATAGTTTTAAAAAAAAAATAAAACTGTCGGTTTCTTTTCTAATAGACCTCGTATATATATAATATATATATATTATATATATAATATATATATATATTATATATATATATATATAGAATAATATATCTGTTGCCCTTGACCAATGTCCTGCACTGTTTCACTTTATCACCACCACACCACTTGCAGTGTCTTCACAAAAATCTGCTGCTGCTACAAATACTAAATGGTTTGCACTTTTAACTATTACCTCAGACACTACACTGTAAATACTTGTGCACTTTTCTGTCCTTATTGTTGAAATGTCTTGTCCTGTCATCAACGAGGGAAGGTGAGAAATGAAATTTTGATTCTTTGTATGTCCAGTACATGTGAAGAATTGACAATAAAGCCGACTTTGACCTTGACCTTGTTTGCTACATTTAAGATGTGTGGAATTTACTAAACGCAGACAGATTATCTGGAATTTTGTTTTGGCAAATTTTCAAGGTCTCTACTGTACTCTACTACTGGCCAGTAGTGTTCATGGCAGTATTCAAACTGAAGCTGGGCTGATATTTTCAATCACTGTACTCAGTTCCAGCTCAAACTGTACCACAGAACCGCACGGTGTAAAAGTTCAGAGCGCACGATTTATGTTCTCACACACATTGTACCTTCAAAAACCACACGTCGGACTCGTGTTTCCAGATGCAAAACATAAAGAGAAGCTTTTTTTCAAACTTAATTTACAGAAACTCTTGATGGGAGACATCAAAGTTTAAAAAAAAACATTACAAGACAGGTCTGTGGTGTTTGCACAGGCACAGTGAGTTCACCTACCTACCTGCCCACTACTGGATGGTGGGCAGGTTGGACGCTTGTAGCGCTTCAGCAGCGGGATACCCTCACGACGGCCGACCAGAATCTCAAACAGGTTTGATTTTGACCATACGATCACTGATCAGGAGGTGGTCGTGAGACGTTAAACGCAGCTCGTTACTCCATGTATACTAAACGATGCAGGATGCACGATTAACCTGAAACTCAGTGCGATCCAAAAAATTCTCACACGAATGAAAAATCAGCTGAGAAAGGGCTAAAACTCGCACTGGCACCAGTAGATCATGGCAGTGTTATATTTATTTGGACGCCAGTTATATCAGATGGTTATTATTACAACTTGGCTTTTTTTTAATGCCTTTTTTTTTTTTTACAAATAAAAAAATGACATATTTTAGAAAAGCACATTTATCTGTAAACCCCAACACACGACACACCTCACATTAACGCGTTGGTTTACACAGAATAAATGAGTCAACCAGTCAGTGTTAGTGGAGGCACATTTTACCCAGAATGCCATCTGTCTGTGTTTGTTACAAAACTTCAGAATTAGTGCATTATTCAACATTAAAAGATATATGTTATATTTTAACTTTGCACAAATGACAGAATTGACATTAATGGAGTTATTCTATCAGTATTCATTTTATTTATACACCAAATCATAAGTCAGCATTGCTTTATTTTCCAAGATCTCGGCCTGACGGCAGCACTGTGATTAAGCAGAGAGTTGAGCTTTGTGGCTCCTCTCAGCTGCGTTTGTGCTGGAAGCCTTGTAGTAAACTGGAGCTTCCAGCAGGGGGCAGGACGCTCAAAGACAGAAGTGCTGACTCATTGTTTGGGCCTGTCATCGCCTTTGATGCTTTCAGAAGCGATTGTGATGTTAAACTCAAAATCAACTTGTTAGTAGTTGCAAGTGTGTGACTCTACTGGTGGTTGGCTCTCACTGCGGTATTGTATCACTTCCTGTTCCGGAGCACAGCGGTGTTTTGCTGTATGTTAGCTGTTTAATATGTGTAGTTAGATTGATCTAGTTAACTAAATAACGATTTGTTTCACAGTGTAATCTTCACGTGCCTTAACTAAAGCACTCCTTCTGCTGAATCACCTCTAAATTATTTACACATTATTCACTTTGTGTGTTTTTAGGAATCCGCTAGTTTAGCGCAGCTACTAGCTCTTAGCCGGTTTAGCATGGCGGCTTCTCCTGTCTCTCCTGCACTTTTCTGCTCTGGGTGTGAAATGTTTAGTTATTCCTCGGCCTCCTTTAGCAGTAATGGTACTTGTAATAAGTGTAGCTTATTCGTAGCTTTGGAGGCCAGGCTGGGCGAATTGGACTCGGCTCCGCACCGTGGAAAATTCTACAGCTAGCCAGGCCCCTGTAGTCGGTGCGGACCATGGTAGCTTAGCTGCCATTAGTTTCCCTCTGGCAGAACCCGAGCAGCCGGGAAAGCAGGCCGACTGGGTGACTGTGAGGAGGAAGCGTAGTTCTAAACAGAAGCCCCATGTACACCACCAACCCGTTCACATTTCTAACCGTTTTTCCCCACTCGACGACACACCCGCAGAGGATCAAACTCTGGTTACTGGCGACTCTGTTTTGAGAAATGTGAAGTTAGCGACACCAGCAACCATAGTCAATTGTCTTCCGGGGGCCAGAGCAGGCGATATTGAAGAAAATTTGAAACTGCTGGCTAAGGGTGGTGTCCAAAAAATGAGGTGGGCTTCATAGATAATTGGCAAAGCTTCTGGGGAAAACCTGGTCTTGTTAGGAGAGACGGCATCCATCCCATTTTGGATGGAGCAGCTCTCATTTCTAGAAATCTGGCCAATTTTATTAAACCCTTCAAACCGTGACTATCCAGGGTTGGGACCAGGAAGCAGAGTTGTAGTCTTACACACCTCTCTGCAGCTTCTCTCCCCCTGCCATCCCCTCATTACCCCATCCCCGTAGAGATGGTGCCTGCTCCCAGACCACCAATAATGGAAAGATGTCCAGTTTGAAGGGCCAGACAGGGTTGACCACCAGACAGACGCTGGACAGACTGGTGAATGAAGGGAACATTGACAAGAAGCAGAGACTGATTTTATTCTGCGAAGATATTTTTTGAGACTGCATCCAAGAAAGTTTATCAAAAATGGCCCCTGAATGACAAGGCACTTGAACATGTCAGGTTTGTGGACATCTACCAGGAGATTGTAGATTTCACCGATGTGGAGTTCTTCATCCAGAAGAATCCAACGTTTTCAGCAGCACCTAAGGACATTGAGATGATGCAGGAGGAGTTAATGGAATACCAGCTTCTGCTGCAGAAGGCCGTCCCTAAACATGTTTGGAATGATGAAAGAATGAAGCTTCCGGGTGAAGATGCAGAGGAGGACGTCACCTATTTCAGGATGGATGTGATCTGGGGACACTGGTCATCAATTCAAATGGGCAGTGGTTCACTGAAGCTTAGCAGTGTAGCCACTGTTGTTTTGCTGCTCCATCATTTGAATGCTGAAGATGCGTCTGACTGATGACAAAAAACAAAACTCCATCATTGCAGATGATGGCACCCAGCTGGCATCATCAATAACAGTCAAGATGACAAAAAACAAAAAAGAAACAGGTGAACTGCTGAAATAAGCCAAGAAAGCTACATGGAACTACAAGAAACACATGTAGCACAACTTAATCAAACCTTGCAAAAACAGAAAGTAAAATTGTGTAATAATAGTTGATTATTAGTTTTGTGTGTATTTTGTGATGTTAGTATCTTAAAACTCACATTTTTATCTTCATAATCACTAAATTCAGAAGATTGCACTATTTGACTTCAAAATTATAACTAGAAGCACCGGAGAGCGCAAACCTTGGCCAAGTCACATGGAATACCCTTTGGCAAAGAGACTTTCACGCTTCTACCGTCATATTTCAGATTCAGTGGTTACCCCTCTGGGGTCCGAGGGCATTTTCTGGACAGTTCACTCGCCTGGCACAAATGTTTATTATTGCTGTTAACAGCTCTCCCTGCATCCCACAATCACGTTTTACAGGACAACCTGTACTTTCAAAATATATATGCTATCGTTGTGTTTTATAAGTGTAATAAAGGTTTACAATCAGAAATAAGAAAAAGCTGAAAATAATTTTCCACACACATTTATTCAAAACACACAGCAAACTATAATAAACAACTGTTTTGACATTTTATAAAGGTAATTTGGGCTCTTGTGTGAAAGACTGTACAACAAAAAGGTTCAAACAATAAACAAATGCAGATTTTGAACAGTATATACAAAATAGTCTATGCGTTTTGTCTTCATCTCAAAGCAATTTCTGTCTGCTATTACACAAAGGTTACATCACAAACTTTTCCTTCCATGAAACTGTTTGTTCTCTCGTGCTCTGAAAGCAACATTCACACTTCGAGGCTCATTCAGTTTGAGGAGCGGCCCCTCCCCCCTCGCTCCATTGATTGGCAAACAGTGCTTTACGCTGGAGCGAGAGCGCTTACCACAGGCTTATCCAGTAACATTCACAGGAAAACTAGTCGAGCAATCCTGATACTCACACACTGAGCGGTGAGATTGTATGAGAGGCCCTCCGTCTGCTCACTTTCGCTGTGCGTAATGGCGCAGGGTGCATTGGAGCAGCCAGGGGGCTATTCAAACGGGTCAACTAGTAACACATCACTCCTAAAAACAATCTTTGGTGTGTCACGTGAGGTGAATCTGGCCTGCGACTGGATTTCGGAAAACCATGTGACAGTAAACCAATTCCGATTGGATGCTCACATTGCTCACGTCATCACACAGCTTCTATGAGGAGTACAAAGATGGTGGACGGTGGCTCAAAAATCTGCAGAGTTAAATTTTCAGCAAAAAAGTACGTTTCTATCTCATGTCATTAAAAAGTTATAATTTAGTAAAGCTTGGTCTCAGCTGTCGTATATGACGTTGTCGGCCCCAGAGGGTTAAACCCTTAGATCTTCAGTAAATGTATTTATAAAGAAAAACTGCATGAACTACACAAGTTTTTTTTCATTTACAATGACAAGTTTATTCAATGAGGAGAACCAAATGCTAAATTATTGTTGTGTCATAAGTTAATTTTTGTTACATGATACAGACACAAATTACAGAACAAATATACAGGAATCAAACTTCTATTCAAATATTTTACAACAACAACAACAAAAACTTTATTCAAGCTGTTAAACCTTTATTCAACCATTGTACAAAAAAGAAAAAAGGGGAATAATGCCAGAAGATGTGTCCGTGACAACGGTCCGACAGAGACGCTTCATGGCTTCTTCTTGTCCGAGTCACTCGTCCAGCGGGACCATCAACAGCTTGAGCTCGTTGAATGCGCTGCCATGGCGGCCGACTTGCTCCGCCTTCTTCTTGACCAGAGCATTCAAGTCCATGAGGTATTTCAAGCAGGTTCTGCAGCGCTGGTACCTGGAATGACAAACAGTGCCACCTTCAGGTCAGTTTGACATCAAAAACCAGTGATGAAAGTATGCCATGGGAAAAAAAAAAAAAAAAAAAAACACAAAACACTGAAAAGTTTTGCCCAAGGGCTGAAGCCCCTGGCAGGGGGTCTGGGGGGTTCTTCCTCAGAAGAATTTGAAATCTCAGATACTCTCAGCTACATTCTGGTGTATTTTCAGGTCTATTTACCACAAATAAAAAAAAAAGAATCTCCAAAAAATTAAATTAGTTGTTTGGTCAGGTCCATGTGTCCAGTTTCAGTCCCAGTTCCTGCCTGCGTTCTTCTGTCTTTTTTTTTGGCTTTTAGCAGTTTCTTTTTAAAAATATAAATATTGCTTATATTGAAAGGTACTAAATTAATTTATTCACTTTTCATATCATGTAAATAAGCCATCTCACAGTTTCGAGTGCACATGCCTGGGAGATCCTCCGGGTCAACGGTCACGGGACCCAAACAGCAGTTAGCTGCAGGTTTAAACCGTATGGCTGGAGTTTGCATGTCTGCTTTCTTCTTCTTCTTCACGACTGTCACAATTATCCACGTTACTGCTAAATCTCGTGTGGCTGAGCGCCAACTGTCCCTCTGAGAAGTTGAGGCCGACCGCATGGGACCAAGTAACTCGTTAGCATGGCGGAGTCTGGTTTGTTATTGGAATAAACCAGACAAAACGCTCCCTCAGCTAAGAACAGTGAGAATAAACCCCGACAGGAGCCGGCGGGAGCCAGAGAGCCATCAGTCTGTCCATCCTTTCTGAGGTTTCCTGTGTCGAGTCAAATTAATCCGCAGGCTCCTGGTGGTGCCCTTCCTGCCCCCGTCTTCCCGGTGGACACTACCTGGCAGGTCATGGGAATAATGCCGCCGGATCGCAAGTTGTCATCGCTTATGGTCGGATCTACAACGGTATCTGATCGTCTTCGAGCCTCTGACTTTTGTTTCTGATTAATGAAAACATTCTTGGTCCAATAATTTCACCTCTCGCCCTCCGGCCATCCCTCTTAATCATGACCAGTGTTGCCACAGTTACTTTGAAAAATTAATCCAATTACTGATTACTCAAGTTTAAAAGTAATTAAGTTAGATTACTAGTTACTTTTAGCAGCTGCTGACCCCCCACCATGAAAATGAAAACCTGTTTTGCCAGAACTCACTTTACAGTCGCACTTTCTTGACATCAATGAACATAAATACTTGTTTTATAAAAAATTAAATAAAGTCAGTCTTTCTTGACCTCACATTTAACTGTTGACGGTACTGTAACAGTAAAAATGTACAATTTCTAACCAACATTGTTTATAAATGTAACTACTAAATTCTTTCTAACATTTTAGTTGTTGAAATTATTATTATAAGTAGTAATTGTATGAAATAATGTCGGGCTGTTGTGGGGAGTCCCCCCCGTTCCCATCCTGTGTGGATTCAACCCTGACCCTTGCTGTCTGATCAGAAGCATGGATAGCGTTTATTTATACAGAAAACACGATCAGATTGACAGGTAAGGTTTTATCAACTTTTTTTTAATGACATGTCGTCCTCAGAAAGACTTTAGGTGCATTTTGGTGAAACAAAAAAGAGTTAGTATTTGTTGATTACACGATGTGGATCAGCTGTTTGTAGTGAGGACACACAGAGCAGCACAGAGTTTTAAATAAAGAGAAAGAAAGCTTAAATATGTCTTTGTAAAGTCACAGCTCTGAGCACTTTGAGAGAAAACTGTTTATCAACTCGGAGCACAGCGGAGGCAAAGTGGACAACTGAACGCTGCGCTCCTGACACCGGTGTGAGGTGCTCAGCGCTCCCCCTCTGAGCACGGTTTTAATTCTGCGATCAACCCCCAATACAAAAATAATAGTAATGCACAGTGACGTGGAGAAGCAACTGTAATTTGATTATTGACTTGGTAGGATTAATGCATTAGATTACTCGCTACTGAAGAAAGTGGTCAGATTAAAGTAACGAGTTACCGGCATCATTGATCATGGCCCCAGTTAAGAGAAGAAAACCCACAAAATAGACCCACAGTCCTATTCCATTATTCCTAGCCGGAGTATCCAGGTGACCCGCCTGCTGTGAGCACTCTAATTTTCAAAGTAAACGCATTATGACAGATATACAATCCACCGACTCACTGAGGAAATGATGTCATGCAGATTGTATTGTCTTTGGAGGGGTGTTTATCACTGCTTAAGCCTGGTTCACACGGCAGGATTTTAAAAGTATCTTTCGGTTTCCAAAACCTGAGAGACCACACACGTGGAGATAAAAAAATCATAGATCTGACAGGTTTGGTGGTACAGTGTGTGGTGTTCAGCCACACGGTGAGGACAACACCACCACACACAAACAGACTTCACACACCAACATTCCCAAGTCAGACAGGAAATCTTGCAAAATCTCTCGAGATTAAATGTGACTTCTGAGTAAACAGACGGAGATACTTTGTGGACTATTTACAACAGAGGGAAAAAAACGATACAAAAAGAAAAAGAAAAGGTGTTCTTTAAAGGAGTGGAGACAGCGCCACCACCGGACTTTCTGGTAAGTCAGAACAGCTGTTTTGATTTTATTTTCCGCTCCGTGCGTCAGTCACCTCGCTTTCTGATTGGCTGAACGTCACATTCAGCAGGCCGCGTACTTGTTTTGGTCAGAGGACAAATACGCACTGCGATATCGGGCCAAAAAAATCCAACATGTTGAATATCCCCGATTTGCGATCGGAGCGCTCCTGACGCCCTTCCGATGAGAGTGAGAGATGACAGTGCTCCTAACACACCACACACGGCAGGAATATCTGATAAGATTATCTTTAGCATCATCACCATTGTCGGGGCATCCTTAAGATTGTCGGAAGGAGAAGATCGGGTCCGATGTGGACCTAATTATCCTGCCGTGTGAACCCGGCCTTAGTTGTTACATCTGATTCTTTGTTATCGATACTGACAGTTGTCACTGTCTTCCTTTGTTCTGTGCTGCCCTAATAAAGTCCAAAAATACCCCCCGCCCCCGAACACTCAGCTAAGAGCATCGAGATCCAACTACAAGCTTTTTAACTGCCGCAACTTTAAGATACACTGTTGGAGCTGGAATTAACAGACAGACACAAAACACTGACAAAGAGAGAAATGACTTGGATTTAAATAGCGCCGCTCACACGCGTCGGCTGTGTTTGGGTCAGATGACCTTTCACCTCTCCCACAATGCAGTGCGTCACCTGAGAGTGTGAGACGGCTTACAGAGGTGAAATCACTGTCCATCTGTCTAGACTCTGACTTAAATATTATAAAAAGGACATTAATTTTACATTAAAAGTGCATTTATTTTCTTATGTATAATGTAAGTAATGAATAAAGATACCTTCTTAGCTCCCTGCTTGTTTTCCTGAGTTAAACTCACGTCTCTATGCTAATGGTGTTAGCATTGTTAGTAGCTTCGGTAGCTGTTAGCGCCACTTAATGTATGATTACACAGCTCATAACTTTTAATGTCCACAACAAAGTAAACCATTAGAACGACGGCGCAGTCCCCACAAACAGGTTTTAATAAACAGCCAAAGCAAAGATAGCCCTTCTTCTTCGTTGGATTTGATTGGCGGCTTGCAAATCAACATGGCGGACTATCACCACCAACTGTTTGGGCGTGGAACATGAATGGACTCTTGACATTATGTTATGAACAACAACACAGAAAAGTTCACCATGTAAGTGAAAACCCGGGTTTCCGGTCATTTCCAGAAAACTTTCATCACTGAAAACCCTCTGAACCACCAGCGTGAGTCAAGGGGTTGGGTGAAACTACACAGACACACCCACACAACAGTGATTGGTTTGCTGTGTGCATAGAGAACTTTGAAAACGAGGCACCAGCAAACCGCGAGTAGTAAAGACACTGAAGTTGAGCGGCTCCTCGTGGACGCCGGCTGTGAATGTTTTTGGATTTTAGGACTCGCCTCTGCTCTGTGATACTGGTCAGGGTGGGTTCTGGTCTGTGTGCATTTCTCCATGTAAAAACCGGAATCGACTCAGGAAAGACAGCTCAGTGTAAAACTTGTGCCAAATCCTGATGTGGATTCACAGCGGTGCCCCTGAACGGACGGACAGTCGGTTTTCGTTGTTGTTCTGGACATTTGATTACGAGTCGATGCCTCGCTGGTTTTGGATACAAATCAACTTGCACCCACACCAAGCTTGGCTCTGACCTTTGACCCAAGCACCACTGTCCTCTGGAAAGCAGACGGTAAGAATAAAAACAGTAAAAACTAAAACCTGACATGGAACAGAAATGTCACTAAAAGCTGCTGCCGCCAAAGGACATGTGACCTTCGACCCTGACTATTCAAAATCCATGATGACTTTTTATTACCCCCCATTATGAAATACAGGAGGAATATAGCGATTAGCATGTGCATCCGTCCAGGTGTTCGTCTTCGTTTGTTATCGTGATCTCTCAAGAACCAGTTAACCAGTTTCATCCAGATTATTAAGGTGGAGGTTATGTTTTCGCCCGCTAGTCTGTTAGTCTGTGAACAGCCTGTAACCCACAATTTTTCATCTATTCTTATGAAAGTTTTACTGAAGGTTCATATCCTGATAGGTCAGAAGTGATTCAACTTTCAAGGTCATAGGTCAAAGTCAGGAAAAATCTGAGAAAATCCTTTAACACTGAAGGAATATTCAAAAATTCTTAACTCAAATTTCTTTCATATTTCAAATCAAATCAATTTTATTTATATAGCGCCAAATCACAACAAACAGTTGCCCCAAGGCGCTTTATACTGAAGGCAAAGGCCATACAATAATTACAGAAAAACCCCAACGGTCAAACGACCCCCTGTGAGCAAGCACTTGGCAACAGTGGGAAGGAAAAACTCCCTTTTAACAGGAAGAAACCTCCAGCAGAACCAGGCTCAGGGAGGGGCAGTCTTCTGCTGGGACTGGTTGGGGCTGAGGGGAGAGAATCAGGAAAAAGACATGCTGTGGAAGAGAGCAGAGATCAGTCACTAATGATTAAATGCAGAGTGGTGCATACAGAGCAAAAAGAGAAAGAAACAGTGCATCATGGGAACCCCCCAGCAGTCTAAGTCTATAGCAGCATAACTAAGGGATGGTTCAGGGTCACCTGATCCAGCCCTAACTATAAGCTTTAGCAAAAAGGAAAGTTTTAAGCCTAATCTTAAAAGTAGAGAGGGTGTCTGTCTCCCTGATCCCAATTGGGAGCTGGTTCCACAGGAGAGGAGTCTGAAAGCTGAAGGCTCTGCCTCCCATTCTACTCTTACAAACCCTAGGAACTACAAGTAAGCCTGCAGTCTGAGAGCGAAGCGCTGTATTGGGGTGATATGGTAATATGAGGTCCCTAAGATAAGATGGGACCTGATTATTCAAAACCTTATAAGTAAGAAGAAGAATTTTAAATTCTATTCTAGAATTAACAGGAAGCCAATGAAGAGAGGCCAATATGGGTGAGATATGCTCTCTCCTTCTAGTCCCTGTCAGTACTCTAGCTGCAGCATTTTGAATTAACTGAAGGCTTTTCAGGGAACTTTTAGGACAACCTGATAATAATGAATTACAATAGTCCAGCCTAGAGGAAATAAATTCATGAATTAGTTTTTCAGCATCACTCTGAGACAAGACCTTTCTAATTTTAGAGATATTGCGTAAATGCAAAAAAGCAGTCCTACATATTTGCTTAATATGCATATTGAAGGACATATCCTGATCAAAAATGACTCCAAGATTTCTCACAGTATTACTAGAGGTCAGGGTAATGCCATCCACAGTAAGGATCTGGTTAGACACCATGTTTCTAAGATTTGTGGGGCCAAGTACAATAACTTCAGTTTTATCTGAGTTTAAAAGCAGGAAATTAGAGGTCATCCATGTCTTTATGTCTGTAAGACAATCCTGCAGTTTAGCTAATTGGTGTGTGTCCTCTGGCTTCATGGATAGATAAAGCTGGGTATCATCTGCGTAACAATGAAAATTTAAGCAATGCTGTCTAATAATACTGCCTAAGGGAAGCATGTATAAAGTGAATAAAATTGGTCCTAGCACAGAACCTTGTGGAACTCCATAATTAACCTTAGTCTGTGAAGATTCCCCATTTACATGAACAAATTGTAATCTATTAGATAAATATGATTCAAACCACCGCAGCGCAGTGCCTTTAATACCTATGGCATGCTCTAATCTCTGTAATAAAATTTTATGGTCAACAGTATCAAAAGCAGCACTGAGGTCTAACAGAACAAGCACAGAGATGAGTCCACTGTCTGAGGCCATAAGAAGATCATTTGTAACCTTCACTAATGCTGTTTCTGTACTATGATGAATTCTAAAACCTGACTGAAACTCTTCAAATAGACCATTCCTCTGCAGATGATCAGTTAGCTGTTTTACAACTACCCTTTCAAGAATTTTTGAGAGAAAAGGAAGGTTGGAGATTGGCCTATAATTAGCTAAGATAGCTGGGTCAAGTGATGGCTTTTTAAGTAATGGTTTAATTACTGCCACCTTAAAAGCCTGTGGTACATAGCCAACTAACAAAGATAGATTGATCATATTTAAGATCGAAGCATTAATTAACGGTAGGGCTTCCTTGAGCAGCCTGGATATTTGAGAGCGTTATGTAGGATGGAATCCTTTATCGACTGACAAATAGAAACCAAATTAATTTAGTATCTAATGACACATTTCAGCATCTCCTGGAAGAAAAAAAAATCTCAAAAGAAGTGCATATTTAAATGATCCTAGATTCAACCTTTCATTTGAACTGTCAATGATAATGTTGAAATAACAGATTATGATGTGGAAGTAGGACCTGGAACGATTTTCCTTTCCTAACCAAATTATGCATTAACCCAGAACAATTAAACTACATCAAATTCATGAAGACAGAAAAGACTGTTAAAGCATTTCAAAACCCACAGAAAATCATGGTAAAATATCAATAACATACCTTTTAGTAAAAAAGTCACTTATAATCTTGTCTGAAATCCTGTTTGAACAGCACAATGTTCATTTTCCAGGGAGAGAAAAATTCTTTGTGTGTTTCCTGACGGCACAAGATGCAGTTTGCTTTTCCAGCTTCTTTTATCTTCCGGACACATTCATGAAGACGACTTTAAATTCAAGACGGCTCCATGGATTCTTTATTCCTGATCAAACTTTTTCAAACTGTGTTTTTCACCATCTTGCCTCTGTCCGATGTCCGACACAGACATACCGCAAAAGTCTTCTTTTAAAAACTTGATGGCTCTAAAAGCGTGCGAGGTCCACTTCCTACTTTTAGCTTAAAAACAGCGACTTGTAAAATGAAATGAAATCAAATTTATTAATTTATATAGCGCCAATTCACGATGAAATCATCTCAAGGCGCTTCACACAACATAAAAAAAAAAAAAAACTGAATTCAAAATTTAAAACACAATAAAAAGACAACCATAAAAGAATACAAGAATAAAAACACATCATAACACTAATGATAAAACAGGGAAAACAAATGAGTCTTTAAACATGACTTAAAAGTCTCTGTAGTATCTGACTGCCGAATGTGTGCCGGCAGATCGTTCCACAGAGCTGGGGCACGGTAGGAGAAAGCTCTGTGACCGGCAGACTTTTTATTCACCCTGGGAACACACAGAAGTCCTGCACCCTGAGAACGCAGGGCCCGAGCCGGTACATAGGGGCTTACCAGGTCAACCAGATAGGGAGGTGCAAGTCCATGAACAATTTTATAAACTAATAACAGTACTTTAAAATCCGATCTTGCAGGAACTGGAAGCCAGTGCAGGGACGCCAAGACAGGTTTAATGTGGTCAAACTTTCTGCTTTGTGTCAAAAATCTGGCAGCAGCGTTTTGAACCAGTTGAAGACCCCTAATCCTGGACTGCGGTAAATGCAGAAAATACAGCATTACAATAGTCCAATCTAGAAGAGATAAATGCATGAATCAAAGTCTCAGCAACAGCCATAGACAGGATGGGACAAATCTTCGCTATATTTCGCAAATGGAAGAAAGCAATCCTCGTAATGTCTGTAATGTGGAGATCAAAGGACAACGTAGGATCAAAAATTACTCCAAGGGTCCTCATTTTATCCCTATAATGTATAACACATGAACCTAAGCTAAGTGCTAGCTGATCAAATTGATGCAGATACCTCGCTGGACCAAGAACCATCACTTCAGTCTTATCAGAATTTAAAAGTAGGAAGTTACTAGACATCCAACTTCTTACTGATGCAAGACAATCTTCCAAAGATTTTATGTGAATGAGATTACCAGCAGTTACTGGCATGTACAATTGAGTGTCATCAGCATAGCAATGAAAGGGAATCCCAAAGCGCCGCAGTATATTCCCAAGGGGTGTGACATAAAGGGAAAAAGCAGGGGGCCTAAAAGGCATCCCTGCAGAACCCCAAACTTCATGTCCCTATGATCAGAGGAGGTGCCATTACACAATACACAGTAAGAACAACTGGACAGCCAAGCAGACGGCGTCACCGTAGCAACCAACCAGTCCTGCTTTAAATAATTTTTCCTCAGCGGATCCGCGGACACTGATCTGTATCTGCAGATTTCTAAAACTTGCAGGATGTTGTAAAAAAAGAACGCTTTGGTTTTGGCATTTTACAAACTCGTTCACGATCACAATTACAGAGTACAACACTAACCCCTCCCTGTGACGAAATCCATGGATCCTCTGAGTTTTCACAGCCTTAATTTAGGAACAGGAAATTGCAACTCACCGCTCCTCTCGTGTGATGTCCACGCCGACGGACGGCGGCGCTTTCAGCGTGTCCGAAATCAGCATCCAGAAGTGTGACATGATGAGTTTGAGGCAGCGACAGCCGGTCTGCATGTAGCTGAAAATGCACAGAAACGAGACATGTGACTGGCTGCAGCTGAGATTCTGAAGGCTGCCAAAATAAAAGTCTGCCTGTTTTTACATTTGACAGTAAAGTTTACGGTCGGAACACTGAACGTCACTGACTCACCTCTCGTATTTACTCTGCAGCAGTTTGCCGACCTGAGGAAGAACAGTTGTGCACAGGTCCAGTTTCCATAGCAACCTGAAACACCAGACTCATATGTCATCTTTTCTGTCAAAGATCAAAGCTACAAAATGGGGCGGGGCAAATTAAAATACAAGCTCGCCAACCATTTGGAATTAGCTCCACTCAACACTTTGGCTCAAAAATGTGTGTTAGTATTTTTTAGCTGCTGGAATCAACGTCCTCTGTCAGCTAGAACCCGAGATACTAATAAATTTCCAAGATCAATCAATCAATCAATCAATTTTTTTATATAGCGCCAAATCACAACAAACAGTTGCCCCAAGGCGCTTTATATTGTAAGGCAAGGCCATACAATAATTATGTAAAACCCCAACGGTCAAAACGACCCCCTGTGAGCAAGCACTTGGCTACAGTGGGAAGGAAAAACTCCCTTTTAACAGGAAGAAACCTCCAGCAGAACCAGGCTCAGGGAGGGGCAGTCTTCTGCTGGGACTGGTTGGGGCTGAGGGAGAGAACCAGGAAAAAGACATGCTGTGGAGGGGAGCAGAGATCAATCACTAATGATTAAATGCAGAGTGGTGCATACAGAGCAAAAAGAGAAAGAAACAGTGCATCATGGGAACCCCCCAGCAGTCTACGTCTATAGCAGCATAACTAAGGGATGGTTCAGGGTCACCTGATCCAGCCCTAACTATAAGCTTTAGCAAAAAGGAAAGTTTTAAGCCTAATCTTAAAAGTAGAGAGGGTGTCTGTCTCCCTGATCTGAATTGGGAGCTGGTTCCACAGGAGAGGAGCCTGAAAGCTGAAGGCTCTGCCTCCCATTCTACTCTTACAAACCCTAGGAACTACAAGTAAGCCTGCAGTCTGAGAGCGAAGCGCTCTATTGGGGTGATATGGTACTACGAGGTCCCTAAGATAAGATCGGACCTGATTATTCAAAACCTTATAAGTAAGAAGAAGAATTTTAAATTCTATTCTAGAATTAACAGGAAGCCAATGAAGAGAGGCCAATATGGGTGAGATATGCTCTCTCCTTCTAGTCCCCGTCAGTACTCTAGCTGCAGCATTTTGAATTAACTGAAGGCTTTTTAGGGAACTTTTAGGACAACCTGATAATAATGAATTACAATAGTCCAGCCTAGAGGAAATAAATGCATGAATTAGTTTTTCAGCATCACTCTGAGACAAGACCTTTCTGATTTTAGAGATATTGCGTAAATGCAAAAAAAGCAGTCCTACATATTTGTTTAATATGCGCTTTGAATGACATATCCTGATCAAAAATGACTCCAAGATTTCTCACAGTATTACTAGAGGTCAGGGTAATGCCATCCAGAGTAAGGATCTGGTTAGACACCATGTTTCTAAGATTTGTGGGGCCAAGTACAATAACTTCAGTTTTATCTGAGTTTAAAAGCAGGAAATTAGAGGTCATCCATGTCTTTATGTCTGTAAGACAATCCTGCAGTTTAGCTAATTGGTGTGTGTCCTCTGGCTTCATGGATAGATAAAGCTGGGTATCATCTGCGTAACAATGAAAATTTAAGCAATACCGTCTAATAATACTGCCTAAGGGAAGCATGTATAAAGTGAATAAAATTGGTCCTAGCACAGAACCTTGTGGAACTCCATAATTAACTTTAGTCTGTGAAGAAGATTCCCCATTTACATGAACAAATTGTAATCTATTAGACAAATATGATTCAAACCACCGCAGCGCAGTGCCTTTAATACCTATGGCATGCTCTAATCTCTGTAATAAAATTTTATGGTCAACAGTATCAAAAGCAGCACTGAGGTCTAACAGAACAAGCACAGAGATGAGTCCACTGTCCGAGGCCATAAGAAGATCATTTGTAACCTTCACTAATGCTGTTTCTGTACTATGATGAATTCTAAAACCTGACTGAAACTCTTCAAATAGACCATTCCTCTGCAGATGATCAGTTAGCTGTTTTACAACTAACCTTTCAAGAATTTTTGAGAGAAAAGGAAGGTTGGAGATTGGCCTATAATTAGCTAAGATAGCTGGGTCAAGTGATGGCTTTTTAAGTAATGGTTTAATTACTGCCACCTTAAAAGCCTGTGGGTACATAGCCAACTAACAAAGATAGATTGATCATATTTAAGATCGAAGCATTAAATAATGGTAGGGCTTCCTTGAGCAGCCTGGTAGGAATGGGGTCTAATAAACATGTTGATGGTTTGGATGAAGTAACTAATGAAAATAACTCAGACAGAACAATCGGAGAGAAAGACTCTAACCAAATACCGGCATCACTGAAAGCAGCCAAAGATAACGATACGTCTTTGGGATGGTTATGAGTAATTTTTTCTCTAATAGTTAAAATTTTGTTAGCAAAGAAAGTCATGAAGTCATTACTAGTTAAAGTTAATGGAATACTCAGCTCAATAGAGCTCTGACTCTTTGTCAGCCTGGCTACAGTGCTGAAAAGAAACCTGGGGTTGTTCTTATTTTCTTCAATTAGTGATGAGTAGAAAGATGTCCTAGCTTTACGGAGGGCTTTTTTATAGAGCAACAGACTCTTTTTCCAGGCTAAGTGAAGATCTTCTAAATTAGTGAGACGCCATTTCCTCTCCAACTTACGGGTTATCTGCTTTAAGCTACGAGTTTGTGAGTTATACCACGGAGTCAGACACTTCTGATTTAAAGCTCTCTTTTTCAGAGGAGCTACAGCATCCAAAGTTGTCTTCAATGAGGATGTAAAACTATTGACGAGATACTCTATCTCCCTTACAGAGTTTAGGTAGCTACTCTGCACTGTGTTGGTATATGGCATTAGAGAACATAAAGAAGGAATCATATCCTTAAACCTAGTTACAGCGCTTTCTGAAAGACTTCTAGTGTAATGAAACTTATTCCCCACTGCTGGGTAGTCCATCAGAGTAAATGTAAATGTTATTAAGAAATGATCAGACAGAAGGGAGTTTTCAGGGAATACTGTTAAGTCTTCTATTTCCATACCATAAGTCAGAACAAGATCTAAGATATGATTAAAGTGGTGGGTGGACTCATTTACTTTTTGAGCAAAGCCAATAGAGTCTAATAATAGATTAAATGCAGTGTTGAGGCTGTCATTCTCAGCATCTGTGTGGATGTTAAAATCGCCCACTATAATTATCTTATCTGAGCTAAGCACTAAGTCAGACAAAAGGTCTGAAAATTCACAGAGAAACTCACAGTAACGACCAGGTGGACGATAGATAATAACAAATAAAACTGGTTTTTGGGACTTCCAATTTGGATGGACAAGACTAAGAGACAAGCTTTCAAATGAATTAAAGCTCTGTCTGGGTTTTTGATTAATTAATAAGCTGGAATGGAAGATTGCTGCTAATCCTCCGCCCCGGCCCGTGCTACGAGCATTCTGACAGTGTGACTCGGGGGTGTTGACTCATTTAAACTAACATATTCATCCTGCTGTAACCAGGTTTCTGTTAGGCAGAATAAATCAATATGTTGATCAATTATTATATCATTTACTAACAGGGACTTAGAAGAGAGAGACCTAATGTTTAACAGACCACATTTAACTGTTTTAGTCTGTGGTGCAGTTGAAGGTGCTATATTATTTTTTTCTTTTTGAATTTTTATGCTTAAATAGATTTTTGCTGGTTATTGGTAGTCTGGGAGCAGGCACCGTCTCTACGGGGATGGGGTAATGAGGGGATGGCAGGGGGAGAGAAGCTGCAGAGAGGTGTGTAAGACTACAACTCTGCTTCCTGGTCCCAACCCTGGATAGTCACGGTTTGGAGGATTTAAGAAAATTGGCCAGATTTCTAGAAATGAGAGCTGCTCCATCCAAAGTGGGATGGATGCCGTCTCTCCTAACAAGACCAGGTTTTCCCCAGAAGCTTTGCCAATTATCTATGAAGCCCACCTCATTTTTTGGACACCACTCAGACAGCCAGCAATTCAAGGAGAACATGCGGCTAAACATGTCACTCCCGGTCCGATTGGGGAGGGGCCCAGAGAAAACTACAGAGTCCGACATTGTTTTTGCAAAGTTACACACCGATTTAATGTTAATTTTAGTGACCTCCGATTGGCGTAACCGGGTGTCATTACTGCCGACGTGAATTACAATCTTACCAAATTTACGCTTAGCCTTAGCCAGCAGTTTCAAATTTCCTTCAATGTCGCCTGCTCTGGCCCCCGGAAGACAATTGACTATGGTTGCTGGTGTCGCTAACTTCACATTTCTCAAAACAGAGTCGCCAATAACCAGAGTTTGATCCTCGGCGGGTGTGTCGTCGAGTGGGGAAAAACGGTTAGAGATGTGAATGGGCTGGCGGTGTACACGGGGCTTCTGTTTAGGGCTACGCTTCCTCCTCACAGTCACCCAGTCGGCCTGCTTTCCCGGCTGCTCGGGATCTGCCAGGGGGGAACTAACGGCGGCTAAGCTACCATGGGCCGCACCGACTACAGGGGCCTGGCTAGCTGTAGAATTTTCCACGGTGCGGAGCCGAGTCTCCAATTCGCCCAGCCTGGCCTCCAAAGCTACGAATAAGCTACACTTATTACAAGTACTGTTACTGCTAAAGGAGGCCGAGGAATAACTAAACATTTTACACCCAGAGCAGAAAAGTGCGGGAGAGACAGGAGAAGCCGCCATGCTAAATCGGCTAAGAGCTAGTAGCTACGCTAAGCTAGCGGATTCCTAAAAACACGCAAAGTGAATAATGTGTAAATAATTTAGAGGTGATTCAGCAGAAGGAGTGCTTTAGTTAAGGCACGTAAAGATTACACTGGGAAACAAATCGTAATCTAGATAACTAGATCAATCTAACTGCGCAGATTAAACAGCTAACAGATACAGAAAAATGGCCGCCGCAGTGTAACTTGTCTCTCTTCTGATTGGCTATTCACGCGTACAGTTTTACTGACGGCCACCAAATTCTAAGGACTGGACGACGGACCAACACTTAGATTTATTTTATTTATTGTGACTCACGGCTGCATGTTGATGATGTTGAGAATGTCCACGACGATGGACATGTCGTTCATGGACACGGCTGTGTCCACTGCATTCTGGGAAGTCGGGGGGAGGGGACAAAAACAACATGACAAACTGCAAAGAGATGCTTCAAAAACCGTCAGACATCTCATGTTTGAGACACCGCAGTCAGACCTCCAGCAAAACTCCAACAGCAACCAATAAAAGCACGTTTCCTGTAACAGATCCAGGTCTGAAGTCCACGTCAGAGTAATCAGCACATGTCCTTGAGGACAGCTGGAGGGGAATGTGTGCTTTGACACAGTTCAAAGACACGGACCTGAAGATGGCGCATTTTGAGTTACCTTGATGTCGCCACTCATCCACACAGCTCGGACCGTCTGCAGATTCTTGAGTCGGCTGCTCAGCATCACGCACATGGTATCGTGACCTTTCCTGATCTGGGACAGAGCGTCGTCGTCGCTCAGTGCTCCGGGACGGCTGCTGGGTGATGGCTGGGGACAAAAAGAAGACATTTATGATGTTCTGACTTCATGTCATCCCTGAGCTCCCAAAGAATCCTCCAGAGAGGCCAAAGACATCCAGTCAACCACTTAGATCACTGGTTAGTGTCTCACAATCAGACAGTAAGACAGGAAGCACCAGGACATGAAAGACTTGGACCTTCATTCACCGGAAAAGAAATCAGCATTACCAAACACCTCTGAGTTTTGATCTTGCAACTCCATAAGATCTTCCCAGGTGTCTCTGGTTCTCAAAGGCCGAGGGCCCAGAGACATGAAGGTCACTGCTGAGATCAGTGAACGTCTCTACGGGTTCAACCAAACACGGCACCTCCCATCAATCACATCACAATAACTGCTGATCCACGTTCGAAAGCTGCCAAGTCAAAACTGTCCTCTCGCGTTCACCGAGTCTACCCTGTCCGCTCGCATTCGCACAGTCTACCCTGTCCGCTCGCATTCGCACAGTCTAACCTGTCCGCTCGTATTCGCAGAGTCTACCCTGTCCGCTCGCATTCGCACAGTCTAACCTGTCCACTCGCATTCGACGGACACCCTCTCTACTTTTAAGATTAGGCTTAAAACTTTCCTTTTTGCTAAAGCTTATAGTTAGGGCTGGATCAGGTGACCCTGAACCATCCCTTAGTTATGCTGCTATAGACTTAGACTGCTGGGGGGTTCCCATGATGCACTGAGTGTTTCTTTCTCTTTTTGCTCTGTATGCACCACTCTGCATTTAATCATTAGTGATTGATCTCTGCTCCCCTCCACAGCATGTCTTTTTCCTGGTTCTCTCCCTCAGCCCCAACCAGTCCCAGCAGAAGACTGCCCCTCCCTGAGCCTGGTTCTGCTGGAGGTTTCTTCCTGTTAAAAGGGAGTTTTTCCTTCCCACTGTCGCCAAGTGCTTGCTCACAGGGGGTCGTTTTGACCATTGTGGTTTTTACGTAATTATTGTATGGCCTTGCCTTACAATATAAAGCGCCTTGGGGCAACTGTTTGTTGTGATTTGGCGCTATATAAATAAAATTGATTGATTGATTGATTCGCACAGTCTAACCTGTCCGCTCGCATTCGCCAAATCTAACCTGTCCGCTCGCATTCGCCAAGTCTACCCTGTCCGCTCGCATTCACCAAATCTAACCTGTCCGCTCGCATTTGCCCAGTTTACCCTGTCCACTCGCAGAGTCTAAACTGTCCGCTTGCATTCGCAGAGTCTAAACTGTCTGCTTGCATTCACTGAGTCTAACCTGTCTGCTCGCATTCATCCTCTGATCTCAAAGTCAGATGTCTCTGTCAGTGTGCTGTAGTCGTGTTGTTCCTGTATTTTTGAAAACTGACGGGACCGTGAGGATTTGTAACGTTGTCAGGGGCACCACATCAGTCATCACTCGTTCAGTGTAGGCGTGCGCTCACAGGGAGGAAGTCGGCCACGTTGAGGCCAATGGGTTCATTCCTGGCGGAGAGGATGATGCTGGGCTGAGGTTTGGTCTTGCTGCTTGGAGCTTGAGTTGACACTGGACAGGAGCTGGGGGGGTTCGAGATCACTGGGCCAGCAGCAACAGCGTGCAGTGCGGGGGCTGGATGCTTAGACCGTGAGACCACTGTTGGCACCACCCTCTGGACAGGAGTGGATGAAGCCAGAGGGCCGCCCTTCATCTGTTGGTTTTTTAAAATGCATGAACATGAAACAAATCCATCATTTCATGAAAAACTTTGTTTTCTTCAGCATCGTGACGTCATCAGTTTGTTTCTGTCTGAACGTTGGTGTCAAAGGCAAACACTGAATGGTGTCCATGCTGCATTCACCTGCATGTCCTTCAGATGCTGGCTGATGGCAGCGCTCTCTGAAAGACACAAAGCAGACAGATGGGCTCTGAGTGTCTCTCAGGACACACCTGAAGTACTGATTACTGTAACCACAAATCAAACCCGTCTCCCCTCAGTCAACTGGTTTCTGGAGGAAATGTGAAGAAGCTCCAGTTGGACTCACCATCCTTGGGCGGAGCACGAAAAGGCTCCGATATCCTCGGAGGACTGCGAGCTGGAAGAGTAAGGTAGTCTATGATCAATCTCAAGAGTAAAAAACATGTCAAATAAAATCAGGTGGAGTCCCTCTGGATTTGAGAATTTAAGTCCTAAAAAGGATTTTCTTCTGCCCCATTTTTACACACTCAGAATCTTCTATCACCAACATGAAACAAAATTCACTTTGCATGTAAATAATTTTGAATTATATCCCACACAGGATAAACTACAGCACAAAGACACTGTACCACACTGGACATGAACTGAGTGACTGTGTAAGAAGGAGCAGAGTGAGGAAAGCCACCAAAACGCCCTCACCATTTCATTTGGTGTGGAGACAGCTAGGAAGGTACTGGGTGTGACATCTGGACAGCAGAAGTAAGACAAGGAGACTTGGTGGAACATAGATGTCCAGGAAAGCATAAGGAGAAAGAGGTTAGTGAAAACGTTTTGGGATAGCTGGAGAGATGAAAAAAGTAGACAGGAGTACAAGGAGCATAAGGTGAAACGAGAAGTGGCAAAAGCTAAGGAAAAGGCATTTAGTGAGCTGTACAAGAAGTTGAATAGTAAAGAAGAAGAAAAGGACCAACTAGCCAGACAAAGGGACAAAGCTGGAAAGGATGTGCACCAGGTTAGGGTGGTAAAAGATGCAGATGGTAATGTACTGACAAGTAAGGAGAGGCTGTTGAGAAGGTGGAGGGAATATTTTGAGGAGTTGATGAATGAAGAAAATGAAAGAGAGAAAAGGCTGAATGATGTGGAGAGAATAAATCAGGAGGTACAAGAGATTAGTAAGAATGAAGTGAGGGCAGCTATGAAGAGGATGAAAAGTGGAAAGGCAGTTGGTCCAGATGGCATTCCAGTGGAGGCATCGAAATGTCTAGGAGATGGCAGTGGAGTTTCTAACCAGATTGTATAATAAAATCTTGGAAAGTGAGAGGATGCCTGAGGAGTGGAGACAAAGTGTGCTTGTTCTTATTTTTAAGAACAAGGGTGATGTGCAGAGGTGCAGTAACTACAGAGGCACAAAGTTGGTCAGCCACAGCATGAAGTTATGGAAAAGGGGAAAGAGTAGTAGAAACTAGGCTTAGAAAACAGGTGAAGATCTGAGAGCAGCAATATGGTTTCATGCTGAGAAAGAGCACTACAGATGCAATGTTTGCTCTGAGAATACTGTTGGAGACGTACAGAGAAGGCCAGGAGTAACATTGTGTGTTTGTGAGTTTAGAGAAAGCTTATGACAGGGTGCCAAGAGAAGAGCTGTGGTATTGTATGAGGAAGTCTGGAGTGGCAGAGAAGTATGTGAGGGCAGTGCATGACATATACAAGGACAGTGTGACAGCGGTGAGATCTGAAGTAGGAATGACAGACTCATTCAAGGTGGAGGTGGGATTACACCAAGGATCAGCTCTGAGTCCTTTCTTGTTCACAATGATGATGGACAGGATGACTGATGACATCAGACAGGAGTCTCCACGGACTATGATGTTTGCAGATGACATTGTGATCTGTACTGAGAGTAAAGAGCATGTTGAGTCTAGTCTGGAGAGGTGGAGATATGCTCTGGAGAGACAGGGAATGAAAATCAGTAGGAGGAAGACTGATTCCATGTGTGTGAGAGGGAGACCAGTGGAACAGTGCAGCTACATGGAGTAGAAGTGGTGAAAGTAGGTGAGTTTAGATGAGTTGAGTCAACTGTCCAAAGTAATGGAGAGTGTGGTAGAAAGGTGAAGAAGAGAGTGCAGGGAGGGTGGAGTGGGTGGAGAAAGGTGGCAGGAGTGATTTGTGACCGAAGAATATCAGCAAGAGTGAAAGAGACAGTTTACAAGACAGTAGTGAGACCAGCTATGTTGGATGGCTTAGAGACGGTGGCACTAACAAAAGACAGGAGGCGGAGCTGAAGATGTGATTCTCTTTGGGAGTGACGAGGATGGACAGGATTAGGAATGAACATATCAGAGGGACGGCTCAGGTGGGAGGGTTTGGAGACAGTCAGAGAGGTGAGACTGAGATGGTTTGGACATGTGCAGAGGAGGGACCCAGAGTATATAGGGAGAAGGATGCTGAGGATGGAGCCACCAGGCAGGAGAAGAGGGAGGACAAAGAGGAGGTTTATGGACGTGCTGAAGGAGGACATACAGGTGGTTGGTGAGACAGAGGAAGATGCAGAGGACAGGGTGAGACGGAGACAATTGATCTGCTGTGGCGCCCCCTAACGGGAGCAGCCGAAAGAACAGGAACTGCCTTCAATACCATCCTCCCAGATCTTCTCCAAGATAAGCTTTCCCAGATGAACGTGCCTGATTCCACATGCAGGTGGATTGCCAACTTCTTGAAGGATAGGAAGCAGCACGTGAGGCTGGGGAAGAATGTCTCGGACTCCCGGACCACCAGTATCGGTACTCCTCAGGGCTGTGTCCTCTCTCCTCTGCTTTTCTCCCTGTACACCAAATGCTGCACCTCTGATCACCAGTCTGTCAAACTTATCAAGTCCGCAGATGACACCACCCTTATCGGACTCATCTCTGATGGGGATGAGTCCGCCTATAGGCTGGAGGTCCAACGACTGGTGTCCTGGTGCAGCTATAACAACTTGGTGCTGAACACTGAGAAGACAGTGGAGATTATTGTTGACTTTAGGAAGAACACAGCTCCTCTCCCCTTCATTACCCTGGCAGACACCCCCACCACCGATTGTTCTGTCTGAGTTATTTTCATTAGTTACTTCATCCAAACCATCAACATGTTTATTAGACCCCATTCCTACCAGGCTGCTCAAGGAAGCCCTACCATTATTTAATGCTTCGATCTTAAATATGATCAATCTATCTTTGTTAGTTGGCTATGTACCACAGGCTTTTAAGGTGGCAGTAATTAAACCATTACTTAAAAAGCCATCACTTGACCCAGCTATCTTAGCTAATTATAGGCCAATCTCCAACCTTCCTTTTCTCTCAAAAATTCTTGAAAGGGTAGTTGTAAAACAGCTAACTGATCATCTGCAGAGGAATGGTCTATTTGAAGAGTTTCAGTCAGGTTTTAGAATTCATCATAGTACAGAAACAGCATTAGTGAAGGTTACAAATGATCTTCTTATGGCCTCAGACAGTGGACTCATCTCTGTGCTTGTTCTGTTAGACCTCAGTGCTGCTTTTGATACTGTTGACCATAAAATTTTATTACAGAGATTAGAGCATGCCATAGGTATTAAAGGCACTGCGCTGCAGTGGTTTGAATCATATTTGTCTAATAGATTACAATTTGTTCATGTAAATGGGGAATCTTCTTCACAGACTAAAGTTAATTATGGAGTTCCACAATGTTCTGTGCTAGGACCAATTTTATTCACTTTATACATGCTTCCCTTAGGCAGTATTATTAGACGGTATTGCTTAAATTTTCATTGTTACGCAGATGATACCCAGCTTTATCTATCCATGAAGCCAGAGGACACACACCAATTAGCTAAACTGCAGGATTGTCTTACAGACATAAAGACATGGATGACCTCTAATTTCCTGCTTTTAAACTCAGATAAAACTGAAGTTATTGTACTTGGCCACACAAATCTTAGAAACATGGTGTCTAACCAGATCCTTACTCTGGATGGCATTACCCTGACCTCTAGTAATACTGTGAGAAATCTTGGAGTCATTTTTGATCAGGATATGTCATTCAAAGTGCATATTAAACAAATATGTAGGACTGCTTTTTTGCATTTACGCAATATCTCTAAAATTAGAAAGGTCTTGTCTCAGAGTGATGCTGAAAAACTAATTCATGCATTTATTTCCTCTAGGCTGGACTATTGTAATTCATTATTATCAGGTTGTCCTAAAAGTTCCCTAAAAAGCATTCAGTTAATTCAAAATGCTGCAGCTAGAGTACTAACGGGGACTAGAAGGAGAGAGCATATCTCACCCATATTGGCCTCTCTTCATTGGTTTCCTGTTAATTCTAGAATAGAATTTAAAATTCTCCTTCTTACTTATAAGGTTTTGAATAATCAGGTCCCATCTTATCTTAGGGACCTCGTAGTACCATATCACCCCAATAGAGCACTTCGCTCTCAGACTGCAGGCTTACTTGTAGTTCCTAGGGTTTGTAAGAGTAGAATGGGAGGCAGAGCCTTCAGCTTTCAGGCTCCTCTCCTGTGGAACCAGCTCCCAATTCAGATCAGGGAGACAGACACCCTCTCTACTTTTAAGATTAGGCTTAAAACTTTCCTTTTTGCTAAAGCTTATAGTTAGGGCTGGATCAGGTGACCCTGAACCATCCCTTAGTTATGCTGCTATAGACGTAGACTGCTGGGGGGTTCCCATGATGCACTGTTTCTTTCTCTTTTTGCTCTGTGTGCACCACTCTGCATTTAATCATTAGTGATCGATCTCTGCTCCCCTCCACAGCATGTCTTTTTCCTGGTTCTCTCCCTCAGCCCCAACCAGTCCCAGCAGAAGACTGCCCCTCCCTGAGCCTGGTTCTGCTGGAGGTTTCTTCCTGTTAAAAGGGAGTTTTTCCTTCCCACTGTAGCCAAGTGCTTGCTCACAGGGGGTCGTTTTGACCGTTGGGGTTTTACATAATTATTGTATGGCCTTGCCTTACAATATAAAGCGCCTTGGGGCAACTGTTTGTTGATTTGGCGCTATATAAAAAAAAAAAACTGATTGAATTGATCACCATAGCGGACACCTTCTGTTTCCTGGGAATCACTCTAATCCAGGACCTCAGGTGGGAGTCCACCATTACTTCTGTTGTCAAGAAGGCCCAGCAGAGGATGTAGTTCCTATGGCAGTTGAAGGAATTCAATCTGCCAGCAAGGATCATGATGCAGTTTTACACTGCCATCATCGAGACCATCCTCACCACCTCCATCACCGTATGGTATGCTGGAGCCACCAGGGACATACACAGACTACAGCACATTGTACGCTCTGCTGAGAAGGTGACTGGCTGCAACGTTCCATCTCTTCAGGACCTGTACATCTCCAGGACACTGGGGCGTTCAGGTTGGATCAGAGCCGATCCTTCTCACCCTGGATATAGCCTTTTTGACCTCCTCCCCTCAGGCAGGAGGCTACGGTCCCTTGGGACCAGAACCTCCCGCCATAAGAACAGTTTTTCCCCTCTGCTGTTAGCCTCCTAAACAAGAACCTTTAGAACTCTACATTGTTGCTATCACCACCATGTATCACCATTTATTTATCTTAGCTCATACATTCTGTACATTTTGTAACATTGTTATAGTGTAAAGATTTATTATATATTACTTGTTTTACTGCTCTATTTTTTTATGTTAGCACCAAGTACCACAGCAATTTCCGAATGTTGTGAACTTGTACACTCATATGGCAATAAAACTTTTCTGATTCTGATGAAGAATAGAATAGAGGTTTATTGTCATTGCGTTTCTGCAATGTAATTCTGGTGGCACTTTCCAAACACGGCTGGTAAAATAAATAAATAAATAAAAATTAAAGCACATTGTAATGCTTTTTTTTTTTCTTAACAGGGCTGGTTAAATAAATAAATAAATAAATAAATAAAAACTAAAGCACATTGTAATGCTTTTTTTCTGAACACAGCTGGTTAAATAAATAAAAAACCTAAAGCACACTATAATGCTTTTTTTTTTCTTAACACGGCTGGTTAAATAAATAAATAAATAAATAAAACTAAAGCACATTGTAATGCTTTTTTTCTGAACACGGCTGGTTAAATAAATAAATAAAAACTAAAGCACACTATAATGCTTTTTTTTTCTTAACACGGCTGGTTAAATAAATAAATAAAACTAAAGCACATTGTAATGCTTTTTTTCTGAACATGGCTGGTTAAATAAATAAATAAAAACTAAAGCACACTGTAATGCAAAAACTAAGGCACATTGTAATGCTTTTTTTCTGAACACGGCTGGTTAAATAAATAAATAAAAACTAAAGCACACTGTAATGCAAAAACTAAAGCACATTGTAATGCTTTTTTTTTCTGAACACAGCTGGTTAAATAAATAAAAAACCTAAAGCACAGTGCAATGCTTTTTTTTTTCTGAACACGGCTGGTTAAATAAATAAATAAATAAAAACTAAAGCACATTGTAATGCTTTTTTTTCTGAACACACCTGGTTAAATAAATAAAAAACCTAAAGCACAGTGTAATGCTTTTTTTTTTTTTAACAGAGCTGGTTAAATAAATAAAAAACCTAAAGCACAGTGTAATGCTTTTTTTTTTCTGAACACAGCTGGTTAAATAAATAAAAAACCTAAAGCACAGTGTAATGCTTTTTTTTTTCTTAACACAGCTGGTTAAATAAATAAATAAAAACTAAGGCACATTGTAATGCTTTTTTTTCTGAACACAGCTGGTTAAATAAATAAAAAACCTAAAGCACATTGTAATGCTTTTTTTTCTGAACACAGCTGGTTAAATAAATAAAAAACCTAAAGCACATTGTAATGCTTTTTTCCCTAACACAGCTGGTTAAATAAATAAAAAACCTAAAGCACATTGTAAAGCTTTTTTTTCTGAACACAGCTGGTTAAATAAATAAAAAACCTAAAGCACATTGTAAAGCTTTTTTTTCTGAACACAGCTGGTTAAATAAATAAAAAACCTAAAGCACAGTGTAATGTTTTTTTTTTTCTTAACACGGCTGGTTAAATAAATAAATAAATAAAAACTAAAGCACATTGTAATGCTTTTTTTCTGAACACGGCTGGTTAAATAAATAAAAAACCTAAAGCACACTGTAATGCTTTTTTTTTTCTTAACACGGCAGGTTAAATAAATAAATAAATAAAAACTAAAGCACAGTGTAATGTTTTTTTTTTCTGAACACGGCTGGTTAAATAAATAAATAAATAAAAACTAAGGCACATTGTACTGCTTTTTTTCTGAACACGGCTGGTTAAATAAATAAAAAACCTAAAGCACACTGTAATGCTTTTTTTTTCTTAACACGGCTGGTTAAATAAATAAATAAATAAAAACTAAAGCACACTGTAATGCTTTTTTTTTTCTTAACACGGCTGGTTAAATAAATAAATAAATAAAAATTAAGGCACATTGTAATGCTTTTTTTCTGAACACGAATGGTTAAATAAATAAAAAACCTAAAGCACACTGTAATGCTTTTTTTTTCTTAACACGGCTGGTTAAATAAATAAATAAATAACTAAAACCTAAAGAACATTGTAATGCTTTTTTTTTTCTTAACACGGCTGGTTAAATAAATAAATAAATAAAAACTAAGGCACACTGTAATGCTTTTTTTCTGAACACGGCTGGTTAAATAAATAAATAAAAAAAAACTAAAGCACAGTGTAATGCTTTTTTTTTTTCTTAACACAGCTGGTTAAATAAATAAATAAAAACTAAGGCACATTGTAATGCTTTTTTTTCTGAACACAGCTGGTTAAATAAATAAAAAACCTAAAGCACATTGTAATGCTTTTTTTTCTGAACACAGCTGGTTAAATAAATAAAAAACCTAAAGCACAGTGTAATGCTTTTTTTTTTCTTAACACAGCTGGTTAAATAAATAAATAAAAACTAAGGCACATTGTAATGCTTTTTTTTCTGAACACAGCTGGTTAAATAAATAAAAAACCTAAAGCACACTGTAATGCTTTTTTTTTCTTAACACGGCTGGTTAAATAAATAAATAAATAACTAAAACCTAAAGAACATTGTAATGCTTTTTTTTTCTTAACACAGCTGGTTAAATAAATAAATAAAAACTAAGGCACATTGTAATGCTTTTTTTTCTGAACACAGCTGGTTAAATAAATAAAAAACCTAAAGCACATTGTAATGCTTTTTTTTCTGAACACAGCTGGTTAAATAAATAAAAAACCTAAAGCACATTGTAATGCTTTTTTCCCTAACACAGCTGGTTAAATAAATAAAAAACCTAAAGCACATTGTAAAGCTTTTTTTTCTGAACACAGCTGGTTAAATAAATAAAAAACCTAAAGCACATTGTAATGCTTTTTTTCTGAACACGGCTGGTTAAATAAATAAAAAACCTAAAGCACACTGTAATGCTTTTTTTTTTCTTAACACGGCAGGTTAAATAAATAAATAAATAGAAACTAAAGCACAGTGTAATGTTTTTTTTTTCTTAACACGGCTGGTTAAATAAATAAATAAATAAAAACTAAAGCACATTGTACTGCTTTTTTTCTGAACACGGCTGGTTAAATAAATAAAAAACCTAAAGCACACTGTAATGCTTTTTTTTTCTTAACACGGCTGGTTAAATAAATAAATAAATAAAAACTAAAGCACACTGTAATGCTTTTTTTTCTTAACACGGCTGGTTAAATAAATAAATAAATAAAAACTAAGGCACATTGTAATGCTTTTTTTCTGAACACGAATGGTTAAATAAATAAAAAACCTAAAGCACACTGTAATGCTTTTTTTTTCTTAACACGGCTGGTTAAATAAATAAATAAATAAAAACTAAAGCACAGTGTAATGTTTTTTTTTTTCTTAACACGGCTGGTTAAATAAATAAATAAATAAAAACTAAAACACATTGTACTGCTTTTTTTCTGAACACGGCTGGTTAAATAAATAAAAAACCTAAAGCACACTGTAATGCTTTTTTTTTCTTAACACGGCTGGTTAAATAAATAAATAAATAAAAACTAAAGCACACTGTAATGCTTTTTTTTCTTAACACGGCTGGTTAAATAAATAAATAAATAAAAACTAAGGCACATTGTAATGCTTTTTTTCTGAACACAAATGGTTAAATAAATAAAAAACCTAAAGCACACTGTAATGCTTTTTTTTTCTTAACACGGCTGGTTAAATAAATAAATAAATAACTAAAACCTAAAGAACATTGTAATGCTTTTTTTTTTTCTTAATACGGCTGGTTAAATAAATAAATAAATAAAAACTAAGGCACATTGTAATGCTTTTTTTCTGAACACGGCTGGTTAAATAAATAAATAAATAAAAACTAAAGCACAGTGTAATGCTTTTTTTTTTTCTTAACACAGCTGGTTAAATAAATAAATAAAAACTAAGGCACATTGTAATGCTTTTTTTTCTGAACACAGCTGGTTAAATAAATAAAAAACCTAAAGCACATTGTAATGCTTTTTTTTCTGAACACAACTGGTTAAATAAATAAAAAACCTAAAGCACAGTATAATGCTTTTTTTTTTTCTTAACACAGCTGGTTAAATAAATAAATAAAAACTAAGGCACATTGTAATGCTTTTTTTTCTGAACACAGCTGGTTAAATAAATAAAAAACCTAAAGCACATTGTAATGCTTTTTTTTCTGAACACAGCTGGTTAAATAAATAAAAAACCTAAAGCACATTGTAATGCTTTTTTTCCCCAACACAGCTGGCTAAATAAATAAAAAAAAAACTAAAGCACATTGTAATGCTTTTTTTCTGAACACGGCTGGTTAAATAAATAAAAAACCTAAAGCACACTGTAATGCTTTTTTTTTTCTTAACAGGGCTGGTTAAATAAATAAATAAATAAAAACTAAGGCACATTGTAATGCTTTTTTTCTGAACACGAATGGTTAAATAAATAAAAAACCTAAAGCACACTGTAATGCTTTTTTTTTTTTCTTAACACGGCTGGTTAAATAAATAAATAAATAAAAACTAAAGCACACTGTAATGCTTTTTTTTTTCTTAACACGGCTGGTTAAATAAATAAATAAATAAAAACTAAGGCACATTGTAATGCTTTTTTTCTGAACACGGCTGGTTAAATAAATAAATAAATAAAACCTAAAGCACATTGTAATGCTTTTTTTCTGAACACGGCTGGTTAAATAAATAAAAAACCTAAAGGACACTGTAATGCTTTTTTTTTTTCTTAACACGGCTGGTTAAATAAATAAATAAATAAAAACTAAAGCACACTGTAATGCTTTTTTTTTTTCTTAACACGGCTGGTTAAATAAATAAATAAATAAAAACTAAGGCACATTGTAATGCTTTTTTTCTGAACACGGCTGGTTAAATAAATAAATAAATAAAACCTAAAGCACATTGTAATGCTTTTTTTCTGAACACGGCTGGTTAAATAAATAAAAAACCTAAAGCACACTGTAATGCTTTTTTTTTTTCTTAACACGGCTGGTTAAATAAATAAATAAATAAAAACTAAGGCACATTGTAATGCTTTTTTTCTGAACACGGCTGGTTAAATAAATAAATAAATAAAACCTAAAGCACATTGTAATGCTTTTTTTCTGAACACGGCTGGTTAAATAAATAAAAAACCTAAAGCACACTGTAATGCTTTTTTTTTTTCTTAACACGGCTGGTTAAATAAATAAATAAATAAAAACTAAAGCACACTGTAATGCTTTTTTTTTTCTTAACACGGCTGGTTAAATAAATAAATAAATAAAAACTAAGGCACATTGTAATGCTTTTTTTCTGAACAGGGCTGGTTAAATAAATAAATAAATAAAACCTAAAGCACATTGTAATGCTTTTTTTCTGAACACGGCTGGTTAAATAAATAAAAAACCTAAAGCACACTATAATGCTTTTTTTTTTCTTAACACGGCTGGTTAAATAAATAAATAAATAAAAACTAAAGCACACTGTAATGCTTTTTTTTTTCTTAACACGGCTGGTTAAATAAATAAATAAATAAAAACTAAAGCACACTGTAATGCTTTTTTTTCTTAACACGGCTGGTTAAATAAATAAATAAATAAATAAAAACCTAAAGCACACTATAATGCTTTTTTTTCTTAACACAGCTGGTTAAATAAATAAATAAAAACTAAAGCACACTGTAATGCTTTTTTTTCTTAACATGGCTGGTTAAATAAATAAATAAATAAAAACCTAAAGCACACTATAATGCTTTTTTTTCTTAACACAGCTGGTTAAATAAATAAATAAAAACTAAAGCACACTGTAATGCTTTTTTTTCTTAACACGGCTGGTTAAATAAATAAATAAATAAATAAAAACCTAAAGCACACTATAATGCTTTTTTTTCTTAACACAGCTGGTTAAATAAATAAATAAAAACTAAAGCACACTGTAATGCTTTTTTTTTTCTTAACACGGCTGGTTAAATAAATAAATAAATAAAAACTAAAGCACACTGTAATGCTTTTTTTTCTTAACATGGCTGGTTAAATAAATAAATAAATAAATAAAAACCTAAAGCACACTATAATGCTTTTTTTTCTTAACACAGCTGGTTAAATAAATAAATAAAAACTAAAGCACACTGTAATGCTTTTTTTTTTTTCTTAACACGGCTGGTTAAATAAATAAATAAATAAAAACTAAAGCACACTAATGCTTTTTTTTTTTCTTAACACGGCTGGTTAAATAAATAAATAAATAAAAACTAAAGCACACTGTAATGCTTTTTTTTTTCTTAACACGGCTGGTTAAATAAATAAATAAATAAAAACTAAAGCACACTGTAATGCTTTTTTTTTCTTAACAGGGCTGGTTAAATAAATAAATAAAAACCTAAAGCACACTATAATGCTTTTTTTTCTTAACACAGCTGGTTAAATAAATAAATAAAAACTAAAGCACACTGTAATGCTTTTTTTTTTTTCTTAACACGGCTGGTTAAATAAATAAATAAAAACTAAAGCACACTGTAATGCTTTTTTTTTTCTTAACACGGCTGGTTAAATAAATAAATAAATAAAAACTAAGGCACACTGTAATGCTTTTTTTCCCCGAACACAGCTGGTTAAATAAATAAAAAACCTAAAGCACACTATAATGCTTTTTTTTTTTCTTAACACGGCTGGTTAAATAAATAAATAAAAACTAAAGCACATTGTAATGCTTTTTTTCTGAACACAGCAGGTTAAATAAATAAATAAATGAATAAAAACTAAAGCACATTGTAATGCTTTTTTCCGAACACAGCTGGTTAAATAAATAAAAAACCTAAAGCACACTATAATGCTTTTTTTTTTCTTAACACTGCTGGTTAAATAAATAAATAAAAATTAAAGCACATTGTAATGCTTTTTTTTTTCTTAACACGGCTGGTTAAATAAATAAATAAATAAATAACTAAAGCACACCATAATGGTTTTTTTCTGAACACAGCTGGTTAAATAAATAAAAAACCTAAAGCACACTATAATGCTTTTTTTTTTCTTAACACGGCCGGTTAAATAAATAAATAAATAAAAACTAAAGCACACTGTAATGCTTTTTTTTTTTTCTTAACACGGCCGGTTAAATAAATAAATAAATAAATAAAAACTAAAGCACACTGTAATGCTTTTTTTTTTTTCTTAACACGGCCGGTTAAATAAATAAATAAATAAAAACTAAAGCACACTGTAATGCTTTTTTTTTTTTCTTAACACGGCCGGTTAAATAAATAAATAAATAAAAACTAAAGCACACTATAATGCTTTTTTTTTTTCTTAACACGGCCGGTTAAATAAATAAATAAATAAAAACTAAAGCACACTGTAATGCTTTTTTTTTTCTTAACACGGCCGGTTAAATAAATAAATAAATAAAAACTAAAGCACACTGTAATGCTTTTTTTTTCTTAACACGGCTGGTTAAATAAATAAAAAACCTAAAGCACACTATAATGCTTTTTTTTTCTTAACACGGCTGGTTAAATAAATAAATAAATAAAAAACCTAAAGCGCACTGTGATGCTTTTTGTTTCTTAACACGGCTGGTTAAATAAATAAATAAAAACTAAAGCGCACATTAATGCTTTTTTTCGAACACGGCTGGTTAAATAAATAAAAAACCTAAAGCGCACTTTAATGCTTTTTTTCTGAACACGGCTGGTTAAATAAATAAATAAATAAATAAATAAAAAACTAAGGCGCACTGTAATGACTAAAACCCACCCACTGTACTGCCTATAGTCTTGTACAGTGAGGAAAATAAGTATTTGAACACCCTGCAGTTTTGCAAGTTCTCCTACTTAGAAATCATGGAGGGGTCTGAAATTTTCATCTTAGGTGCATGTGCACTGTGAGAGACATAATCTAAAAAAAAAAAAAAAAATGGAAATCACAATGAATGATTTTTAATAATTTATTTGTATGTTACTGCTGTAAATAAGTATTTGAACACCTACCAACCAGCAAAAATTCTGTCTCACACAGACCTGTTAATTTTTCTTTAAGAAGCCCTCTTACAACCCCTGGCAAAAATTATGGAATCACCGGCCTCGGAGGATGTTCATTCAGTTGTTTAATTTTGTAGAAAAAAAGCAGATCACAGACATGACACAAAACTAAAGTCATTTCAAATGGCAACTTTCTGGCTTTAAGAAACACTATTAGAAATCAAGAAAAATAATTGTGGCAGTCAATAACGGTTACTTTTTTAGACCAAGCACAGGGAAAAAAATATGAAATCACTCAATTCTGAGGAAAAAATGATGGAATCATGAAAAACAAAAGAATGCTCCAACACATCACTAGTATTTTGTTGCACCACCTCTGGCTTTTCTAACAGCTTGCAGTCTCTGAGGCACGGACTTAATGAGTGACAAACAGTACTCTTCATCAATCTGGCTCCAACTTTCTCTGATTGCTGTTTCCAGATCAGCTTTGCAGGTTGGAGCCTTGTCATGGACCATTTTCTTCAACTTCCACCAAAGATTTTCAATTGGATTAAGATCCAGACTATTTGCAGGCCATGACATTGACCCTATGTGTCTTTTTGCAAGGAATGTTTTCACAGTTTTTGCTCTATGGCAAGATGCATTATCGTCTTGAAAAATGATTTCATCATCCCCAAACATCCTTTCAATTGATGGGATAAGAAAAGTGTCCAAAATATCAACGTAAACTTGTGCATTTATTGATGATGTAATGACAGCCATCTCCCCAGTGCCTTTACCTGACATGCAGCCCCATATCATCAATGACTGTGGAAATTTACATGTTCTCTTCAGGCAGTCATCTTTATAAATCTCATTGGAACGGCACCAAACAAAAGTTCCAGCATCATCACCTTGCCCAATGCAGATTCCAGATTCATCACTGAATATGACTTTCATCCAGTCATCCACAGTCCACGATTGCTTTTCCTTAGCCCATTGTAACCTTATTTTTTTCTGTTTAGGTGTTAATGATTGCTTTCGTTTAGCTTTTCTGTATGTAAATCCCATTTCCTTTAGGCGGTTTCTTACAGTTCGGTCACAGACGTTGACTCCAGTTTCCTCCCATTCGTTCCTCATTTGTTTTGTTGTGCATTTTTGATTTTTGAGACATATTGCTTTAAGTTTTCTGTCTTGACGTTTTGATGTCTTCCTTGGTCTACCAGTATGTTTGCCTTTAACAACCTTCCCATGTTGTTTGTATTTGGTCCAGAGTTTAGACACAGCTGACTGTGAACAACCAACATCTTTTGCAACATTGCGTGATGATTTACCCTCTTAAGAGTTTGATAATCCTCTCCTTTGTTTCAATTGACATCTCTCGTGTTGGAGCCATGATTCACGTCAGTCCACTTGGTGCAACAGCTCTCCAAGGTGTGATCACTCCTTTTTAGATGCAGACTAACGAGCAGATCTGATTTGATGCAGGTGTTAGTTTTGGGGATGAAAATTTACAGGGTGATTCCATAATTTATTCCTCAAACTTGAGTGAGTCCATATTTTTTTCTCTCTGCTTGGTCTAAAAAAGTAACCGTTACTGACTGCCACAATTATTTTTCTTGATTTCTAATAGTGTTTCTTAAAGCCAGAAAGTTGCCATTTGAAATGACTTTAGTTTTGTGTCATGTCTGTGATCTGCTTTTTTCTACAAGATTAAACAACTGAATGAACATCCTCCGAGGCCGGTGATTCCATAATTATTGCCAGGGGTTGTATTTTGCACTCTTTACCTGTATTAACTGCACCTGTTTGAACTTGTTACTTGTATAAAACACACCTGTTCACACACTCAATCAATCACACTCCAACCTGTCCACCATAGCCAAGACCAAAGAGCTGTCTAAGGACACCAGGGACAAAACTGTAGACCTGCACAAGGCTGGGTGGACTACAGGACAACAGGCAAGCAGCTTGGTAGAAGACAACAACTGTTATCATATTTATTAAAAAGTGGAAGAAACACAAGATGACTGTCAATCTCCCTCGGTCTGGGATCCCATGCAAGATCTCACTTTGTGGGGTAAGGATGATTCTGAGAAAGCTCAGAACTACACAGGAGGACCTGGTCAATGACCTGAAGAGAGCTGGGACCACAGTCACAAAGATTACATTAGTAACACATGATGCTGTCATGGTTTAAAATCCTGCAGGGCAGCAAGGTCCCCCTGCTCAAGCCAGCACATGTCCAGGCCCATTTGAAGTTCACCAGTGACCATCTGGATGATCCAGAGGAGGCATGGGAGAAGGTCATGAGACCAGAATAGAGCTTTTTGGAATCAACTCCACTTACCATGTTTAGAGGATGAGAACAACCCCAAGAAAACCATCCCAACTGTGAAGCATGGGGGAGGAAACATCATACTCTGGGGGTGCTCTTCTGCAAAGGGGACATGACGACTGCACCGTATTGAAGGGAGGATGGATGGGGTCATGTATTGCGAGATTCTGGCAAACAACCTCCTTCCCTCAGTAAGAGCATTGAAGATGGGTCATGGCTGGGTCTTCAGCATGACAATGACCCCAAACACACAGCCAGGGCAACTAAGGAGGGGCTCCGTAAGAAGCATTTCAAGGTCCTGGAGTGGCCTGGCCAGTCTCCAGACCTGAACTTTGATGAGATATTCGGCTCTTCATATTTCAACCCACATAGACAATAGCCATGGTAACAGACAGACTTCTGAAGCATGGTTCCACTCCCTTCCCCCTACCCCCTCCCTTCCCTGATCAACACCTCCCCTCTCCGGCGCCATCAATGTCACTTTCCCAAGCTGGCTGACGCGTTACAGCCGCTGCAACCTTGAGTCGCAACACACCACATCACCTCAATTGGGAAAACGGACTGTTCAAGTTTTAGTGCACATAACAATGTCAAATGTATATGTGTCGTCTTAATTTATGATGTGTGCTATTATTACTGTGAACAAGTAATAATTGTGGATTAATTGTGGTTTGTCTGTGGTATGTGAGTGTGCAAATCTCGTTGTCATGACAATGATAAATAAAGCTATCTATCTATCTATCTATCTATCTATCTATCTATCTATCTATCTATCTAACTCAATAGAAAATCTTTGGAGGGAGCTGAAACTCCAAACCTGAAAGATCTAGAGAAGATCTGTATGGAGGAGTGGACCAAAATCCCTGTTGCAGTGTGTGAAAACTTGGTCAAGAATTACAGGAAACGTTTGACCTCTGTGAATGCAAACAAAGGCTACTGTACCAAATATTAACACTGATTTTCACAGGTGTTCAAATACTTATTTGCAGCAGTAACATACAAATAAATTATTTAAAAAAATCATACATTGTGATTTCTGGATTTTCTTTTATGGCTGAATCTCAATTCTTCCCCTTACCCCTTTCCCTCTGTTTTGCGCAGGCACGAGAGACAGAGGGGTGTCTTTGGGGGAGCGCGGTTTTAACACAGGTGGTGCAATCATGTTGAGTGTAGGTTTGAGCACTGAGTTTAAACTATCCACAAGTCTGTCTACTGACTGGGTATTTGTCAAAAGTGAGGCTAAGACATCAGGCAGTCTACCTTCTAGTTCAGTCTTAGTTGAGGAGTTGATGCATCGCTGCAGTGATAAATAAGGTTGTTGTTCCACTAAACATGGCAGCGAAACTGTAAACTTAACAAGTGAGTGATCAGACAGCACTGATGTAAGAGGCATGATGTCAATATTCGTGACAGCAATACCACGTGCGAGAACCAGATCCAGGGTATTTCCACTAATGTGCGTTGAATCCCGAATGCATTGCCGAAATCCTAATGCATCCACAATTTCCATAAATGATTTGCAGAGGGGATCAGAAGGCTTATTTATATGAACGTTAAAGTCACCAATGATCAGAATGTTATCTGCTCTAGTTGACAAGTTAGAGATGAACGCACCAAATTCATCTAAGAATTCAGAATATGGGCCAGGAGGCCTATATACAGTGACAAAATAATACGGCTGATTTTTATTCTTCTGACCTTGGCAATGTGCAATATCCTGAGCAGAGCGGAGAATCAGATGCTCAAACAAGTTATATTTGTGACCCCCAACAGCTAATAAGCTAAACCTACATTTATAAATAAGTGTAACACCTTGCTTCGCATCATGAGGGACGTGACTAAATGTATATGCTGGTGGGCAGGCTTCATTTAAGGGGAGGAGGGGAGGAGGACAGCTGTAGGTTTAAGCTAGGTTTCACATAACCCAATCATATCTAAGTGATGATCAATAATTATATCATTAATCAACAATGATTTTGAGGACAGTGATCTTATATTAACAAGACCCAGTCTAAGGACCTCAGTGGGGTTGACAGTTAAACTGTTTTGGGTTTAGGATAAGATATGATAAGATGCCTAGAAGTAAGTTTAGGTTTGAGACATTCCACGCGCGTTGTAGGTAGCAGACACGAAATCTTTGCTATTACTGGAACAACCACTGGGCCATCCTCAATTTCAATATGATCCAATATAGTAATGGGTATTAAGTTTGCAAAGCATATCCCTCTATGATTTTTATGGACACGTCTACGGGAGCAGGCCACAGTCTCAACTTGTTGAAATTCCCTCCCTGGCAGATAAACTGCACTATCACCACAGTGGATTTTCTGCGCTAATTTCCCCGCTAAGCTAATGGATTCCACACCCACATTTGTCATAAGCCTTGCAGGGTCTCTAATCACCTGCTCCGTGGCCTGCTGTAGATTCCTAATGTCACCCTCCCTGTGGCGCTCTATGTTCGCAGATAAGATGGCGGCGCCTTCCCCAGTAGGGTGGAGGCCGTCCGGCATCAGCAGGCTACGGCGGCCCCAGAATGAAGGCCAGTTATCAATAAAGCTAAAGCCTTGCTGTTGACAAAACTGCACCAGCCAACTATTTAATGATGTCAGCCTGCTAAATCCCTCATCAGTTGAACCATCTAGTTATGACGACGGACTTGATTGGGTGACCAGGAAACCTATTATAATTGAATTTCTGCAATATTGACTTCTATAAATTTGACGTTTGTTGTATTAAACTGATGGTCTGTGTCCGAAATTTCTGTAGTTAATAGAGAGTTGTTGAAAGTCATGGTGGAAATTTTTTCCTCTTTCCTTCTTCTCTAATATTTACGGTAATTTTATTAGTTGGGGAAAGTCCAGCCGTGGTTTGTTGTTCAACCGATGCTGAGAAGGCCTTGAAGCAGCAGAGTGGAGGGTCCCCCTTGACAGAGGTGGAGGGTTCCGATGAGGGACGGATTATCAAGTAGTAAGTCGCCTTGGTAATAAGTCCCGACTGTTTGTTAATTTTCATAATGTGGGGTGGTTTTTCCATTACAGAGTGCTGCCTTCACTGCTGCATACTCCTTTCTTCTTCATTGCACCTCTGGAGCTTAATCATTATCCAAATACATCTGTTTTCCTTGAAAATCAAACACCTTCGCCCGTCAGGCTTTCTTAAGAATATCCTCCTTTTTTCGGTAGCTTGCAAACTTGACCACAAAGAATTTCTGTGGGGCGCCAGCCGGGGGTTTTGCAGCCACCGCGCCATGCGCTGTCTCGATGGCGAGGTGGAAGAGAGGCCCAGGCCTCTTACGAGTAAAGTCGGCACAAATTTGATTACAGACGATGAGCCTGCTTCAGCTCATCATAGTCTGACATGATCCCGACGTGATTGCCCCACCACTGCCATCAACCTGGATTGAGTCTGAGTGTGGAGTTTTACTAGCTCAATTAGCAACTCCTCCACTGACTGAACACGCGTCTCCGCCGCGTCAATCCTCTCCTCTGCTTTGTCCAATTTCCCGCTGATAGCACACGTCTTCTCTCATTGTGTCTAACTGTTCCTTGTCTCTCCTGAAGTCTCATAACTCAATAAGTATTTCGTCAGACTTCGAATCCTCGTCTTTAGTTGTAGCATCCTACTCGTTCTTCATCTTCTTCGTTTCATGCCATAGTCTGAAGATTTCCTTCCTTGAATTTCGATCTTTGGGGTGGCATTTTATCACTTGGAAAATCCCTGTGCTATCTTTATTGGATTTTTTTTCTCTTTTTTCTTGAGTTTAAAAGGAATTTTTGAGATCAGTAGTCAGGAGCTCGCTCTCTAGGGTGTCTTCACCTTGCCCTCCAGACTGGAAGTCCTGGTGGACATCTTTTATTCTACATTCTTTTTTTGAGGCGGCCAACAGAGGGTGCCTGGGGTTGCTGTACCTAGTTTATTATTGAATCTGTGACTTTGCATTTTCACCAGTAAGCTGTTGTTCTTGACTACAGATTTAATGTGCAAACTCATATTTTAAATTTAAACTGCTACATTTATGCTTTGGTGCATGACATTAGACATGGAGGTGCACGTGTGGATGGCATGGAGTTGAGTCGAACGCTCCTTTACGTTGACTCCTGTGGGTTGCTTGGCACTGGTGGGGACGGGCCCCTGGTAAGTGGCTGACATAGTTCACAATAATAGTAGCATCTGCTGTTGACGCTACAAACTCAAAACTATTATGTTCAAACTGCTTTTTTATCAATCCTGTGAATCACTAAACTAGTATTTAGTTGTATAACCACAGTTTTTCATGATTTCTTCACATCTGCGAGGCATTAATTTTGTTGGTTTGGAACCAAGATTTTGCTGGTTTACTAGTGTGCTTGGGGTCATTGTCTTGTTGAAACACCCATTTCAAGGGCATGTCCTCTTCAGCATAAGGCAACATGACCTCTTCAAGTATTTTGACATATCCAAACTGATCCATGATACCTGGTATGCGATATATAGGCCCAACACCATAGTAGGAGAAACATGCCCATATCATGATGCTTGCACCACCATGCTTCACTGTCTTCACTGTGACCTGTGGCTTGAATTCAGAGTTTGGGGGTCGTCTCACAAACTGTCTGCGGCCCTTGGACCCAAAAAGAACAATTTTACTCTCATCAGTCTACAAAATATTCCTCCATTTCTCTTTAGGCCAGTTGCCCCAAGCGCCTTGGGGCAACTGTTTGTTGTGATTTGGCGCTATTTGATTTGATGTGTTCTTTGGCAAATTGTAACCTCTTCTGCACGTCTTTTATTTAACAGAGGGACTTTGCAGGGGATTCTTGCAAATAAATTAGCTTCACACAGGCGTCTTCTAACTGTCACAGCACTTACAGGTAACTCCAGACTGTCTTTGATCATCCTGGAGCCGATCAATGGGTAAGCCTTTGCCATTCTGGTTATTCTTCTATCCATTTTGATGGTTGTTTTCCATTTTCTTCCATGCGTCTCTGTTTTTTTTGTCCATTTTAAAGCATTGGAGATCATTGTAGATGAACAGCCTATAATTTTTTGCGCCTGCGTATAAGTTTTCCCCTCTCCAATCAACTTTTTAATCAAACTACGCTGTTCTTCTGAACAATGCCTTGAACGTCCCATTTTCCTCAGGCTTTCAAAGAGAAAAGCATATTCAACAGGTGCTGGCTTCATCCTTAAATAGGGGACACCTGATTCACACCTGTTTGTTCCACAAAACTGATGAACTCACTGACTGAATGCCACACTACTGTTACTGTGAACACCCCCTTTTCTACTTTTTTTTTTACTAATAGCCCAGTTTCATAGCCTTAAGAGTGTGCATATCATGAATGCTTGGTCTTGTTGGATTTGTGAGAATCTACTGAATCTACTGGTACCTTGTTTCCCATGTAACAATAAGAAATATACTCAAAACCTGGATTAATCTTTTTAGTCACATAGCACTACTATTATTCTGAACACTACTGTATTTGACAGCTCTGTAACCAGAGCCCTGATGGAACTAAAGACATGCTGAGGGATTGGCTATGAATTTGGTATCAATAACGTAATAGTTGTGTGAGTTGGTAGAACATGTTGGCAGATGGCTGGGCTGGTACCTTGATTTTATTTCATTCAAATTGACTTGACTTTAGCAATACCTGTACTGGTCCTGTGTATAAAACATTTGTCTTTCAAATGCATCACCACTACCTTAGAAACCAAATTAGGGGTACTGTCCCCCTATCAAATGTTACAGCACTTTTAACAAACGATACCTATAATGTCCCCTCCTGAGGCAACTGACCTGGAAGAGGACCTGCAAGAAGATCGATGTGTTTTTTTTTTATTGCCTAATTAAAATGTTGCGCTGTTAAGTGTTAACACATATTGCTATTGCATTGCTACTGATATAGGTATTGCAATGAAGTAACTGTTTCTACACCATTCGGGGTGTAGGATTATGGGGCTTTGTTTTGTCTCAAAAGGGGGATTAGCTAGTGTGCCTATAATTTGATTTGCCCATACATGGAAAGACTCATACACTTGTATTAATCTTAACAAAAGATGTTAAGAGCGATCGATGACCACTCCACCAGCACAGATAACCTGTATAATTTTATAGTTGTTTGTGTTTTGTTATGGTCGTTTGAACAATTTCATGAAGAACACTAAGAGATTCCCTCGATATGTGATGAGGTCCCTTATTTTTGCCTTTGTAACCTTTGTATCTGATCTTTTCCTTATTCCATTTGATATGGGAATGTAATAATCATTTGTTGTTGGTTGAGTGCAAAATTGTTCAGATTTATCCAACAAATCAATCTTTGGGGAAATTGTTGGGGAGATAATTCAATTCACATTCAATGCCATCCATCCATCCATCCATCCATTTTCTCCCGCTTTATCCGGAGTCAGGTCGCGGGGGCAGCAGCTCAAGCAAAGCCGCCCAGACCTCCCGATCCACACACACCTCCCCCAGCTCCTCCGGGGGAACCCCAAGGCGTTCCCAAGCCAGCCGAGAGACGTAGTCCCTCCAGTGTGTCCTATGTCTTCCCCGGGGCCTCCTCCCGATGGGACGTGCCCGGAACACCTCTCCAGCGAAGCGTCCAGCGGGCACCCGGAAAAGATGCCCAAGCCACCCCAGCTGGCTCCTTTTGACGTGGAGGAGCAGCGGCTCGACTCCAAGCCGCTGCTCACATTCAATGATCCTACGAATTTAAAGATTAGTGACAATTTGAACATGACACCTTGAATGGTAGTTCCCTCTCACACCTTGTGCACCTGCCTTGTTGGCATGTTGTGTCAGGTGAGTATGGAAGGCTGGATAGCTCATGACGGGTAAGATCCCACCTCATAACTCGGGAAAACCTAGAGGCACCGTCATGATTACTTTGAGGTCTCAGTGAAGCCCTGGCTCACTACATGGGCACCATAAGGGGGCATCAGGATGGGGTCAATTGATGACTGCCTATGTGCCTACATGTTGGGCACATAGGCACCATGAGGGTGGGCATTGTTTTTGAGGATGCACAAGCAAATTTCATTGTGTTGATTTGCTGTGCAATGACAATAAAAGGTGATTCTTGATACCACACAACTGTAGTAAACCGTTTACAAACCCGGCTGTTAAAGCCACACTTAAGCCCCGTTTACACATAGACGGTAAGAGCTCCCGGAAGCGTTTTTGGCCGTCTTAAGGATCACACGCCGCTGTTAACGCCGGCACTAGGGGGCGTGGCTTAGTTCCGGCTTTACCGGGAATCGTCGAAAAAATTATTCAACATGTCGAATAATTCCGGGAGCGCTCCCGGAGAATTTGCATGACGACGGAGACAAGCGGACAACAGCATTTGATACTTTTTAATCGCCGTTTCATCCTGCCCCTTCCTGTAGTGCTGCAGTTTACACCGCCGTAATTGGCGGCCGCCGTTGTATCCCTAATCAACAGCGTGTAAAACAGCGATAGCGCCCACATCGGCGTCCTCAAGGGCGTTTTAACCGGCGACAGAGGCAGACAAAACGGCAGCGATAGCGGACAGTATGCCGTTCTAAATGCCACCTCCCGGTTAACGGTGTTCCAAACGGCCGATAGGCGGCGGTCAATATAAAAACGCTAGCGCGTTGCATGCAGGCCTCTCACTCACGGCCAGCTCCAGATATTTTTGCAGAGAAGCTCCAGTATGCCTCCTAAAAGAAAATTGGCAGCGGCAAGGACTTACCAAGAGGTCTGGTTCAGAAGCAGAGGGTAGCCCTGTGGTGGAGGGGGAAAGGAAGGAGAAAAAAAGGCTGAGGATGATCTCCCTCCCCCTGAAGTGACAGAGGCTTCAGCCTATTATACTCTGGGGGCGGTGCCTATATGCAAAAGTTCCTGGAGTAACGCAGGATTTGCCTGGATAAATCCAGCGGTACACAGGGCATTATCGGCGGCAGCAGAACACCGCCGTTCTCACGCGCGTCTTAACCTGCGATTGTAAAGGACAGAACTGGGTATTAACCCCCGTTGCCTGGCGTGTGCCGGATGCTGCCGCTTTATTCGGCGGATTTAGGGGCGTTTTATCCGCGTATTTGCGGATAGTACGGCAGCCAAAACGCCGGCGAAATGCTCTGCCCCTTTCCACCGCGAAAACAGCCAGAACTACCGCAAACTTCGGTCTACGTACTACCCGCCGACAAAACCGTCTATGTGTAAACTAGGCTTTAGGATATGGTTACAGTTCAGGAGACATTTTGATTTAAAGCAATATAGAAGGTACTTCCCAATAGCAGATAACCATTTCTTTCCTCCATCTTGGTTTGACAACGCATTCCAATACTGGCGTAGAAATGGATTAATACTCTTCTGTGACTTGTACCCTGATAGTGTGTTTATCTCATTTGAAAGGCTTCAAAAAGATCACAATATAACCAGATCACAATATTTTAGATTTCTTCAGATACGCAGCTTTACCAGAAAAACGTTTCCCTCATTTCCTCTCCCTCCACCTAAGAATCATTTAGATGCACTTCTAGGACTGGATCCTCACGAGAAGAAACGTGTATCAGTCATTTATAATATGACAGGAGACTTGAAACCAATGTCACGGAACAAAGTTAAAACAGCTTGGAAAAAGATTTGGGAGTTGTGCTCTCGGCACATGGCAACACAGTTTGAAACGTATTCAGACCTCCTTATTGTCTATATGCCATGGTTTAATTCAAATTAAAGTACTCCATCGCCTGCACTATTCAAGGGATAAATTGTCCAAACTCTTCCCCACTGCAGATCCTGGTTGTCCAAGATGCAGTTCTGTACCCGCTACAATAGGACATGTTCTGACTGTGTGCCTCCCTCAGCGACTACTGGACACAGATATTTGATGTATTTTCTAAAATCTGTGGCCAGAATATAAGCCCCGACTATCATACAGCCATCTTTGGTGTACTGCCTCCAGGCCACAAAGTCTCTAATCTTCAAGCAAATGCCAAGGCATTTGCCTCTTTACTCGCACGCAAACTCATACTTTTTCATTGGAAGTCAAATTCAACCCCGTTATTTCTGCAGTGGTTGAGGGATGTACTATCTTTTCTACCTTTGGAGAAATTGAGATATTAGATATGTAAAGCCCGCAGAAACTTCACCCTGACCCTTTACAGAGTTTGTAGAAGGTTTTCCCATTTGTTGATATACTTTAACATTAGTTGTACTGGATAGTTAAAAATATTTTAACATACTCAAAACACCAACTTACTTAACATATGAGGAGAGGTTCTTGTCTGACTATTTTTGTACTTGTTCTTGTTTATTTAATTTAATTTTTGTTCATGAGCCTTGGGGGGTGGGTACATTTTATTTTGTAGTTTCTTTTTTGTGTCCGTTGTTAATTGAAAACTGCAAAATAAAGTAAAAAAAAATATCCAGCCTATTTTTACACAAATTTTGACACAATCGTAAAAGAAAATAAAGTTGTTTCTGATCATTTCAATGACTATTTTGTTAATGTGGGTAAAAACATCAAATGTGTTCTTTGAACAACAGCAAAACAATTAACACAATTCTGGATTCAATATATGTTAAAGAAACAGATGAAAACAAAATTATTGACATAGTTCATAAACTAAAAGAAAAAAATCAACTGACAGTTACAACTGATATGTTTTTTTTTTTAAAGAATATAATTGATTGCGTTGTTAAACCTTTAACTTATGACTTGTTAAACCTTTAACCTTAACTTATCTCCCAGTCTCTTAATGACTGGGAGATTTCCTTCCAAAATGAAAATAGCTAAAGTGATACCACTGTTCAAACATGTCTTTTCAAACTACAGGCCAATTTCATTGTTACCACAATTTTCAAAAATTCTGGAAAAGATATTTGTAAAGAGGTTAAATGATTTCATAACTAAACAGCATATACTCAGTGAACAGCAATATAGATTTCAAAAAAATGGTATTACTTCACTAGCTTTAAGTGATTTTTTTGAACAAATTACAAATGCAATTAAGAATAAGCAATAAATACACTGTAGGGTTTTTCTTTGATTTACAGAAAGCATTTGATACTATAGATCACACTTTACTATTGAATAAGTTACAGAAGTATGGTAATAGAGGCTTAGCACATGAGTGGATAGCTAGCTTTATGCAGCTAATGACCTATTTGAGGTCGTTAGCTGCATACAGGAAATATTTGACCTCTGTGCAAAGGCTACTGTACCAAATATTAACACTGATTTTCACAGGTGTTGAAATACTTATTTGCAGGAGTAACATACAAAAAAATTATTAAAAAAATCATACATTGTGCTTTCCGGATTTTTTTTTAGATTTTTTAGATTATGTCTCTCAGAAGTGGACATGCACCTAAGATGAAAATTTCAGACCCCTCCATGATTTCTAAGTGGGAGAACTTGCAAAATCGCAGGGTGTTCAAATACTTACGAGGTCTGTCAAAGTATAGGTCCTTTTTATTTTTTTCAAAAACTATATGGATTTCATTCATATGTTTTTACGTCAGACATGCTTGAACCCTCGTGCGCATGCGTGAGTTTTTCCACGCCTGTCGGTGATGTCATTCACCTGTGAGCACTCCTTGTGGGAGGAGTCGTCCAGCCCCTCGTCGGAATTCCTTTGTCTGTGAAGTTGCTGAGAGACTGGCGCTTTGTTTTATCAAAAAATTTTCTAAACCTGTGAGACACATCGAAGTGGACACGGTTCGAAAAATTAAGCTGGTTTTCAGTGAAACTTTTAACGGCTGATGAGAGATTTTGAGGTGATACTGTCGCTTTAAGGACTTCCCACGGTGCGAGACGTTGCTCAGCGCTCTCAGGCGCCGTCGTCAGCCTGTTTCAAGCTGAAAACCTCCACATTTCAGGCTCTATTGATCCAGGACGTCGTGAGAGAACAGAGAAGTTTCAGAAAAAGTCGGTTTCAGCATTTTATCCGGATATTCCACTGTTAAAGGAGATGTTTTTAATGAAAGATGTGCGGACGGGTCCGCGCGTCGGGACGCACCTGGCGCGGTGCGGCGGCACAGGAAAAACACCTCCGTGTTGATAACCATTTGTAAAATCCAGGCGGCTTTTGATGGCTTTCAATGGAGTGAGTATATGAGAAATTGTTTAACAGCTGGACATGTTCCAACTTGTCCTTAAGGCTGTGAGCCGACGCTGCAATCCGTCCGCACGGAATATCGGAACAGTGGAATATCCGGATAAAATGCTGAAACCGACTTCTTCTGAAACTTCTCTGTTCTCTCACGACGTCCTGGATCAATAGAGCCTCGCTCCGTGGTCAAGTCCTTAAAGCGACAGTATCACCTCAAAATCTCTCATCAGCCGTTAAAATTTTCACCGAAAACCAGCTTAATTTTTGAACCGTGTCCACTTCGATGTGTCTCACAGGTTTAGAAAAAATTTTGATCAAACAAAGCGCCAGTCTCTCAGCAACTTCTCAGACAAAGGAATTCCGACGAGGGGCTGGACGACTCCTCCCACAAGGAGTGCTCACAGGCGAATGACGTCACCGACAGGCGTGGAAAAACTCACGCATGCGCACGAGGGTTCAAGCATGTCTGACGTAAAAACATATGACTGAAATCCATATAGTTTTTGAAAAAAAATAAAAAGGACCTATACTTTATTGACAGACCTCGTATTTTCCTCAATGTATGTATATGTATATATATATATATATATATATACATATACATACATATATATATATATATATATATATATATGTGTGTGTGTGTGTAGTAGATGGTAAAAGGGGTGGGTGTTTATAAGCTTTTGCTTCTACTTACGGCCGCACAAAAGTTGGAAATTGTTCAAAAGTTCCATTAGGCCTAGTACTGAGCCTATCTGTGACAGATGCAGGCAAACGCCGACTACCCTTTCAAACTTATTCTGGCTTAGTCCAGCACTGAATAACTCAATATTTAAAACTTTTTCAGATGTTCTAGAAGTGCCCAGAGAACCCTCTGCGAGTGTGGCCCTGTTTGTATACATCTGAGTTGCTGGGCTGGAAATATGCTTGCATTTGCATCTCTCCTAGCCAGGCGACTTATACTCCTTAAGTGGAAGGAGAAGTATCCTCAAACTTTTAGGATGTGGATCAAAGAACTCACACACCATTTGGTGCTAGAGAATTCACACACTCACACACTCATCTCCAACCGTTTAGTCCAATTAAGGGTTGCGGGGGGCTGGAGCCAATCCCAGCAGTCATACAGCGCGAGGCGGGGTTCACCCAGGACAGGACGCCAGTCTGTCACAGGGCCACAAACACAAGCACACCCGCTCGCACACTTACGGACAATTTAAAGACTCCAATCCATCTAACCTGCAAGGCTTTGGATGTGGGAGGAAACTGGAGCACCCGGAGGAAACCCACGCAAACATGGGAGGAACATGCAAACTCCACACAGGAAAGCCACAGGCGGGAATTGAACCCATGACCTTCTCGCTGTGAGGCAACAGTGCTAACCACTAATCCACCGTGCTGCCCTGCTAGAGAATTCAGCTTATTTAATTTATATCACGCCAAATCACAACAAAGCTCCTTCAAGGCGCTTCACTCAAGCAAGAGCTTGAGCTGGAGAAGATTTGTTACACCACAGACATTCTACACCATATGGAGACCTTTCTCCACTGACACTGAAGTTACAAACCGCCGAACCCATACAACTTAAATGGTTATGTATCCATGTAGCACCAGATTTACCTTTCTGTACTTATATATTTTTATCTTATTCATTGTGTCTTATTCATTGTGTTTTCTCTTTTTTGTTCATGTGTGTATTTACTCAATATGTGATGCAGTGCCCGTGCTGCAGGGTTGGGCCTCTGCTGGGCCTCTGTTGGGACTCTGTTGGGCCTGGGTGTAATATGTCTGCAAATGTACAGCTGAATGGTTGACTTTGATGCAGAACTTAAATATAAAGACTTTGCTAAAAAAAATAGGACTCAAGCAGAAGTCAAAACTGAAACCTGCAGTAGAAGAAGTAGAAGAAGAAGAGATGTCCTGTGTCGGAGGTGAGGGGCACTGCCAGTGCTTATGTTCGGATTCTGTGGTGTGAAGGTGAGGAGAATCTACGGATCCAACACACTCCCTTTCCCTTTGTGTGGCATACAAACGTAGGAAGGTTTGATTAGTCTTTCGGCCCTGTCTCCACGTTGGACAGTCAATGTGCACGTCAGGACCACTGTGGGCTTCCAACAGAGTTTCCCCTGACCTCGACCTGCCCAGGCATAGTTGCACCTGCTCAGCAGGGTTTGAAGCAGGACATGTCAGAAATGTTACCACGGGGATAAACTGGCTTGTGGCGGTTAAGCGTCGACAGTGACATCGCTTTTTGATCCACTGATGTTGGGATTGGGCCTATGAGTTCCCCTGTCCAACACAGGTTACGCCCCCAACCAGGCCAGCACCCACTTGCAGCTGGGTGGACTGAGACAAAACAGATGAAGTGTCTTGTCCAAGGACACAGATGGGTGATGTGACTGGAATTGAATTGAGGTCTACATACTGGTAGTCTGACTCCTTATACGGCTGATGATCTACCTGCCCTGGAACTGGAAATAATGATCTAAATATGTAATAAATAAATAAATCTGAAGCAGTGGCCTTGTTGGTGCTGTAGTGACTTACAGAGGACATTCTTCGGCTGAAAGATCGCTTTGTGTTCCTCAGCGTTGTGGATCTCAGCCGATGACTCTTCGTCATCCTTTTCGTCATCGCTGGGACTCCGCCTCTCACCTTCGGGACTGCGGCGCTCAGCATCTGAATTCTGCTTCATCCTGAATGACAATGAAACATCTTTGTGGGTCATATTCTACTGAGCGTCTCAAACACTGGATACTCACGGCTCGAGCTGCCATACCGCTGCGCGCCGCAGGTGGTTATTGGTTGTTCGTAGCTCCGCCGCAGAACTGATCCTTTTGGTGATGGCTCTGTGAGCAGCAGGTCATCCTGTGTAATGCTGTGGATCGTGGAGCTGTCGTTTTTTTTCACCCTTTTGAGATCAACCACGTAGGAAGATACACTGGACAGCTCGTGGGACACGCCAATCTGACAGGGCAAAGAGCTGACTATTTGTATCATCAAATATCTGCACTTTACAGTTGATATGTGGCGTTATGTGGTGTACTGACCTCCAGTTTCATTTGATTTAATCTGATTTAACCAGGTAAGTTATTAAGGAAAAAAATTCTTATTTACAATAACGACCTCATTTTCAAAAGGACACTTCCTGTAACCCCGCCAAAGCAGACCATGAAGAAATGGTTTCAATCTTTATTATTGATATAACAACACACCAGCTGATGGTTGCAGAGAGCCAGGTCGCTCACTTTGCCCCAGCCCACCGACACGACATCAAAACAGCGGTCAGGCTCCCAGCCGTAGACCCGCAGAGAGTCGAGTGCACCGCTGTACAGACAGTCACCGTCCGGGCTGAACAACATGCACCTGACAACACAGAGGTCAGAGGTCACATCCTCCAAAGAAGACATGGTCATAGCACTCACCCACAAAAACCTGATCTGCCCCCAAGTTCACAGTGCAGAATCTGGGACCTGAATTCACTCTGAATGAATGAGGCACTGGTTTAGCTTCACGTGCTGCATATTAAAACTCACCAGACCGGACCCGTGCTCCCTTCCAACGAGCTGATCATCTCAAACTTCTCAAGATCCCAAATCTTGACAGTCCTGTCGCAGACCCCCCCACCAAAATAAATAAATAAATACATACATAAACGCTGACCAACGTAAACACATGGTGCTTCTTTCTCTCACCGTGACAGTACAGTCAACATCTGAGGGTCACAGTAGTTGTCAGAGAAAAGGCAACATTTATTTAATTCAAGTGAGAAGCATCATTAAGGTTTTAATGCTACAGATGAGGACTAAATTACAGCCCCCTTATGAAATTAATGTAACGTTTTCTTCAACTTTTCTCAAGTGCTTTTATAACCGAGCAAGCAATTTTCAACACAGTATTTCTAAAGAACCTAGTTTTATTTTGGATGCTGACATTATTTTACTTTGTACACAGACACAAAATTATTTCACAAAAAACTAACCAGATGAACTAAAGTATAATGATCTCCTTTAACACCAAACCGATATGCTGGCAATATGACCCAAGTCATCCAGAGGCATACATCTTTAATTTATGGTTCAAATTTTTACCAAACTAATTTTGGGACAAGTTATTTAAAATTACTGTCATGTCTGAAGTTGTATAAAGTAAAAATATCAGATATATGTTTTAGTTTTAAAGTAATGTGTTAATTTTTAAGGTTTGTGAGCACATGCTCTGCCCCGCAGCGCATTATGGGTAGGATGATGTAATCTCAGTACGTCACGACAGGACAAATGCATTTCAGACACTCTGTTCAGGCTCCAAGGACAACAGCATTAAACTCTAGTGCCTAAAACTCTCTTGTATATACGAGGGCTGTCAATAAAGTATAGGTCCTTTTTATTTTTTTCAAAAACTATATGGATTTCATTCACATGTTTTTACATCAGACATGCTTGAACCCTCGTGCGCATGCGTGAGTTTTTCCACGCCTGTCGGTGACGTCATCCGCTTGTGAGCACTCCTTGTGGGAGGAGTCGTCCAGCCCCTCGTCGGAATTTTCTTTGTCTGAGAAGTTGCTGAGAGACTGGCGCTTTGTTTGATCAAAATTTTTTCTAAACCTGTGAGACACATCGAAGTGGACACGGTTCGAAAAATTAAGCTGGTTTTCAGTGAAAATTTTAACGGCTGATGAGAGATTTTGAGGTGATACTGTCGCTTTAAGGACTTCCCACGGTGCGAGACGTCGTGCAGCGCTCTCAGGCGCTGTCGTCAGCCTGTTTCAAGCTGAAAACCTCCACATTTCAGGCTCTATTGATCCAGGACGTCGTGAGAGAACAGAGAAGTTTCAGAAGAAGTCGGTTTCAGCATTTTATCCGGATATTCCACTGTTAAGGAGATTTTTTTTAATGAAAGACGTGCGGACGGGTCCGCGCGTCGGGACACAGCCGCCGCGGTGCGGTGGCACACGAAAAACACCTCCGTGTTGATAACCATTTGTAAAATCCAGGCGGCTTTTGATGGCTTTCAGTGGAGTGAGTATATGAGAAATTGTTTAACAGCTGGACATGTTCCAACTTGTCCTTAAGGCTTCCAACGGAGGTGTTTTTCTTGTGGCGGAGCGTCGCGACGGCTACGAGCCGACGCTGCAATCCGCCCGCACGTCTTTCATTAAAAAAATCTCCTTTAACAGTGGAATATCCGGATAAAATGCTGAAACCGACTTCTTCTGAAACTTCTCTGTTTTCTCACGACGTCCTGGATCAACAGAGCCTGAAATGTGGAGGGTTTTCAGCTTGAAACAGGCTGACGACGGCGCCTGAGAGCGCTGAGCGACGTCTCGCACCGTGGGAAGTCCTTAAAGCGACAGTATCACCTCAAAATCTCTCATCAGCCGTTAAAATTTTCACTGAAAACCAGCTTAATTTTTCTAACTGTGTCCACTTCGATGTGTCTCACGGTTTAGAAAAAATTTTGATCAAACAAAGCGCCAGTCTCTCAGCAACTTCTCAGACAAGGAATTCCGACGAGGGGGCTGGACGACTCCTCCCACAAGGATGCTCACAGGCGAATGACGTCACCGGACAGGCGTGGAAAAACTCACGTATGCGCACGAGGGTTCAAGCATGTATGACGTAAAACATATGAATGAAATCCATATAGTTTTTGAAAAAAATAAAAAGGACCTATACTTATTGACGGACCTCGTATTCTCTGAGTTATAGACGTTGATTTTTAATTGCGTTTGTTAAATTCCACGCATTTTAATGTGAACAGACAGGGATTATCTAGAATTTGTTTTGAAAGCCTCTACTGCCATTCTAGCATCTACTAGCCAGTAGTGTTCATGGCAGTGTCTGGGGACCAGTAGATGGCAGTGTTCTATTTATTTTGATCCCGGTTATGTCAGATATAAGACTTGTTCTTCTCTCTGCTCCTTTTCATTCTGGTGATTGTGATGCTTTATTTCTGTTTTTTCTGTTTTTTTCTTTTAAATGAATGAAATAAATATTAAAGAAAGAAGAAAGAAAGATGATTGTCAAATCAAATTTTTGCTTTGCAAATGTTTTTTTTTTTTTTTTACAAATAAGTTAAAAACAAAACAACTGCATAATAATAACAATAATAATAATAATAATAATAATAACATTATTACAAGACAGCTCTGCAGTGTTTGCACAGGCACAGTGCGAATGGGTTGGATGCTGCTTGTAGCTTTCAGCAGCAGGATAAGCTCACGACGGCCGACCACAATAATATATCAAACATGTTTGATTCTCATTCGACCATATGATCGGCGATCAGGAGGTGGTCGTCAGATGTTGACCGCAGCTTGATACGCCATGAACACTACACGATGCAGGACGCACGATTAACCTGAAACTTGGTCCAAAAAATTCCCCATGAAAAATCATCTCGCACACTGTAAAGCACGTTTTACAACATCAAATGAATGTTGTAAAGAGAGAATGTGGAGAGAATGTGCTCAAAACATGCGCACATTCTCTCCACATGCAAAAAGTTTTGCGATGACACTTCCAGGGCTCCGTAAAAATGCCTGTTTTTACAAATAAAAAATGGAATATTTTACAAAAGCACATTTAAACACCAACACACGACAGACGTCACATTAACGTGTTGGTTTACATAATGAATGACTGAACTAATCAGTGTTTAGCAGAGGCACGTTTACCCAGAATCCTTTGCGATCTGTCTCTGTTACAAAACCTCAGAATTAGTGCATTATTCAACATTAAAAGATATATGTTATATTTTAACTTTGTACAAATGACAGAATTGACATTAATGGAGTTATTCTATCGGTATTAATGTTATTTATAAATCAAAACCATAAGTCAATATGACTTTATTTTTCAAGACCTCCGCATAACCGGACCTTTATAATTGATACAGGGCTGGCTTTATGGCTGCTCTCAGGGTTGCCTCTGTGTTGGGAGGGCTGTAATAAACAAGAGCTACCAGCAGGGGCCAAATGTTGAAAGAAAAAGTGTGGTCTCATTGTTTGGGTCTCGGGGTGCCTCTGTCTGTGCTCGGAGCGCTGCAGAGCTTCAGCAGGGGCAGACTGTTGAAACTCTTGGGTCTGTTGTTATTTTTAATATTATTAGAAGCTATTAAATGTGGTTTACTAGTAGTTGTAAATGTGCCAGAGATAATATTAGAATTTATCTGTTATCGGTTATCTGTAACTTCCGATAAATTTTTGGGTGGTTTATTGTTTTATCTTTATTGAAGATAACTTTTCAGTTATCTGATTATCTGTTATTGAAGTTAATTTTTTGGTTATCTGTGCCCACCACTGGATACATACACTTTTCTTTCCTTTATATTTGACATCCTGACCATGAAAACATACCACTAGAACTTGGAATCACTTTTGTGTCTTATTGTACAAAAATGATTTTTCAGTAATGGCGGTTCTCTTCTGGATCTAATCAATCAAATCAATTTATTTATATAGCGCCAAATCACAACAACAGTTGCCCCAAGGCACTTTATATTGTAAGGCAAAAGCCATACAATAATTACAGAAAAACCAACGGTCAAACGACCCCCTGTGAGCAAGCACTTGGCGACAGTGGGAAGGAAAAACTCCCTTTTAACAGGAAGGATCTAGCTCCATAACATCTGAAGCTTCATCAAATCTGATGACACCTTACTGAATTAGTACAGATTCAGCTACAATTGGTGTTAGTTGTGCATCTCTGGCTTCATTCGTCACCTCACACTGACATTTTCTATTTTCCCTATATTTTTGCATATTCTGGATCACCAGATCCGGAATCCGGATCCGATCATCACCAAGCTTTGTTGTTTGATAGAACATTTGACTATGTTACACCCTAATTTTTTTCAAGCCTTTCTGCCTTGTTTTTGTGGAGTTAGAAACTAGAATGTCAAAATTCCCCCTATCCCCCAATGGTGAAGAATCCTTTTAAAAATTCCTGGATCCGGATCGTGATCTGGATCACCACTAAACTTTCATCACTTGTTCCTCTTGTCATTTCCAACCACTCCACAAAATTTCATCAAAATCCGTTGAAAACCTTTTGAGTTATCCTGCTGACAAACAGACAGACATGACTGAAAACATAACCTCCTTGGCGGAGGTAATAATTATCATTATCAGGTTAATTGATACTGAAGGTTTGCTGCAGTCCAACAAAAACAAATAGCTATCAGACATTTGTGATATCAGATGAACATCACTGCCCCCGAGACACTTTGAGCAGTACCTGTCAGAGCTGCCCGACGCCAAAAGATACTCATTGGGGTGGAACTGGACGATATTGACGGCTCCGGTGTGACCTCTGAACTCTGTGATCATCTTCCCCTGAGCCAGATCCCACAACTAAGACCAGAGACAAACACTGCTTAGAAGAGCACCAGAAATCCAAAATCCGATCCAGTATCCCAGGTGTGAGTGTGTTTGTCTGTCTATGTTGACCCCTTTCATAGACTGTACCCCGCCTCTCAATGACTGCCCCCCCCGCCATGACACTTAATGGGAATAGATGGGATTAGAAAACAGATGGGCAGATGATGGATGAGTTGACTGTAGAGATCAGGTGCAAAGCAAATATCCATTAACTAAAGGGTTGTTGGTTCCAGTCCCACTTACATCTGTCTACATGTTGAAGTACTGAATGCCTGCACATGGCTGCTCTTGATATCAGTGCATGAGTTTGGTTTGTCAGTGAAAGAATGTGAGGCATCAGCATAAAGCAAATGTACTTGGAAATTATGAATCATATGATTACTGAAAATTTCAGAGTAATAAAATATAAAACGGGCTACTGCGAAAAGGTACACAGCAGAGAATGTGTTACAAAAAGTAGGAACAGCAAAAAAAGGCCTGTAGTAGTGACACGAAGGATCATTACTCACACACACTTTCAGTACAACACATGAAACAACGTGAGTGCAAACTAATGTACAGCGTGCAAAGGGGCTGAGCTTCTGTCACATATCTAAAATCCTTAACACGAAAACAAAAATCACCACCTGGGACACCACGCTAACTTTTTAAAACACTATTAGCACAATTCATGCTTTTCTCAAAAACAAGCTGATGTTCCAGGTGGCTAAGTGCTAATTAAATATGATCAAGTCTGGCTCTCCAGTAGTTTTTAAAACTACAGCCCGTTAACATTTAACTTGAAATACACCCGAAATGTGCGTGTACTCAGGCTTTTTTTCGTGTTCGTTTCATATTGCAGCTGCGTCGGTTTGCACACCCGCATGCAGCGACGTGCGCTTTTCATTTTAAAGTCACAGGTCGATGCTGAGCGCACCCCTATGCAGCTGAGTGCGCTTTTCATTTTAAAGGCACAGGTCTGATGATGAGCGCCACCCGCCTGCAGCAAGTGCACTTTCATTTTAAAGTCACAGGTCGGATGATGAGCGCACCCATATGCAGCGAGTGCGCTTTCATTTTAAAGTCACAGGTGATGATGAGCGCACCCATATGCGAGTGCGATTTTAAAGTCACCTGATGAGCGTATGCAGGTGCGCTTTCATTTTAAAGTCACAGGTCTGATGATGAGCGCACCCGTATGCAGCGAGTGCGCTTTCATTTTAAAGTCACAGGTCTGATGATGAGCGCACCCGTATGCAGCGAGTGCGCTTCATTTAAAGTCACAGGTCTGAGGATGAGCGCACCCGTATGCAGCGAGTGCGCTTTCATTTTAAAGGCACAGGTCTGATGATGAGCGCACCCATATGCAGCGAGTGCGCTTTCATTTTAAAGGCACAGGTCTGATGATGAGCGCACCCATATGCAGCGAGTGCGCTTTCATTTTAAAGTCACAGGTCTGATGATGAGCGCACCCGCATGCAGCGAGTGCACTTTCATTTTAAAGTCACAGGTCTGATGATGAGCGCACCCGCATGCAGCGAGTGCACTTTCATTTTAAAGTCACAGGTCTGATGATGAGCGCACCCGCATGCAGCGAGTGCACTTTCATTTTAAAGGCACAGGTCTGATGATGAGCGCACCCGCATGCAGCGAGTGCACTTTCGTTTTAAAGTCACAGGTCTGATGACTAACCCCCCCTTCATGTTGCGAGTGCACTTTCGTTTTAAAGTCACAGGTCTGATGATGACGCACCCGCATGCAGCGAGTGCACTTTTATTTTAAAGTCACAGGTCTGATGATGAGCGCACCCACATGCAGCGAGTGCACTTTCATTTTAAAGTCACAGGTTTGATGATGAGCGCACCCGCGAGTGCGTAGGGAGAAAAAAACTTGACGTAGAGCTGCCAAATGTGGGCGTAGAGCTGCTCAACTCGGCGTAGATGATACACCACAATGAGCAGCTGTACAAATATGCCAATGTGAAAGGAGCTAAATGAGCCTTCTGACATTCACAGATCCTTTGATATGGAAAGTACAGCTTTGAAGCTTAGGCAGTAAGGCGAAGTTTCTTTGTAGAACCCAAAAATGTAACCAGATAAAGTTTATCATATGTACATTTCCTGATAAATGGCTCTGTGAATGGAGGAAAAAATAACACCACCACCACCTTTGAGAGCTTCTCGTTCTCATAAGGTGCTCGATAAAGCACTCAGGGTTTTTTTTTTCTCAGTAAGTTTGGTATAGAAGCAATTGTAAACTTTTCTCCAGGAGATTCTGATTCTGGTTCCCTGGGAGCCTGTGGGTGATATGATATGGGACAGACCACTTTTCTAAATATAAAAGAATTACAGATGAATGTTCTTCCAGCCCAATTCCTGCCTATCTTGATGGATCAAGTCATAAGGGCATTTGATGTTCCTACACAGACTTTAACATTACTTTCAGAATGGACTCGAGCAGAAGGTCACAAACACTGCAGAGAAAACAAGATTCATGTTTGGATTTATTTTTATCTTCACCATGAATTGGTATAATTTAATGTACACGTCTCTTGTTGGTAGCTGGGCTTGTGATTTGACTGTATGGCGTCATGTGATCAGTTCATACTTTGACAGTGGCGTCGTCACTGGCGGAGGCTAACCACTTCCCGTCCGGACTGAAGGCCAGATTCCTGACAGCCTGGGAGTGACCCTGCACACACAAACACAAGTTCACCCTCCACAAACGTTTATTCTGAATTACTCTAAATGATGGCAATAACTCAGGAGAAAAACTTCTAATGTGAAAGCTGCTTGTAACTGTAGAACACAAGGACTGCAACTAACAATTATTTCATAACTGATTAATCAGTTAACATTAAAAAAAAAAATCAAAAGAAAGTAGGAAGGGGTGTAAATTTATTCTTAGATGCATCATGACTGGGTCACTGCACGATTCTGAAGAGATTCATGAGTGTCAAAATCAATTCTTCAAACATAAAGTGGTTGGAGGGCGTGTGCTGGGCACTGTTATGGGCCTTTCACATTGAAGACATCAGCCAAACACCTCGTGACACCTCTGCCGCGTCCAAAGCATGCAGTGTGAACACTGTAATTCTACTTTTACTCAAGTCATTTTTTCAGACAGTAACGTCCTTCTCACTGACTTTTGTCACCTTTTTTGCTGCTTTTACCCCATAACTCCAGAACATTCAGTCATAGAGAGTGCAAACCTTCTTGTAATTGTTATGATCAGACAAATAATGTGGTGTAGGTTGATTGGAGCATTTTTAAATTTTGACCCCTGTAGCTCATTAGAGGTCAGCTCCAGGATGGCTCCATATCTGAATATAAACATTAGTTCATTTAGAATGTGTGTGCCAAATTCCATGCTTTTATCACAAAATGAACTGTTTCGCTCTGCCGCCCCACTACAAATTCATTTTGGATCACTGCAAATACAAGTACAAGTACCAAATATTTTTAGTTCAGTGTTCCATTTCTATACTCTTGGGCTGCAAACCAAATTGCTGTCTCAATTCTCAGAGGTTTAACCAGGTTTGGACCACATGAAGTCACACCTGTCAATATCTTACTGTGAATCCTGCACAAGGACATTAGCATATCATGGTGGGGAAGCGTCACTCAGAGGTAGGTACATATTTTGCTTCAGCTATGTCAAGAAACACAAAACGTATAAACCAAAACCCACAAATCCAATCAATGACCAATAGCAGCGCAGTAGACAGTGCTGACAGTCTAAAAACATGACCACTGCTCACTTTGTGGAAGCAATCTATATATAGCCAAGCGTCGTCTGTGTGCATACGTACGTGCGTGTGCATGTGTGTGTATGCCCTGGATGATGCAGAAACCGTGGAGATTGGTATGGTTTGGTATGCTTATGTATTTTGGGTCAAGGGTGAACACTGCAAATTCAAATTCAAATTCTATTAATTTATATAGTGCCAACTCACGACGTGGTCACCTCAAGGCACTTCACACTCCACAAGAACAACATAAATCAAAAGATTAAAAAAACCACAATAAAATAAAAACATAAAAAATAAAAAGAATAAAGAAAGCACGCAATCACATAAAATACTAACAATAAAACAGGGTAAAAAGATGAGTCTTTAATCTGGACTTAAAAATCTCCACAGAGTCCGAGTGCCGTATCAGTGCAGGGAGATCGTTCCACAGAACAGGGGCACAATAAGAGAAAGCTCTGTGACCCACAGATTTTTTTTCACCCTAGGAACACACAGCAGTCCTGCACCATGCGAACGCAGAGCCCGGGCCGGTACATAGGGTTTAACCATATCAGCCAGGTAGGGAGGTGCCAGTCCGTGAACAATTTTATAGGCCAGTAACAGCACCTTAAAATCTGACCTCAAAGAGACAGGAAGCCAAAATGGGTGTAATGTGGTCAAACCTTCTGCTTCGTGTCAGAAGTCTGGCAGTAGAATTTTGAACTACAAAGACCCCTAATGCTGGACTGCAGTAAACCAGAAAATAGAACATTCCAGTCGTCCAATCTGGAAGAGATAAATGCATGTATCAGAGTCTCGGCATCAGATATAGAAAGGATGGGACGAATCTTCACTATATTTTGCAGATGGAAGAAAGCAGTCCTCTTAATGGGCCTCATGTATCAACGTTGCGCACTTGTGGCATAAATTTACCGTGTAAATTTGAAGTACATCAAAGTTGCCGTGACATGTATCAAGCAGTGCGCACCTGCCCAGTTCCGGCATACGCCCGACGTGACCTTGATAAATGCGGCGGGTGAAAGCAACCGTAATTATAATAACACGCCCATAAATATTCAGACTCCGCTTCAGACACACCTCATTTTACGACACGGAAGCCAGGAAGATGGCAAAGAAAAAGAACTCCACCAATCACGACGCGTGCCAATAGAGCGTCAAAAGCGGCCGTCGTATTAATTGTTTTGTAGTATAATCAAACAAGTGTTAGAGTGGTACCTCGTTTATCGCGGGAGTTACGTTCTAAAAAATAGCCCGTAATACGCGAAACCGCGACGTAGTCAGCGTTATTTTTTACAATTATTATAGATGTTTTAAAGCTGTAAAAACCCTGTAAAACCACTTTATACACTTTCTCAATCAGGCATGAACATTTTCTCACTTTTCTCTCGTGTGTAAACACTCTCAAAGTTCAAACCTTTGTAGAGAAATAAGACTAACCTGTTTTCAGGCCCAAACATTTGTTTGAGAAATAAAAATAGAACGTTTTCCTATAAATAATTATGATGGCATTTAGAACTAACGAATTAATTTTAACGATCAACGAACGAGGTCGGACACATAAGAAATTATTAATAGTGACTGACCAGTATTTCACAGATCGCGCCTCTGCGTCCTGACGCTGCACCTTTTTCCACTCACACCTCGCTGCAGGTGTCTGTTTCCGAGTGACAAACACAGTTATGAGAAGTTGTTGGCGCTCTTTTTCCTTCTGGGCGAGAAGATTCTTATAAACAGACACGCAGAACACAGAACACTGTAAAAAAAAAAAGGCATGCAAAATTGGACTAAAAACTCTGCGAAACGACGAGGCCACGAAAGGTGAACCGCGTTATAGCGAGGGACCACTGTATTCTCTTTCCACATGTCAAGAATTATTGACATGTGGATATTTGCTCGCTCAATTAATAAAACACGCCTAATCTGTCAGATTTCTTTATTTTTAAAATTTATTTCTTTATTTATTTTATTGTGACAACCGAATGGAGACGACAAAACCTGGTTGCAGTACGGGCGAATTAAGGGAATGACGAAACTACAGTTGTTATTATCAGTTTCATAGTCTAAAACGATCACACCACATAAAGTTAAGCTCAGCGCTGCTCTGGCTCCAGGCTGGAGAAAAAGGCACGCAGCGCTTTCTTTGCGGTCAGCGCTGTGGCCACGGATCGTGCTCGATAGACCAACAATCCCACAAAAGTGGGATTTGTATTGATTATTATGTAGTATAATCAGGAAAGTGTTATTTATGTAACATATGCATTGATTTGTATAATGGCACTGTTTATCATGTTGATCAGTTTCATTTTTATGTGGATTCCAGCGCTGGTTCATTTTGGTGTATAATTCATGCCACCTCTCGACCTGGTGTATATTTTCAGTGCAGCGTACGCCAACGACCACATTGATAAATGCCAAGTAGCGCAGCCGTTTTGGCGTACACCCCATATACGCTCAAATATCGCCGTACGCACGTTGATATATGAGGCCCAATGTCTCTAATGTGGAGGTCAAAGGACAACGTAGGATCAAAATTTACCCCAAGGTTCCTCACTTTGTCCGTATGATGTATAACACACAAACCTAAGATAAGCACCAGCTGGTCAAATTGATGCCGATATCTCGCTGGACCAAGAAGCAAAATTTCAGTCTTATCGGAGTTTAAAAGTAGGACATTACTAGACATCCATCTTCTCACTACTGAAAGGCAATCTTCTAAAGATTTTATGTGAACGAGATCACCAGCAATTATCGGCATGTACAATTGAGTATCATCAGCATAGCAGTGAAAGGTAATCCCAAAACGCAGCAGTGTATGTCCAAGGGGTGCTACATAAAGGAAGAAAAGCAGGGGAGCCTAAAACGGATCCCTGTGGAACCCCCAAATTTCATGTCACTAAGGCAGGTATGACGTCAACCATGCAAGGACACTCCCAGTAATCCCAAATGATTTTCCAGCCTATCAAGTAGAATATGATGATCCACTGTATCAAATGTAGCACTGAGATCTAACAGCAACACAACCGTAGTGGTGTCCAAATCCATTGTAAGCAGAAGATCATTCACCACTTTAGTGAGAGCCGTCTCTGTGGAATGACATTTTCTAAAAGCAGACTGCAGTGGCTCAAAGAGATTATTCTCAGTAAGATAGTCTACGAGCTGCGTGAAAACCATTTTTTCCAGAAATTTTAGAGCAAAATGATAGATTTGATATCGGCCGATAGTTGTATCAACACCTCCCCCTCCGGCGCCATCAATGTCACTTTCCCAAGCTGGCTGACGCGTTACAGCCGCTGCAACCTTGAGTCGCAACACACCACATCACCTCAATTGGGGAAAACGGACTGTTCAAGTTTTAGTGCACATAACAATGTCAAATGTATATGTGTCGTCTTAATTTATGATGTGTGCTATTATTACTGTGAACAAGTAATAATTGTGGATTAATTGTGGTTTGTCTGTGGTATGTGAGTGTGCAAATCTCGTTGTCATGACAATGATAAATAAAGCTATCTATCTATCTCTATCTATCTATCTCTATCTATCTATCTATCTAACTCAATAGAAAATCTTTGGAGGGAGCTGAAACTCCAAACCTGAAAGATCTAGAGAAGATCTGTATGGAGGAGTGGACCAAAATCCCTGTTGCAGTGTGTGAAAACTTGGTCAAGAATTACAGGAAACGTTTGACCTCTGTGAATGCAAACAAAGGCTACTGTACCAAATATTAACACTGATTTTCACAGGTGTTCAAATACTTATTTGCAGGTAACATACAAATAAATTATTTAAAAAAATCATACATTGTGATTTCTGGATTTTCTTTTATGGCTGAATCTCAATTCTTCCCCTTACCCCTTTCCCTCTGTTTTGCGCAGGCACGAGAGACAGAGGGGTCTTTGGGGAGCGCGGTTTTAACACAGGTGGTGCAATCATGTTGAGTGTAGGTTTGAGCACTGAGTTTAAACTATCCACAAGTCTGTCTACTGACTGGGTATTTGTCAAAAGTGAGGCTAAGACATCAGGCAGTCTACCTTCTAGTTCAGTCTTAGTTGAGGAGTTGATGCATCGCTGCAGTGATAAATAAGGTTGTTGTTCCACTAAACATGGCAGCGAAACTGTAAACTTAACAAGTGAGTGATCAGACAGCACTGATGTAAGAGGCATGATGTCAATATTCGTGACAGCAATACCACGTGCGAGAACCAGATCCAGGGTATTTCCACTAATGTGCGTTGAATCCCGAATGCATTGCCGAAATCCTAATGCATCCACAATTTCCATAAATGATTTGCAGAGGGGATCAGAAGGCTTATTTATATGAACGTTAAAGTCACCAATGATCAGAATGTTATCTGCTCTAGTTGACAAGTTAGAGATGAACGCACCAAATTCATCTAAGAATTCAGAATATGGGCCAGGAGGCCTATATACAGTGACAAAATAATACGGCTGATTTTTATTCTTCTGACCTTGGCAATGTGCAATATCCTGAGCAGAGCGGAGAATCAGATGCTCAAACAAGTTATATTTGTGACCCCCAACAGCTAATAAGCTAAACCTACATTTATAAATAAGTGTAACACCTTGCTTCGCATCATGAGGGACGGACTAAATGTATATGCTGGTGGGCAGGCTTCATTTAAGGGGAGGAGGGGAGGAGGACAGCTGTAGGTTTAAGCTAGGTTTCACATAACCCAATCATATCTAAGTGATGATCAATAATTATATCATTAATCAACAATGATTTTGAGGACAGTGATCTTATATTAACAAGACCCAGTCTAAGGACCTCAGTGGGGTTGACAGTTAAACTGTTTTGGGTTTAGGATAAGATATGATAAGATGCCTAGAAGTAAGTTTAGGTTGAGACATTCCACGCGCGTTGTAGGTAGCAGACACGAAATCTTTGCTATTACTGGAACAACCACTGGGCCATCCTCAATTTCAATATGATCCAATATAGTAATGGGTATTAAGTTTGCAAAGCATATCCCTCTATGATTTTTATGGACACGTCTACGGGAGCAGGCCACAGTCTCAACTTGTTGAAATTCCCTCCCTGGCAGATAAACTGCACTATCACCACAGTGGATTTTCTGCGCTAATTTCCCCGCTAAGCTAATGATTCCACACCCACATTTGTCATAAGCCTTGCAGGTCTCTAATCACCTGCTCCGTGGCCTGCTGTAGATTCCTAATGTCACCCTCCCTGTGGCGCTCTATGTTCGCAGATAAGATGGCGGCGCCTTCCCCAGTAGTGGGTGGAGGCCGTCCGGCATCATCAGGCTACGGCGGCCCCAGAATGAAGGCCAGTTATCAATAAAGCTAAAGCCTTGCTGTTGACAAAACCTGCACCAGCCAACTATTTAATGATGTCAGCCTGCTAAATCCTCATCAGTTGAACCATCTAGTTATGACGACGGACTTGATTGGGTGACCAGGAAACCTATTATAATTGAATGTCTGCATATTGACTTCTATAAATTTGACGTTTGTTGTATTAAACTGATGGTCGGGTCCGAAATTTCTGTAGTTAATAGAGAGTTGTTGAAAGTCATGATGTGGAAATTTTTCCTCTTTCCTTCTTCTCTAATATTTACGGTAATTTATTAGTTGGGGAAAGTCATGCCGTGGTTTGTTGTTCAACGCTGTGCTGAGAAGGCCTTGAAGCAGCAGAGTGGATGGTCCCCCTTGACAGAGGTGGAGGGTTCCGATGAGGGACGGATTATCAGTAGTAAGTCGCCTTTGTAATAAGTCCCGACTGTTTTGTTAATTTTCATAATGTGGGGTGGTTTTTCCATTACAGAGTGCTGCCTTCACTGCTGCATACTCCTTTCTTCTTCATTGCACCTCTGGAGCTTAATCATTATCCAAATACATCTGTTTTCCCCTGAAATCAAACACCTTCGCCCGTCAGCTTTCTTAAGAATATCCTCCCTTTTTTCGGTAGCTTGCAAACTTGACCACAAAGAATTTCTGTGGGGCGCCAGCCGGGGGTTTTGCAGCCCACCGCGCCATGCGCTGTCTCGATGGGCGAGGTGGAAGAGAGGCCCAGGCCTCTTACGAGTAAAGTCGGCAACAAATTTGATTACAGCGATGAGCCTGCTTCAGCTCATCATAGTCTGACATGATCCCGACGTGATTGCCCCACCACTTGCCATCAACCTGGATTGATCTGAGTGTGGAGTTTTACTAGCTCATTAGCAACTCCTCCACTGACTGAACACAGCGTCTCCGCCGCGTCAATCCTCTCCTCTGCTTGTCCAATTTCCCGCTGATAGCACACGTCTTCTCTCATTGTGTCTAACTGTTCCTTGTCTCTCCTGAAGTCTCATAACTCAATAAGTATTTCGTCAGACTTCGAATTCCTCGTTCTTTAGTTGTAGCATCCTACTCGTTCTTCATCTTCTTCGTTTCATGCCATAGTCTGAAGATTTCCTTCCTTGAATTTCGATCTTTGGGGTGGCATTTTATCACTTGGAAAATCCTGTGCTATCTTTATTGGATTTTTTTTCTCTTTTTTTTCTTGAGTTTAAAAGGAATTTTTGAGATCAGTAGTCAGGAGCTCGCTCTCTAGGGTGTCTTCACCTTGCCCTCCAGACTGAAGTCCTGGTGGACATCTTTTATTCTACATTCTTTTTTTGAGGCCGGCCAACAGAGGGTGCCTGGGGTTGCTGTACCTAGTTTATTATTGAATCTGTGACTTTGCATTTTCACCAGTAAGCCTGTTGTTCTTGACTACAGATTTAAAGTGCAAACTCATATTTTAATTTAAACTGCTAATTAATGCTTTGGTGCATGACATTAGACATGAGGTGCACTGTGGATGGCATGGAGTTGAGTCGAACGCTCCTTTACGTTGACTCCTTGGGGTTGTTGGCACTGGGTGGGGAAGGGCCCCTGGTAAGTGGCTGACATAGTTCACAATAATAGTAGCATCTGCTGTTGACGCTACAAACTCAAAACTATATGTTCAAACTGCTTTTTTATCAATCCTGTGAATCACTAAACTAGTATTTAGTTGTATAACCACAGTTTTTCATGATTTCTTCACATCTGCGAGGCATTAATTTTGTTGGTTTGGAACCAAGATTTTGCTGGTTACTAGTGTGCTTGGGATCATTGTCTTGTTGAAACACCCATTTCAAGGGCATGTCCTCTTCAGCATAAGGCAACATGACCTCTTCAAGTATTTGACATATCCAAACTGATCCATGATACCTGGTATGCGATATATAGGCCCACACCATAGTAGGAGAAACATGCCCATATCATGATGCTTGCCCACCATGCTTCACTGTCTTCACTGTGACCTGTGGCTTGAATTCAGAGTTTGGGGGTCGTCTCACAAACGTCTGCGGCCCTTGGACCAAAAAGAACAATTTTACTCTCATCAGTCTACAAATATTCCTCCATTTCCTCGTTAGTCCAGTTGCCCCAATCGCCTTGGGGCAACTGTTTGTGTGATTTGGCGCTATTTGATTTGATGTGTTCTTTGGCAAATGTAACCTCTTCGGCACGTCTTTTATTTAACAGAGGGACTTTGCAGGGGATTCTTGCAAATAAATTAGCTTCACACAGGCGTCTTCTAACTGTCACAGCACTTACAGGTAACTCCAGACGGTCTTTGATCATCCTGGAGCCGATCAATGGTAAGCCTTTGCCAGTCTGGTTATTCTTCTATCCATGTTGATGGTTGGTTTTCCATTTCTTCCATGCGTCTCTGTTTTTTTTTGTCCATTTTTAAAGCATTGGAGATCATTGTAGATGAACAGCCTATAATTTTTTGCGCCTCTGCGTATAAGTTTTCCCCCTCTCCAATCAACTTTTTAATCAAACTACGCTGTTCTTCTGAACAATGCCTTGAACGTCCCATTTTCCTCAGGCTTTCAAAGAGAAAAGCATATTCAACAGGTGCTGGCTTCATCCTTAAATAGGGGACACCTGATTCACACCTGTTTGTTCCACAAAACTGATGAACTCACTGACTGAATGCCACACTACTGTTACTGTGAACCACCCCTTTTCTACTTTTTTTTTTACTAATAGCCAGTTTCATAGCCTTAAGAGTGTGCATATCATGAATGCTTGGTCTTGTTGGATTTGTGAGAATCTACTGAATCTACTGGTACCTTGTTTCCCATGTAACAATAAGAAATATACTCAAAACCTGGATTAATCTTTTTAGTCACATAGCACTACTATTATTCTGAACACTACTGTATTTGACAGCTCTGTAACCAGAGCCCTGATGGAACTAAAGACATGCTGAGGGATTGGCTATGAATTTGGTATCAATAACGTAATAGTTGTGTGAGTTGGTAGAACATGTTGGCAGATGGCTGGGCTGGTACCTTGATTTTATTTCATTCAAATTGACTTGACTTTAGCAATACCTGTACTGGTCCTGTGTATAAAACATTTGTCTTTCAAATGCATCACCACTACCTTAGAAACCAAATTAGGGGTACTGTCCCCCTATCAATGTTACAGCACTTTTAACAAACGATACCTATAATGTCCCCTCCTGAGGCAACTGACCTGGAAGAGGACCTGCAAGAAGATCGATGTGTTTTTTTTTTATTGCCTAATTAAAATGTTTGCGCTGTTAAGTGTTAACACATATTGCTATTGCATTGCTACTGATATAGGTATTGCAATGAAGTAACTGTTTCTACAACCATTCGGGGTGTAGGATTATGGGCTTTGTTTTGTCTCAAAAGGGGGATTAGCTAGTGTGCCTATAATTTGATTTGCCCATACATGGAAAGACTCATACACTTGTATTAATCTTAACAAAAGATGTTAAGAGCGATCGATGACCACTCCACCAGCACAGATAACCTGTATAATTTTATAGTTGTTTGTGTTTTGTTATGGTCGTTTGAACAATTTCATGAAGAACACTAAGAGATTCCCTCGATATGTGATGAGGTCCCTTATTTTTGCCTTTGTAACCTTTGTATCTGATCTTTTCCTTATTCCATTTGATATGGGAATGTAATAATCATTTGTTGTTGGTTGAGTGCAAAATTGTTCAGATTTATCCAACAAATCAATCTTTGGGGAAATTGTTGGGGAGATAATTCAATTCACATTCAATGCCATCCATCCATCCATCCATCCATTTTCTCCCGCTTTATCCGGAGTCAGGTCGCGGGGGCAGCAGCTCAAGCAAAGCCGCCCAGACCTCCCGATCCACACACACCTCCCCCAGCTCCTCCGGGTGAACCCAAGGCGTTCCCAGCCAGCCGAGAGACGTAGTCCCTCCAGTGTGTCCTATGTCTCCCCGGGGCCTCCTCCCGATGGGACGTGCCCGGAACACCTCTCCAGCGAAGCGTCCAGCGGGCACCCGGAAAAGATGCCCAAGCCACCCAGCTGGCTCCTTTTGACGTGGAGGAGCAGCGGCTCGACTCCAAGCCGCTGCTCACATTCAATGATCCTACGAATTTAAGATTAGTGACAATTTGACATGACACCTTGAATGGTAGTTCCCTCTCACACCTTGTGCACCTGCCTTGTTGGCATGTTGTGTCAGGTGAGTATGGAAGGCTGGATAGCTCATGACGGGTAAGATCCCACCTCATAACTCGGGGAAAACCTAGAGGCACCGTCATGATTACTTTGAGGTCTCAGTGAAGCCCTGGCTCACTACATGGGCACCATAAGGGGGCATCAGGATGGGGTCAATTGATGACTGCCTATGTGCCTACATGTTGGGCACATAGGCACCATGAGGGGGGCATTGTTTTTGAGGATGCACAAGCAAATTTCATTGTGTTGATTTGCTGTGCAATGACAATAAAAGGTGATTCTTGATACCACACAACTGTAGTAAACCGTTTACAAACCCGGCTGTTAAAGCCACACTTAAGCCCCGTTTACACATAGACGGTAAGAGCTCCCGGAAGCGTTTTTGGCCGTCTTAAGGATCACACGCCGCTGTTAACGCCGGCACTAGGGGGCGTGGCTTAGTTCCGGCTTTACCGGGAATCGTCGAAAAATTATTCAACATGTCGAATAATTCCGGGAGCGCTCCCGGAGAATTTGCATGACGACGGAGACAAGCGGACAACAGCATTTGATACTTTTTAATCGCCGTTTCATCCTGCCCCTTCCTGTAGTGCTGCAGTTTACACCGCCGTAATTGGCGGCCGCCGTTGTATCCCTAATCAACAGCGTGTTAAAACAGCGATAGCGCCCACATCGGCGTCCTCAAGGGCGTTTTTAACCGGCGACAGAGGCAGACCAAACGGCAGCGATAGCGGACAGTATGCCGTTCTAAATGCCACCTCCCGGTTAACGGTGTTCCAAACGGCCGATAGGCGGCGGTCAATATAAAAACGCTAGCGCGTTGCATGCAGGCCTCTCACTCACGGCCAGCTCCAGATATTTTTGCAGAGAAGCTCCAGTATGCCTCCTAAAAGAAAATTGGCAGCGGCAAGGACTTACCAAGAGGTCTGGTTCGAAGCAGACGGGTAGCCCTGTGGTGGGGGGGAAAGGAAGGAGAAAAAAAGGCTGAGGATGATCTCCCTCCCCCTGAAGTGACAGAGGCTTCAGCCTATTATACTCTGGGGGCGGTGCCTATATGCAAAAGTTCCTGGAGTACGCAGGATTTGCCTGGATAAATCCAGCGGTACACAGGGCATTATCGGCGGCAGCAGAACACCGCCGTTCTCACGCGCGTCTTAACCTGCGATTGTAAAGGACAGAACTGGGTATTAACCCCCGGTGCCTGGCGTGTGCCGGATGCTGCCGCTTTATTCGGCGGATTTAGGGGCGTTTTATCCGCGTATTTGCAGATAGTACGGCAGCCAAAACGCCGGCGAAATGCTCTGCCCCTTTCCACCGCCGCGGAAAACAGCCAGAACTACCGCAAACTTCGGTCTACGTACTACCCGCCGACAAAACCGTCTATGTGTAAACTAGGCTTTAGGATATGGTTACAGTTCAGGAGACATTTTGATTTAAAGCATATAGAAGGTACTTCCCAATAGCAGATAACCATTTCTTTCCTCATCTTGGTTTGACAACGCATTCCAATACTGGCGTAGAAATGGATTAATACTCTTCTGTGACTTGTACCCTGATAGTGTGTTTATCTCATTTGAAAGGCTTCAAAAAGATCACAATATAACCAGATCACAATATTTTAGATTTCTTCAGATACGCAGCTTACCAGAAAAACGTTTCCCTCATTCCTCTCCCTCCACCTAAGAATCATTTAGATGCACTTCTAGGACTGGATCCTCACGAGAAGAAACGTGTATCAGTCATTTATAATATGACAGGAGACTTGAAACCAATGTCACGGAACAAAGTTAAAACAGCTTGGAAAAAGATTTGGGAGTTGTGCTCTCGGCACATGGCAACACAGTTTGAAACGTATTCAGACCTCCTTATTGTCTATATGCCATGGTTTAATTCAAATTAAAGTACTCCATCGCCTGCACTATTCAAGGGATAAATTGTCCAAACTCTTCCCCACTGCAGATCCTGGTTGTCCAAGATGCAGTTCTGTACCCGCTACAATAGGACATGTTCTGACTGTGTGCCTCCCTCAGCGACTACTGGACACAGATATTTGATGTATTTTCTAAAATCTGTGGCCAGAATATAAGCCCCGACTATCATACAGCCATCTTTGGTGTACTGCCTCCAGGCCACAAAGTCTCTAATCTTCAAGCAAATGCCTTGGCATTTGCCTCTTTACTCGCACGCAAACTCATACTTTTTCATTGGAAGTCAAATTCAACCCCGTTATTTCTGCAGTGGTTGAGGGATGTACTATCTTTTCTACCTTTGGAGAAATTGAGATATTAGATATGTAAAGCCCGCAGAAACTTCACCCTGACCCTTTACAGAGTTTGTAGAAGGTTTTCCCATTTGTTGATATACTTTAACATTAGTTGTACTGGATAGTTAAAAATATTTTAACATACTCAAAACACCAACTTACTTAACATATGAGGAGAGGTTCTTGTCTGACTATTTTTGTACTTGTTCTTGTTTATTTAATTTAATTTTTGTTCATGAGCCTTGGGGGGTGGGTACATTTTATTTTGTAGTTTCTTTTTTGTGTCCGTTGTTAATTGAAAACTGCAAAATAAAGTAAAAAAAAATATCCAGCCTATTTTTACACAAATTTTGACACAATCGTAAAAGAAAATAAAGTTGTTTCTGATCATTTCAATGACTATTTTGTTAATGTGGGTAAAAACATCAAATGTGTTCTTTGAACAACAGCAAAACAATTAACACAATTCTGGATTCAATATATGTTAAAGAAACAGATGAAAACAAAATTATTGACATAGTTCATAAACTAAAAGAAAAAAATCAACTGACAGTTACAACTGATATGTTTTTTTTTTTTAAAGAATATAATTGATTGCGTTGTTAAACCTTTAACTTATGACTTGTTAAACCTTTAACCTTAACTTATCTCCCAGTCTCTTAATGACTGGGAGATTTCCTTCCAAAATGAAAATAGCTAAAGTGATACCACTGTTCAAACATGTCTTTTCAAACTACAGGCCAATTTCATTGTTACCACAATTTTCAAAATTCTGGAAAAGATATTTGTAAAGAGGTTAAATGATTTCATAACTAAACAGCATATACTCAGTGAACAGCAATATAGATTTCAAAAAAATGGTATTACTTCACTAGCTTTAAGTGATTTTTTTGAACAAATTACAAATGCAATTAAGAATAAGCAATAAATACACTGTAGGGTTTTTCTTTGATTTACAGAAAGCATTTGATACTATAGATCACACTTTACTATTGAATAAGTTACAGAAGTATGGTAATAGAGGCTTAGCACATGAGTGGATAGCTAGCTTTATGCAGCTAATGACCTATTTGAGGTCGTTAGCTGCATACAGGAAATATTTGACCTCTGTGCAAAGGCTACTGTACCAATATTAACACTGATTTTCACAGGTGTTGAAATACTTATTTGCAGGAGTAACATACAAAAAAATTATTAAAAAAATCATACATTGTGCTTTCCGGATTTTTTTTTTAGATTTTTTAGATTATGTCTCTCAGAAGTGGACATGCACCTAAGATGAAAATTTCAGACCCCTCCATGATTTCTAAGTGGGAGAACTTGCAAAATCGCAGGGTGTTCAAATACTTACGAGGTCTGTCAAAGTATAGGTCCTTTTTATTTTTTTCAAAAACTATATGGATTTCATTCATATGTTTTTACGTCAGACATGCTTGAACCCTCGTGCGCATGCGTGAGTTTTTCCACGCCTGTCGGTGATGTCATTCACCTGTGAGCACTCCTTGTGGGAGGAGTCGTCCAGCCCCTCGTCGGAATTCCTTTGTCTGTGAAGTTGCTGAGAGACTGGCGCTTTGTTTTATCAAAAAATTTTCTAAACCTGTGAGACACATCGAAGTGGACACGGTTCGAAAAATTAAGCTGGTTTCAGTGAAACTTTTAACGGCTGATGAGAGATTTTGAGGTGATACTGTCGCTTTAAGGACTTCCCCACGGTGCGAGACGTTGCTCAGCGCTCTCAGGCGCCGTCGTCAGCCTGTTTCAAGCTGAAAACCTCCACATTTCAGGCTCTATTGATCCAGGACGTCGTGAGAGAACAGAGAAGTTTCAGAAAAAGTCGGTTTCAGCATTTTATCCGGATATTCCACTGTTAAAGGAGATGTTTTTAATGAAAGATGTGCGGACGGGTCCGCGCGTCGGGACGCACCTGGCGCGGTGCGGCGGCACAGGAAAAACACCTCCGTGTTGATAACCATTTGTAAAATCCAGGCGGCTTTTGATGGCTTTCAATGGAGTGAGTATATGAGAAATTGTTTAACAGCTGGACATGTTCCAACTTGTCCTTAAGGCTGTGAGCCGACGCTGCAATCCGTCCGCACGGAATATCGGAACAGTGGAATATCCGGATAAAATGCTGAAACCGACTTCTTCTGAAACTTCTCTGTTCTCTCACGACGTCCTGGATCAATAGAGCCTCGCTCCGTGGTCAAGTCCTTAAAGCGACAGTATCACCTCAAAATCTCTCATCAGCCGTTAAAATTTTCACCGAAAACCAGCTTAATTTTTTGAACCGTGTCCACTTCGATGTGTCTCACAGGTTTAGAAAAAATTTTGATCAAACAAAGCGCCAGTCTCTCAGCAACTTCTCAGACAAAGGAATTCCGACGAGGGGCTGGACGACTCCTCCCACAAGGAGTGCTCACAGGCGAATGACGTCACCGACAGGCGTGGAAAAACTCACGCATGCGCACGAGGGTTCAAGCATGTCTGACGTAAAAACATATGACTGAAATCCATATAGTTTTTGAAAAAAATAAAAAGGACCTATACTTTATTGACAGACCTCGTATTTTCCTCACTGTATGTATATATATATATATATATATATATATATACATATACATACATATATATATATATATATATATATATATGTGTGTGTGTGTGTAGTAGATGGTAAAAGGGGTGGGTGTTTATAAGCTTTTGCTTCTACTTACGGCCGCACAAAAGTTGGAAATTGTTCAAAAGTTCCATTAGGCCTAGTACTGAGCCTATCTGTGACAGATGCAGGCAAACGCCGACTACCCTTTCAAACTTATTCTGGCTTAGTCCAGCACTGAATAACTCAATATTTAAAACTTTTTCAGATGTTCTAGAAGTGCCCAGAGAACCCTCTGCGAGTGTGGCCCTGTTTGTATACATCTGAGTTGCTGGGCTGGAAATATGCTTGCATTTGCATCTCTCCTAGCCAGGCGACTTATACTCCTTAAGTGGAAGGAGAAGTATCCTCAAACTTTTAGGATGTGGATCAAAGAACTCACACACCATTTGGTGCTAGAGAATTCACACACTCACACACTCATCTCCAACCGTTTAGTCCAATTAAGGGTTGCGGGGGGCTGGAGCCAATCCCAGCAGTCATACAGCGCGAGGCGGGGTTCACCCAGGACAGGACGCCAGTCTGTCACAGGGCCACAAACACAAGCACACCCGCTCGCACACTTACGGACAATTTAAAGACTCCAATCCATCTAACCTGCAAGGCTTTGGATGTGGGAGGAAACTGGAGCACCCGGAGGAAACCCACGCAAACATGGGAGGAACATGCAAACTCCACACAGGAAAGCCACAGGCGGGAATTGAACCCATGACCTTCTCGCTGTGAGGCAACAGTGCTAACCACTAATCCACCGTGCTGCCCTGCTAGAGAATTCAGCTTATTTAATTTATATCACGCCAAATCACAACAAAGCTCCTTCAAGGCGCTTCACTCAAGCAAGAGCTTGAGCTGGAGAAGATTTGTTACACCACAGACATTCTACACCATATGGAGACCTTTCTCCACTGACACTGAAGTTACAAACCGCCGAACCCATACAACTTAAATGGTTATGTATCCATGTAGCACCAGATTTACCTTTCTGTACTTATATATTTTTATCTTATTCATTGTGTCTTATTCATTGTGTTTTCTCTTTTTTGTTCATGTGTGTATTTACTCAATATGTGATGCAGTGCCCGTGCTGCAGGGTTGGGCCTCTGCTGGGCCTCTGTTGGGACTCTGTTGGGCCTGGGTGTAATATGTCTGCAAATGTACAGCTGAATGGTTGACTTTGATGCAGAACTTAAATATAAAAGACTTTGCTAAAAAAAATAGGACTCAAGCAGAAGTCAAAACTGAAACCTGCAGTAGAAGAAGTAGAAGAAGAAGAGATGTCCTGTGTCGGAGGTGAGGGGCACTGCCAGTGCTTATGTTCGGATTCTGTGGTGTGAAGGTGAGGAGAATCTACGGATCCCAACACACTCCCTTTCCCTTTGTGTGGCATACAAACGTAGGAAGGTTTGATTAGTCTTTCGGCCCTGTCTCCACGTTGGACAGTCAATGTGCACGTCAGGACCACTGTGGGCTTCCAACAGAGTTTCCCCTGACCTCGACCTGCCCAGGCATAGTTGCACCTGCTCAGCAGGGTTTGAAGCAGGACATGTCAGAAATGTTACCACGGGGATAAACTGGCTTGTGGCGGTTAAGCGTCGACAGTGACATCGCTTTTTGATCCACTGATGTTGGGATTGGGCCTATGAGTTCCCCTGTCCAACACAGGTTACGCCCCCAACCAAGGCCAGCACCCACTTGCAGCTGGGTGGACTGAGACAAAACAGATGAAGTGTCTTGTCCAAGGACACAGATGGGTGATGTGACTGGGAATTGAATTGAGGTCTACATACTGGTAGTCTGACTCCTTATACGGCTGATGATCTACCTGCCCTGGAACTGGAAATAATGATCTAAATATGTAATAAATAAATAAATCTGAAGCAGTGGCCTTGTTGGTGCTGTAGTGACTTACAGAGGACATTCTTCGGCTGAAAGATCGCTTTGTGTTCCTCAGCGTTGTGGATCTCAGCCGATGACTCTTCGTCATCCTTTTCGTCATCGCTGGGACTCCGCCTCTCACCTTCGGGACTGCGGCGCTCAGCATCTGAATTCTGCTTCATCCTGAATGACAATGAAACATCTTTGTGGGTCATATTCTACTGAGCGTCTCAAACACTGGATACTCACGGCTCGAGCTGCCATACCGCTGCGCGCCGCAGGTGGTTATTGGTTGTTCGTAGCTCCGCCGCAGAACTGATCCTTTTGGTGATGGCTCTGTGAGCAGCAGGTCATCCTGTGTAATGCTGTGGATCGTGGAGCTGTCGTTTTTTTTCACCCTTTTGAGATCAACCACGTAGGAAGATACACTGGACAGCTCGTGGGACACGCCAATCTGACAGGGCAAAGAGCTGACTATTTGTATCATCAAATATCTGCACTTTACAGTTGATATGTGGCGTTATGTGGTGTACTGACCTCCAGTTTCATTTGATTTAATCTTGATTTAACCAGGTAAGTTATTAAGGAAAAAAATTCTTATTTACAATAACGACCTCATTTTCAAAAGGACACTTCCTGTAACCCCGCCAAAGCAGACCATGAAGAAATGGTTTCAATCTTTATTTATTGATATAACAACACACCAGCTGATGGTTGCAGAGAGCCAGGTCGCTCACTTTGCCCCAGCCCACCGACACGACATCAAAACAGCGGTCAGGCTCCCAGCCGTAGACCCGCAGAGAGTCGAGTGCACCGCTGTACAGACAGTCACCGTCCGGGCTGAACAACATGCACCTGACAACACAGAGGTCAGAGGTCACATCCTCCAAAGAAGACATGGTCATAGCACTCACCCACAAAAACCTGATCTGCCCCAAGTTCACAGTGCAGAATCTGGGACCTGAATTCACTCTGAATGAATGAGGCACTGGTTTAGCTTCACGTGCTGCATATTAAAACTCACCAGACCGGACCCGTGCTCCCTTCCAACGAGCTGATCATCTCAAACTTCTCAAGATCCCAAATCTTGACAGTCCTGTCGCAGACCCCCCCACCAAAATAAATAAATAAATACATACATAAACGCTGACCAACGTAAACACATGGTGCTTCTTTCTCTTCACCGTGACAGTACAGTCAACATCTGAGGGTCACAGTAGTTGTCAGAGAAAAGGCAACATTTATTTAATTCAAGTGAGAAGCATCATTAAGGTTTTAATGCTACAGATGAGGACTAAATTACAGCCCCCTTATGAAATTAATGTAACGTTTTCTTCAACTTTTCTCAAGTGCTTTTATAACCGAGCAAGCAATTTTCAACACAGTATTTCTAAAGAACCTAGTTTTATTTTGGATGCTGACATTATTTTACTTTGTACACAGACACAAAATTATTTCACAAAAAACTAACCAGATGAACTAAAGTATAATGATCTCCTTTAACACCAAACCGATATGCTGGCAATATGACCCAAGTCATCCAGAGGCATACATCTTTAATTTATGGTTCAAATTTTTACCAAACTAATTTTGGACAAGTTATTTAAAATTACTGTCATGTCTGAAGTTGTATAAAGTAAAAATATCAGATATATGTTTTAGTTTTAAAGTAATGTGTTAATTTTTAAGGTTTTGTGAGCACATGCTCTGCCCCGCAGCGCATTATGGGTAGGATGATGTAATCTCAGTACGTCACGACAGGACAAATGCATTTCAGACACTCTGTTCAGGCTCCAAGGACAACAGCATTAAACTCTAGTGCCTAAAACTCTCTTGTATATACGAGGGCTGTCAATAAAGTATAGGTCCTTTTTATTTTTTTCAAAAACTATATGGATTTCATTCACATGTTTTTACATCAGACATGCTTGAACCCTCGTGCGCATGCGTGAGTTTTTCCACGCCTGTCGGTGACGTCATCCGCTTGTGAGCACTCCTTGTGGGAGGAGTCGTCCAGCCCCTCGTCGGAATTTCTTTGTCTGAGAAGTTGCTGAGAGACTGGCGCTTTGTTTGATCAAAATTTTTTCTAAACCTGTGAGACACATCGAAGTGGACACGGTTCGAAAAATTAAGCTGGTTTTCAGTGAAAATTTTAACGGCTGATGAGAGATTTTGAGGTGATACTGTCGCTTTAAGGACTTCCCACGGTGCGAGACGTCGTGCAGCGCTCTCAGGCGCTGTCGTCAGCCTGTTTCAAGCTGAAAACCTCCACATTTCAGGCTCTATTGATCCAGGACGTCGTGAGAGAACAGAGAAGTTTCAGAAGAAGTCGGTTTCAGCATTTTATCCGGATATTCCACTGTTAAAGGAGATTTTTTTTAATGAAAGACGTGCGGACGGGTCCGCGCGTCGGGACACAGCCGCCGCGGTGCGGTGGCACACGAAAAACACCTCCGTGTTGATAACCATTTGTAAAATCCAGGCGGCTTTTGATGGCTTTCAGTGGAGTGAGTATATGAGAAATTGTTTAACAGCTGGACATGTTCCAACTTGTCCTTAAGGCTTCCAACGGAGGTGTTTTTCTTGTGGCGGAGCGTCGCGACGGCTACGAGCCGACGCTGCAATCCGCCCGCACGTCTTTCATTAAAAAAATCTCCTTTAACAGTGGAATATCCGGATAAAATGCTGAAACCGACTTCTTCTGAAACTTCTCTGTTTTCTCACGACGTCCTGGATCAACAGAGCCTGAAATGTGGAGGTTTTCAGCTTGAAACAGGCTGACGACGGCGCCTGAGAGCGCTGAGCGACGTCTCGCACCGTGGGAAGTCCTTAAAGCGACAGTATCACCTCAAAATCTCTCATCAGCCGTTAAAATTTTCACTGAAAACCAGCTTAATTTTTCTAACTGTGTCCACTTCGATGTGTCTCACAGGTTTAGAAAAAATTTTGATCAAACAAAGCGCCAGTCTCTCAGCAACTTCTCAGACAAAGGAATTCCGACGAGGGGCTGGACGACTCCTCCCACAAGGAGTGCTCACAGGCGAATGACGTCACCGACAGGCGTGGAAAAACTCACGTATGCGCACGAGGGTTCAAGCATGTATGACGTAAAACATATGAATGAAATCCATATAGTTTTTGAAAAAAATAAAAAGGACCTATACTTTATTGACGGACCTCGTATTCTCTGAGTTTATAGACGTTGATTTTTTAATTGCGTTTGTTAAATTCCACGCATTTTAAATGTGAACAGACAGGGATTATCTAGAATTTGTTTTGAAAGCCTCTACTGCCATCTAGCATCTACTAGCCAGTAGTGTTCATGGCAGTGTCTGGGGACCAGTAGATGGCAGTGTTCTATTTATTTTGATCCCGGTTATGTCAGATATAAGACTTGTTCTTCTCTCTGCTCCTTTTCATTCTGGTGATTGTGATGCTTTATTTCTGTTTTTTCTGTTTTTTTCTTTTAAATGAATGAAATAAATATTAAAGAAAGAAAGAAAGAAAGATGATTGTCAAATCAAATTTTTGCTTTGCAAATGTTTTTTTTTTTTTTTTACAAATAAGTTTAAAAACAAAACAACTGCATAATAATAACAATAATAATAATAATAATAATAATAACATTATTACAAGACAGCTCTGCAGTGTTTGCACAGGCACAGTGCGAATGGTTGGATGCTGCTTGTAGCTTTCAGCAGCAGGATAAGCTCACGACGGCCGACCACAATAATATATCAAACATGTTTGATTCTCATTCGACCATATGATCGGCGATCAGGAGGTGGTCGTCAGATGTTGACCGCAGCTTGATACGCCATGAACACTACACGATGCAGGACGCACGATTAACCTGAAACTTGGTCCAAAAAATTCCTCCATGAAAAATCATCTCGCACACTGTAAAGCACGTTTTACAACATCAAATGAATGTTGTAAAGAGAGAATGTGGAGAGAATGTGCTCAAACATGCGCACATTCTCTCCACATGCAAAAAGTTTTGCGATGACACTTCCAGGGCTCCGTAAAAATGCCTGTTTTTACAAATAAAAAAATGGAATATTTTACAAAAGCACATTTAAACACCAACACACGACAGACGTCACATTAACGTGTTGGTTTACATAATGAATGACTGAACTAATCAGTGTTTAGCAGAGGCACGTTTACCCAGAATCCTTTGCGATCTGTCTCTGTTACAAAACCTCAGAATTAGTGCATTATTCAACATTAAAAGATATATGTTATATTTTAACTTTGTACAAATGACAGAATTGACATTAATGGAGTTATTCTATCGGTATTAATGTTATTTATAAATCAAAACCATAAGTCAATATGACTTTATTTTTCAAGACCTCCGCATAACCGGACCTTTATAATTGATACAGGGCTGGCTTTATGGCTGCTCTCAGGGTGCCTCTGTGTTGGGAGGGCTGTAATAAACAAGAGCTACCAGCAGGGGCCAAATGTTGAAAGAAAAAAGTGTGGTCTCATTGTTTGGGTCTCGGGGTGCCTCTGTCTGTGCTCGGAGCGCTGCAGAGCTTCCAGCAGGGGCAGACTGTTGAAACTCTTGGGTCTGTTGTTATTTTTAATATTATTAGAAGCTATTAAATGTGGTTTACTAGTAGTTGTAAATGTGCCAGAGATAATATTAGAATTTATCTGTTATCGGTTATCTGTAACTTCCGATAAATTTTTGGGTGGTTTATTGTTTTATCTTTATTGAAGATAACTTTTCAGTTATCTGATTATCTGTTATTGAAGTTAATTTTTTGGTTATCTGTGCCCACCACTGGATACATACACTTTTCTTTCCTTTATATTTGACATCCTTGACCATGAAAACATACCACTAGAACTTGGAATCACTTTTGTGTCTTATTGTACAAAAATGATTTTTCAGTAATGGCGGTTTTCTTCTGGATCTAATCAAATCAAATCAATTTTATTTATATAGCGCCAAATCACAACAACAGTTGCCCCAAGGCACTTTATATTGTAAGGCAAAAGCCATACAATAATTACAGAAAAACCAACGGTCAAAACGACCCCCTGTGAGCAAGCACTTGGCGACAGTGGGAAGGAAAAACTCCCTTTTAACAGGAAGGATCTAGCTCCATAACATCTGAAGCTACATCAAATCTGATGACACCTTACTGAATTAGTACAGATTCAGCTACAATTTGGTGTTAGTTGTGCATCTCTGGCTTCATTCGTCACCTCACACTGACATTTTCTATTTTCCCTATATTTTTGCATATTCTGGATCACCAGATCCGGAATCCGGATCCGATCATCACCAAGCTTTGTTGTTTGATAGAACATTTGACTATGTTACACCCTAATTTTTTTCAAGCCTTTCTGCCTTGTTTTTGTGGAGTTAGAAACTAGAATGTCAAAATTCCCCCTATCCCCCAATGGTGAAGAATCCTTTTAAAAATTCCTGGATCCGGATCGTGATCTGGATCACCACTAAACTTTCATCACTTGTTCCTCTTGTCATTTCCAACCACTCCACAAAATTTCATCAAAATCCGTTGAAAACCTTTTGAGTTATCCTGCTGACAAACAGACAGACATGACTGAAAACATAACCTCCTTGGCGGAGGTAATAATTATCATTATCAGGTTAATTGATACTGAAGGTTTGCTGCAGTCCAACAAAAAACAAAATAGCTATCAGACATTTGTGATATCAGATGAACATCACTGCCCCCGAGACACTTTGAGCAGTACCTGTCAGAGCTGCCCGACGCCAAAAGATACTCATTGGGGTGGAACTGGACGATATTGACGGCTCCGGTGTGACCTCTGAACTCTGTGATCATCTTCCCCTGAGCCAGATCCCACAACTAAGACCAGAGACAAACACTGCTTAGAAGAGCACCAGAAATCCAAAATCCCGATCCAGTATCCCAGGTGTGAGTGTGTTTGTCTGTCTATGTTGACCCCTTTCATAGACTGTACCCCGCCTCTCAATGACTGCCCCCCCCGCCATGACACTTAATGGGAATAGATGGGATTAGAAAACAGATGGGCAGATGATGGATGAGTTGACTGTAGAGATCAGGTGCAAAGCAAATATCCATTAACTAAAGGGTTGTTGGTTCCAGTCCCACTTACATCTGTCTACATGTTGAAGTACTGAATGCCTGCACATGGCTGCTCTTGATATCAGTGCATGAGTTTGGTTTGTCAGTGAAAGAATGTGAGGCATCAGCATAAAGCAAATGTACTTTGGAAATTATGAATCATATGATTACTGAAAATTTCAGAGTAATAAAATATAAAACGGGCTACTGCGAAAAGGTACACAGCAGAGAATGTGTTACAAAAAGTAGGAACAGCAAAAAAAGGCCTGTAGTAGTGACACGAAGGATCATTACTCACACACACTTTCAGTACAACACATGAAACAACGTGAGTGCAAACTAATGTACAGCGTGCAAAGGGGCTGAGCTTCTGTCACATATCTAAAATCCTTAACACGAAAACAAAAATCACCACCTGGACACCACGCTAACTTTAAAACACCTATTAGCACAATTCATGCTTTTCTCAAAAACAAGCTGATGTTCCAGGTGGCTAAGTGCTAATTAAATATGATCAAGTCTGGCTCTCCAGTAGTTTTAAAACTACAGCCCGTTAACATTTTAACTTTAAATACACCCGAAATGTGCGTGTACTCAGGCTTTTTTCTGTGTTCGTTTCATACTTGCAGCTGCGTCTGTTTGCACACCCGCATGCAGCGAGTGCGCTTTCATTTTAAAGTCACAGGTCTGATGATGAGCGCACCCCTATGCAGCGAGTGCGCTTTCATTTTAAAGGCACAGGTCTGATGATGAGCGCACCCGCATGCAGCAAGTGCACTTTCATTTTAAAGTCACAGGTCGGATGATGAGCGCACCCATATGCAGCGAGTGCGCTTTCATTTTAAAGTCACAGGTCGGATGATGAGCGCACCCATATGCAGCGAGTGCGCTTTCATTTTAAAGTCACAGGTCTGATGATGAGCGCACCCATATGCAGCGAGTGCGCTTTCATTTTAAAGTCACAGGTCTGATGATGAGCGCACCCGTATGCAGCGAGTGCGCTTTCATTTTAAAGTCACAGGTCTGATGATGAGCGCACCCGTATGCAGCGAGTGCGCTTTCATTTTAAAGTCACAGGTCTGATGATGAGCGCACCCGTATGCAGCGAGTGCGCTTTCATTTTAAAGGCACAGGTCTGATGATGAGCGCACCCATATGCAGCGAGTGCGCTTTCATTTTAAAGGCACAGGTCTGATGATGAGCGCACCCATATGCAGCGAGTGCGCTTTCATTTTAAAGTCACAGGTCTGATGATGAGCGCACCCGCATGCAGCGAGTGCACTTTCATTTTAAAGTCACAGGTCTGATGATGAGCGCACCCGCATGCAGCGAGTGCACTTTCATTTTAAAGTCACAGGTCTGATGATGAGCGCACCCGCATGCAGCGAGTGCACTTTCATTTTAAAGGCACAGGTCTGATGATGAGCGCACCCGCATGCAGCGAGTGCACTTTCGTTTTAAAGTCACAGGTCTGATGACTAACCCCCCCCTTCATGTTGCGAGTGCACTTTCGTTTTAAAGTCACAGGTCTGATGATGAGCGCACCCGCATGCAGCGAGTGCACTTTTATTTTAAAGTCACAGGTCTGATGATGAGCGCACCCACATGCAGCGAGTGCACTTTCATTTTAAAGTCACAGGTTTGATGATGAGCGCACCCGCGAGTGCGTAGGGAGAAAAAAACTTGACGTAGAGCTGCCAAATGTGGGCGTAGAGCTGCTCAACTCGGCGTAGATGATACACCACAATGAGCAGCTGTACAAATATGCCAATGTGAAAGGAGCTAAATGAGCCTTCTGACATTCACAGATCCTTTGATATGGAAAGTACAGCTTTGAAGCTTAGGCAGTAAGGCGAAGTTTCTTTGTAGAACCCAAAAATGTAACCAGATAAAGTTTATCATATGTACATTTCCTGATAAATGGCTCTGTGAATGGAGGAAAAAATAACACCACCACCACCTTTGAGAGCTTCTCGTTCTCATAAGGTGCTCGATAAAGCACTCAGGGTTTTTTTTTCTCAGTAAGTTTGGTATAGAAGCAATTGTAAACTTTTCTCCAGGAGATTCTGATTCTGGTTCCCTGGGAGCCTGTGGGTGATATGATATGGGACAGACCACTTTTCTAAATATAAAAGAATTACAGATGAATGTTCTTCCAGCCCAATTCCTGCCTATCTTGATGGATCAAGTCATAAGGGCATTTGATGTTCCTACACAGACTTTAACATTACTTTCAGAATGGACTCGAGCAGAAGGTCACAAACACTGCAGAGAAAACAAGATTCATGTTTGGATTTATTTTTATCTTCACCATGAATTGGTATAATTTAATGTTACACGTCTCTTGTTGGTAGCTGGGCTTGTGATTTGACTGTATGGCGTCATGTGATCAGTTCATACTTTGACAGTGGCGTCGTCACTGGCGGAGGCTAACCACTTCCCGTCCGGACTGAAGGCCAGATTCCTGACAGCCTGGGAGTGACCCTGCACACACAAACACAAGTTCACCCTCCACAAACGTTTATTCTGAATTACTCTAAATGATGGCAATAACTCAGGAGAAAAACTTCTAATGTGAAAGCTGCTTGTAACTGTAGAACACAAGGACTGCAACTAACAATTATTTCATAACTGATTAATCAGTTAACATTAAAAAAAAAAATCAAAAGAAAGTAGGAAGGGGTGTAAATTTATTCTTAGATGCATCATGACTGGGTCACTGCACGATTCTGAAGAGATTCATGAGTGTCAAAAATCAATTCTTCAAACATAAAGTGGTTGGAGGGCGTGTGCTGGGCACTGTTATGGGCCTTTCACATTGAAGACATCAGCCAAACACCTCGTGACACCTCTGCCGCGTCCAAAGCATGCAGTGTGAACACTGTAATTCTACTTTTACTCAAGTCATTTTTTCAGACAGTAACGTCCTTCTCACTGACTTTTGTCACCTTTTTTGCTGCTTTTACCCCATAACTCCAGAACATTCAGTCATAGAGAGTGCAAACCTTCTTGTAATTGTTATGATCAGACAAATAATGTGGTGTAGGTTGATTGGAGCATTTTTAAATTTTGACCCCTGTAGCTCATTAGAGGTCAGCTCCAGGATGGCTCCATATCTGAATATAAACATTAGTTCATTTAGAATGTGTGTGCCAAATTCCATGCTTTTATCACAAAATGAACTGTTTCGCTCTGCCGCCCCACTACAAATTCATTTTGGATCACTGCAAATACAAGTACAAGTACCAAATATTTTTAGTTCAGTGTTCCATTTCTATACTCTTGGGCTGCAAACCAAATTGCTGTCTCAATTCTCAGAGGTTTAACCAGGTTTGGACCACATGAAGTCACACCTGTCAATATCTTACTGTGAATCCTGCACAAGGACATTAGCATATCATGGTGGGGAAGCGTCACTCAGAGGTAGGTACATATTTTGCTTCAGCTATGTCAAGAAACACAAAACGTATAAACCAAAACCCACAAATCCAATCAATGACCAATAGCAGCGCAGTAGACAGTGCTGACAGTCTAAAAACATGACCACTGCTCACTTTGTGGAAGCAATCTATATTATAATAGCCAAGCGTCGTCTGTGTGCATACGTACGTGCGTGTGCATGTGTGTGTATGCCCTGGATGATGCAGAAACCGTGGAGATTGGTATGGTTTGGTATGCTTATGTATTTTGGGTCAAGGGTGAACACTGCAAATTCAAATTCAAATTCTATTAATTTATATAGTGCCAACTCACGACGTGGTCACCTCAAGGCACTTCACACTCCACAAGAACAACATAAATCAAAAGATTAAAAAAACCACAATAAAAGAATAAAAACATAAAAAATAAAAAGAATAAAAGAAAGCACGCAATCACATAAAATACTAACAATAAAACAGGGTAAAAAGATGAGTCTTTAATCTGGACTTAAAAATCTCCACAGAGTCCGAGTGCCGTATCAGTGCAGGGAGATCGTTCCACAGAACAGGGGCACAATAAGAGAAAGCTCTGTGACCCACAGATTTTTTTTCACCCTAGGAACACACAGCAGTCCTGCACCATGCGAACGCAGAGCCCGGGCCGGTACATAGGGTTTAACCATATCAGCCAGGTAGGGAGGTGCCAGTCCGTGAACAATTTTATAGGCCAGTAACAGCACCTTAAAATCTGACCTCAAAGAGACAGGAAGCCAAAATGGGTGTAATGTGGTCAAACCTTCTGCTTCGTGTCAGAAGTCTGGCAGTAGAATTTTGAACTACAAAGACCCCTAATGCTGGACTGCAGTAAACCAGAAAATAGAACATTCCAGTCGTCCAATCTGGAAGAGATAAATGCATGTATCAGAGTCTCGGCATCAGATATAGAAAGGATGGGACGAATCTTCACTATATTTTGCAGATGGAAGAAAGCAGTCCTCTTAATGGGCCTCATGTATCAACGTTGCGCACTTGTGGCATAAATTTACCGTGTAAATTTGAAGTACATCAAAGTTGCCGTGACATGTATCAAGCAGTGCGCACCTGCCCAGTTCCGGCATACGCCCGACGTGACCTTGATAAATGCGGCGGGTGAAAGCAACCGTAATTATAATAAACACGCCCATAAATATTCAGACTCCGCTTCAGACACACTCTCATTTTACGACACGGAAGCCAGGAAGATGGCAAAGAAAAAGAACTCCACCAATCACGACGCGTGCCAATAGAGCGTCAAAAGCGGCCGTCGTATTAATTGTTTTGTAGTATAATCAAACAAGTGTTAGAGTGGTACCTCGTTTATCGCGGGAGTTACGTTCTAAAAAATAGCCCGTAATACGCGAAACCGCGACGTAGTCAGCGTTATTTTTTACAATTATTATAGATGTTTTAAAGCTGTAAAAACCCTGTAAAACCACTTTATACACTTTCTCAATCAGGCATGAACATTTTCTCACTTTTCTCTCGTGTGTAAACACTCTCAAAGTTCAAACCTTTGTAGAGAAATAAGACTAACCTGTTTTCAGGCCCAAACATTTGTTTGAGAAATAAAAATAGAACGTTTTCCTATAAATAATTATGATGGCATTTAGAACTAACGAATTAATTTTAACGATCAACGAACGAGGTCGGACACATAAGAAATTATTAATAGTGACTGACCAGTATTTCACAGATCGCGCCTCTGCGTCCTGACGCTGCACCTTTTTCCACTCACACCTCGCTGCAGGTGTCTGTTTCCGAGTGACAAACACAGTTATGAGAAGTTGTTGGCGCTCTTTTTCCTTCTGGGCGAGAAGATTCTTATAAACAGACACGCAGAACACAGAACACTGTAAAAAAAAAAAAGGCATGCAAAATTGGACTAAAAACTCTGCGAAACGACGAGGCCACGAAAGGTGAACCGCGTTATAGCGAGGGACCACTGTATTCTCTTTTCACATGTCAATAATTCTTGACATGTGGATATTTGCTCGCTCAATTAATAAAACACGCCTAATCTGTCAGATTTCTTTATTTTTAAAATTTATTTCTTTATTTATTTTATTGTGACAACCGAATGGAGACGACAAAACCTGGTTGCAGTACGGGCGAATTAAGGGAATGACGAAACTACAGTTGTTATTATCAGTTTCATAGTCTAAAACGATCACACCACATAAAGTTAAGCTCAGCGCTGCTCTGGCTCCAGGCTCTGGAGAAAAAGGCACGCAGCGCTTTCTTTGCGGTCAGCGCTGTGGCCACGGATCGTGCTCGATAGACCAACAATCCCACAAAAGTGGGATTTGTATTGATTATTATGTAGTATAATCAGGAAAGTGTTATTTATGTAACATATGCATTGATTTGTATAATGGCACTGTTTATCATGTTGATCAGTTTCATTTTTATGTGGATTCCAGCGCTGGTTCATTTTGGTGTATAATTCATGCCACCTCTCGACCTGGTGTATATTTTCAGTGCAGCGTACGCCAACGACCACATTGATAAATGCCAAGTAGCGCAGCCGTTTTGGCGTACACCCCATATACGCTCAAATATCGCCGTACGCACGTTGATATATGAGGCCCAATGTCTCTAATGTGGAGGTCAAAGGACAACGTAGGATCAAAATTTACCCCAAGGTTCCTCACTTTGTCCGTATGATGTATAACACACAAACCTAAGATAAGCACCAGCTGGTCAAATTGATGCCGATATCTCGCTGGACCAAGAAGCAAAATTTCAGTCTTATCGGAGTTTAAAAGTAGGACATTACTAGACATCCATCTTCTCACTACTGAAAGGCAATCTTCTAAAGATTTTATGTGAACGAGATCACCAGCAATTATCGGCATGTACAATTGAGTATCATCAGCATAGCAGTGAAAGGTAATCCCAAAACGCAGCAGTGTATGTCCAAGGGGTGCTACATAAAGGAAGAAAAGCAGGGAGCCTAAAACGGATCCCTGTGGAACCCCAAATTTCATGTCACTAAGGTCAGGTATGACGTCAACCATGCAAGGACACTCCCAGTAATCCCAAAATGATTTTCCAGCCTATCAAGTAGAATATGATGATCCACTGTATCAAATGTAGCACTGAGATCTAACAGCAACACAACCGTAGTGGTGTCCAAATCCATTGTAAGCAGAAGATCATTCACCACTTTAGTGAGAGCCGTCTCTGTGGAATGACATTTTCTAAAAGCAGACTGCAGTGGCTCAAAGAGATTATTCTCAGTAAGATAGTCTACGAGCTGCCGTGAAACCATTTTTTCCAGAAATTTTAGAGCAAAATGATAGATTTGATATCGGCCGATAGTTTGTCAATACACTAGGGTCAAGATTAGGTTTCTTAAGTAATGGTTTAATCACTGCAGATTTGAAACATTTAGGAACAGATCCAGAGGTTAATGAAAGATTAATAATTTCCAGCTCAGTCGGCCCAAGAGTGGGCCACAGGTCCTTAAACAGTTTTGTTGGTATAGAATCAAATAAACAGGTTGTGCTTTTTGTTGACTGCGAAAACGCAAAGTTGACAGGACAAATATTTTTGGCGAAATTAGCAATTTTAGGTAACCAGTAAACAATGGATGTTGTGCTGCAATCACTCCTTCTACAGAGACTCAGTGGCTTTTTACAGTATTTTGTGTCTTTGGTTTATCAAAGATCAATATTCCTCTCAAATTATAACCGGAGTCCTTCATTTTAAACAGATTTTGTACATGCCGAGGTAAAAGTTTGTTTTTTGCTTTGTACATAGTTTGTGTTGTAATGTAATGAATTTCAGAATGGGGGAGGTGATGGTCTAGTGGTTAAGCGTTGGGCTTGAGACCAGAGAATCCTCGGTTCAAATGTCAGCCTGACTGGAAAATCACTAAGGGCCCTTGGGCAAGGCCCGTAACACCCTAGTTGCTCCCGGTGTGTACCTTGTATGGCAGAACCATCACATCAGGGTGAATGTGAGGCATTATTTGAAAAGCGCTATATAAATGCAGTCATTTACCATTCAGTATATTTAAGCAAATAAATAGTGGGTTGATTGGCTCATGGTAAGATTTATTACTGGACATTCTTATGATTTCTTTTTGCAACAGAAATGTTGAGGTCTAAGGTTCTAAAAACATTCTGGATTCACACATCGTTCCAACTCATTATAGAAACTTTGCATAATTTAGTCCCACCCTTGAAAAAAGTCAGTTACCTATTTTATAAACACGACCCAATCTCACACACACACACACACACACACACACACACACACACACACACACACACACACACACACACACACACACACACACACACGCGGGTTGGGTATCGAAAAGCAGTTCTTGATTAAGAATTGTTAAGAAATGGTTCGATCCACCGACATCAGTAGCCTTTTTGCTGAACGATTCTTTTATCGGTCCTTCAGTTGACATTACGCCAGAGCAGCCGTTATTTCTGAGGGTGTTTATCAGCATAATGATCCTTTCTCTATGTTGATTGCGGACCTGCTGCAGAGCGGGTCTGATTGAAGCTTGAACCAATGAAGCAGCATTTCGACTCACTGTGTCGTTGCTTCTCTACTTCAGTTTTGTTTTTCAGAAACGGCAGGTCTGCAATTTCTTCATTAACCCCTCTCAAAGCCATTAAATATATGTCAATCGTGAGTCACTTTTGTGTGAATTAAAATCACTAACTGGAACTCTTGTTGTGAGCAAGAAACAAGAATCATCTTTCCGTTCCTGTTTTGTGGGAGTCTGGTCGGAATTAATAACTTCAATGCGAATCACGGTTTTAAATCAAATGACACCTTTTTCCAAATGTTGTACAGACAACAAACTCCAACTGACCAAAACGTTTTTTTTTCTCCTCCCAAAATAAGACATCCTCCATTCTTTATGAATTACATTGATGTTGACATCCAGTGCAGCTGACTGGAGTTAGATTTGTGCCATTAATGTCTGAAAGGAAATGCTTTTGACAAAAACTATAGATTTTATTTTTATTTATGTCCAGAGATCAAGGATCCAGTGACCAATTTCATATTTATTTACTTTAAGACTCAATAAAATGTTCTTGACATAGGAAACATGTAAAGCCTACTTTTAGTACACAGAAAATTCACAGGACGTATTGATAAGGGAAGCGATAAAGAATGGGATCGATAATGATAAAATCTTACACATCCCTAACACACACACGTGTGTGTTACTGTTTTTTTTTTTTTTTTACAAACAAATGCACATACGAGCCTTACCTTATATCTGAAGACATATCCTTTCCTCCGTACATCCCACATCTGAAAAATAAATCAGATTTACTTTTTAGATTTAAAAAAATGTACTTAGGCCATTTACTACTGTTCACATGTTTGAAAAGACAAAATGAAATGAAACTAGTTGATATTTATCCCATTTACTCACCAACCATCAGCAAATATATATAAAAATGTCACACTACAGTTTTTTTTACAGTATTCAATGATAATGTAGTTAATAATTGTACAAATGTCAAGAAGCTATTAAATTTTACTTGGTGTTTCCAAACTTAACAGTATAAATATGAACACACCTTGATGTTTGTGTCCATGGAGCCTGAGGCGATGAAACATCCATATGGATGAAAACCCAAGCTGGTGACATTTGCTTTGTGTCCCATCAGAGTCCTTAATACTGAACACAAGACAAAATCACATGGGCTGTCACAGCATTACTCTACACATTATTATAGCTCATGAACCTCACCACCGCACAACACAAACCTCGGTACCGCACAACACAAACCTGTCTACCGCACAACACAAACCTCACCACCGTACAACACAAACCTTACTACTACACAACACAAACCTCACCACCGCACAACACAAACCTGACTACTACACAATACAAACCTCACCACCGCACAACACAAACCTGACTACTACAACCCCTGGCAAAAATTATGGAATCACCGGCCTCGGAGGATGTTCATTCAGTTGTTTAATTTTGTGGAAAAAAAGCAGATGACAGACATGACACAAAACTAAAGTAATTTCAAATGGCAACTTTCTGGCTTTAAGAAACACTATAAGAAATCAAGAAAAAAAGATTGTGGCAGTCAGTAACGGTTACTTTTTTTAGACCAAGCTGAGGAAAAAATTATGGAATCACCCTGTAAATTTTCATCCCCAAAACGAACACCTGCATCATATCAGATCTGCTTGTTAGTCTGCATCTAAAAAGGAGTGATCACACCTTGGAGAGCTGTTGCACCAAGTGGACTGACATGAATCATGGCTCCAACATGAGAGATGTCAATTGAAACAAAGGAGAGGATTATCAAACTCTTAAAAGAGGGTAAATCATCACGCAATGTTGCAAAAGATGTTGGTTGTTCACAGTCAGCTGTGTCTAAACTCTGGACCAAATACAAACAACATGGGAAGGTTGTTAAAGGCAAACATACTGGTAGACCAAGGAAGACATCAAAGCGTCAAGACAGAAAACTTAAAGCAATATGTCTCAAAAATCGAAAAATGTACAACAAAACAAATGAGGAACTAAAAAAGTAACCGTTACTGACTGCCACAATTATTTTTCTTGATTTCTTATAGTGTTTCTTAAAGCCAGAAAGTTGCCATTTGAAATGACTTTAGTTTTGTGTCATGTCTGTGATCTGCTTTTTTTCTACAAAATTAAACAACTGAATGAACATCCTCTGAGGTCGGTGATTCCATAATTTTTGCCAGGGGTTGTACACAACACAAACCTCACCACCGCACAACACAAACCTGACTACTACACAACACAAACCTCGGTACCGCATAACACAAACCTCGGTACCGCACAACACAAACCTCACCACCGCACAACACAAACCTGACTACTACACAACAGAAACCTCGGTACCGTACAACACAAACCTTACTACTACCAGTGATGCCGGTAATTAGAGTAACGCGTTACTTAGTAACGCGTTACTGGTACTCTAATCTGACCACTTTTTTTAGTAACGAGTAATCTAACGTAAATCTTTCCAAATCAGTAATCAGATTAAAGTTACTTCTCCAAGTCACTGTGCGTTACTATTATTTTTGCATTGTGGGTCGATAGCAGCATTAAACTTGGTCCGTGGGCAGGAGGTCGAGGTTCGACTGCACTGCCCAGTTTAAGCGAGCTGTGAGCTTTTCATCCACGGTTTTCTGCAGCAGCTACGACTCGTCCTCACCTCTTAAAGCACAGTGACAACAGCACACCTGCACTGAGCTTTACAAAGACAATTTTATGCTTTTTTTCTCCTTCATTTAGAATTCTGAGCTGAGCCGCTCTGTATCTGCTCATTAAAAACAGCTGATCCTCCGCGACGCGTCAACAACTAACACTATTTTCCACTCAAATGCACCTAAACTCTCTTTCTGACGACCACATGATGTGAAAACGCAATAAAACTTTAACTGTAAATCTGGTCATGTTTTCAGCATAAATAAATGTTATCCATTCTTTGTGCTCAAACGCCAAAGCAGGGGCAAATCCAGATGGAATGGGGGCATGGGGCAAGGATGTGCCCCCCCACAACACCCCTAGATTAAAGGTCCAGTTTTGAAGCCTTTTTTTTTTTTTTACTACAACTACTAATACTACTTAAAATAATAATAATTTCAACAAGTAAAATGTTTAGAGAGAATTTAAATGTTAGAAAAATGTGAGAAAAAAAATTTAATAGTTACATTTATAAACAATGTAGGTTAGAAATTGCAAGTTTTACTGTTACAGTGCTGTCATCAGTTAAATATGAGGTCAAGAAAGAGGTCTTTATTTTACTTTTTATAAAACAGGTATTTATTTTCATTGAAGTCAAGAAAGGGTGACTATAAAGTGAGTTTTGGCAAAACAAGTATTGTCATGTTGAGGTGGCAGAGGGTTGTTGTCGACAGCTGGGGAAAGTAACTAAAAAAGTAACTAGTAATCTAACTTAGTTACTTTTACAACTGAGTAATCAGTAAAGTAACTAAGTTACTTTTTCAAGGAGTAATCAGTAATTGGATTACTTTTTCAAAGTAACTGTGGCAACACTGACACAGCACGAACCTCACCACCGCACAACACGAACCTCCGTACTGTACAACACAACCCTGACTACTACACAACATGAACCTCAGTACCCTACAACACGAAACCGACTACTACACAGCACGAACCTCACCATCGCAAACACTAACCTGACTACCAAACAACATGAACCTCACTGCTATATTTATTTATTTATTTATCTATATATATTATTTCATAATTGGGCATCATATTTTGACAGAATTTTAAAGATATTTTGGTAATCTAAACATGCTGAATGTTTCTGCACAAAATATTTTAAATATCCCACATCTGCAAACAAGATGTTTGTTTACATTTTGTTTAAAACAGAAACATGGAAGTAACAAAGAATAGATAAAAAGACATTAAGATATGATAACTGATAAGTATTATGAAGTCACTAGTTCATCTATATTTCAGTGTTAAACTTAAACTCACTCAAAGCACCTTAATTTTCAAAATGTTTCTTTCTTCTAATGTTATTGAAACAAAGAAAATTTGTAAGTATTGTAACAGACAAGGATGTATAAATAAATGTAATTTTTTTTATACAAATGTGTTTTAACTCAGGTTTTGCAAAAAATACTGAAAATCAATAAATAATTAGAACATTTTAGAATATCTGTCAAAGTGTACTGGTATGTGATTAGCACAAACAGAGGCATTAATAAAAGGTGTAAGGCAAAGGCTATTCGCCCAACCATTGGGCAGATAAGTCATACATAGAACATTACACGCCCAACCGTTGGGCAGATAAGTCATACATAGAACATTACACGCCCAACCGTTGGGCAGATAAGTCATACATAGAACATTACACGCCCAACCGTTGGGCAGATAAGTCAGACATCGAACATTACACGCCCAACTGTTGGGCAGCTAAGTCATACATACATACAAATATAATGTCTTACATTATTCGCCCAACCGTGATCGTGTATTTGTCACGTTTGTGCATCTAAACTACGTTTTTACACCACTTTTTTAAGGCTCTATTGCAGCGTGAAAAGCGATGTATGTTTGACACATTTAATGGCGCCGTCTTTAATTACTGCGAAAAAAACATCGCAATGGATGAAAGCAGACAAACTTCATAAGTATTTTGAACGGAAGCCTGTTAACGACGACGAAACAGTTTTTATGAACAAAATGCTGCTTGTTGCCTGTAAAGTGGTGTTAGTTTGACACTGTTCACTGGGTGTGATGGGCCAATCAGAAGCACTTTAGATCACAGCCCCTCTGCGGGCTGCAAACCCTCCTGCAGCCGGTGAGAAAATATCCGCCTTTTTCCACCGCATTGAAACTGGAAGTGAACTTAACAAGCGCGCTCATTGGTCGGTTGTGGTTGGGCGTATATGCTTGCATATTTACTTTACTGAACCAACGGTTGGGTGTATAGCCACTCCGAAAATATAACTGGGACATAAATGAACTCACTCAGTGATTTTAGTTGGTAAAAACAGATTTTAATTCAGTTTTAGTTTTAATTCAGTTTATCTGTTAACTGTTTTATTGATGTTTTTGTTTTAAAATTTTGTGCATTGTTAATCGTTTTTAAAATGATCTACGAGTATCATCTCTTTTTGTAAAGCAGAAAAAATGTGATTGTCCCTAATTTCTAATATAAAGCAGTTTTGATTTTATGAACTGCAAAAACTAGAATACCAGTGAACCCCTGCATGTAGGAATACAAAAGACTGGGTCTCACTCTTAGCGGCTTCCAGGTCCCAGACTCTTATGGACCCAGACTGTGATCCGGCGACGACCTGCTCCTCGGAGTGGTTGAGCTGCACACACTCCACGGAACTCTTATGACCTGTTAAACTCTAACACAGAGACCCAGAAATTGTTAACTTTAAGAGATTTAAGAAAAAGAAGACAGAGTGGCAGAGATCACAAGCAGAAAGTACACACACCTTTTTTCAACAAGGAGATCAGGACCGGGGGACCCTGCATGCCCAGATGGAACCTACCCTGTGGGCTATGTTCTTGACGCCTGGGAGACTTGGCGTGTCACATTTTTTGCATAATTCTCTGTGGAGGACGTCGAGGATTTATTTATAATTGGTTTCATTGTAGGAGGGCTGGTACTTATTGGCTTATGTGCTGCCCTGACCTACTGAAAAATTGGCAAGACGGCTGCCACCAGAACCACTACCCCTCACTTGTCTGTCATGATTAATTAGTTGGGCAAGGCAATACATTGTCAGACTGCGTTAACCCTTGAACTCAGATGCAAAATGGATAATATCTGTCAGATGTCGGAGACCAGGGAATATTCATAATTGGATATGGTTGTTCATGTGAAGCTGTAACGGTGTTTTTCACTGCTCAACCATAAACATGGCAGGCTTATCAGCCTCTGAAGGACAAAATGCCCCGTTGTTTTCCTCCAGAAGAATTTCTACGGCCTTGGTGAACTATGGGGGGTCTGGGGGATCTCCACCAGAAATTTTTTAAAAGAGCAAGTCAAATTTAGTATATTCTGGTGAATTTTAATGGGTATGAAGCCCTCTGAAACAAAGAAAAGTCACTTCAAACTATGAGGGGTCTGGGGGATCTCCACCAGAATTTTTTCAAAAGAGCAAGTCAAATTTTGTATATTCTGGTGAATTTTAATGGGTATGAAGCCCTCTGAAACAAAGAAAAGTCACTTCAAACTATGAGGGGTCTGGGGGATCTCCACCAGAATTTTTTCAAAAGAGCAAGTCAAATTTTGTATATTCCGGTGAATTTTAATGGGTATGAAGCTGTCTGAAACAAATAAAAGTCACTTCAAACTATGGGGGTCTGGGAGATCTCCACCAGAATTTTTTCAAAAGAGCAAGTCAAATTTTGTATATTCCGGTGAATTTTAATGGGTATGAAGCTGTCTGAAACAAATAAAAGTCACTTCAAACTATGGGGGTCTGGGGGATCTCCACCAGAACTTTTTTAAAAGAGCAAGTCAAATTTTGTATATTCTGGTGAATTTTAATGGGTATGAAGCTGTCTGAAACAAATAAAACTCACTTCAAACTATGGGGGGTCTGGGGGATCTCCACCAGAAATTTTTTAAAAGAGCAAGACAAATTTTGTATATTCTGGTGAATTTTAATGGGTATGAAGCTGTCTGAAACAAATAAAAGTCACTTCAAACTATGGGGGTCTGGGGGATCTCCACCAGAAATTTTTTAAAAGAGCAAGACAAATTTTGTATATTCTGGTGAATTTTAATGGGTATGAAGCTGTCTGAAACAAAGAAAAGTCACTTCAAATTATGGGGGGTCTGGGGGATCTCCACCAGAAATGTTTTAAAAGAGCAAGTCAAATTTTGTATATTCTGGTGAATTTTAATGGGTATGAAGCCCTCTGAAACAAATAAAACTCACTTCAAACTATGAGGGGTCTGGGCGATCTCCACCAGAAATTTTTTAAAAGAGCAAGTCAAATTTTGTATATTTTGGTGAATTTTAATGGGTATGAAGCCCTCTGAAACAAAGAAAAGTCACTTCAAACTATGAGGGGTCTGGGCGATCTCCACCAGAAATTTTTTAAAACAGCAAGACAAATTTTGTATATTCTGGTGAATTTTAATGGGTATGAAGCCCTCTGAAACAAAGAAAAGTCACTTCAAACTATGGGGGTCTGGGGGATCTCCACCAGAACTTTTTTAAAACAGCAAGTCAAATTTTGTATATTTTGGTGAATTTTAATGGGTATGAAGCCGTCTGAAACAAATAAAAGTCACTTCAAACTATGGGGGTCTGGGGGATCTCCACCAGAACTTTTTTAAAACAGCAAGACAAATTTTGTATATTTTGGTGAATTTTAATGGGTATGAAGCCCTCTGAAACAAATAAAAGTCACTTCAATCTATGGGGGTCTGGGGGATCTCCACCAGAAATTTTTTAAAAGAGCAAGACAAATTTTGTATATTCTGGTGAATTTTAATGGGTATGAAGCTGTCTGAAACAAATAAAACTCACTTCAAACTATGGGGGGTCTGGGGGATCTCCACCAGAAATTTTTTAAAAGAGCAAGACAAATTTTGTATATTCTGGTGAATTTTAATGGGTATGAAGCCGTCTGAAACAAATAAAACTCACTTCAAACTATGGGGGTCTGGGGGATCTCCACCAGAAATTTTTTAAAAGAGCAAGACAAATTTTGTATATTCTGGTGAATTTTAATGGGTATGAAGCTGTCTGAAACAAATAAAACTCACTTCAAACTATGGGGGGTCTGGGGGATCTCCACCAGAAATTTTTTAAAAGAGCAAGACAAATTTTGTATATTCTGGTGAATTTTAATGGGTATGAAGCCGTCTGAAACAAATAAAACTCACTTCAAACTATGGGGGTCTGGGGGATCTCCACCAGAAATTTTTTAAAAGAGCAAGACAAATTTTGTATATTCTGGTGAATTTTAATGGGTATGAAGCCCTCTGAAACAAATAAAACTCACTTCAAACTATGGGGGTCTGGGGGATCTCCACCAGAAATTTTTTAAAAGAGCAAGTCAAATTTTGTATATTCTGGTGAATTTTAATGGGTATGAAGCCCTCTGAAACAAATAAAACTCACTTCAAACTATGGGGGTCTGGGGGATCTCCACCAGAAATTTTTAAAACAGCAAGACAAATTTTGTATATTTTGGTGAATTTTAATGGGTATGAAGCCCTCTGAAACAAATAAAAGTCACTTCAAACTATGGGGGTCTGGGGGATCTCCACCAGAAATTTTTTAAAAGAGCAAGTCAAATTTTGTATATTCTGGTGAATTTTAATGGGTATGAAGCCCTCTGAAACAAAGAAAAGTCACTTCAAACTATGGGGGGTCTGGGGGATCTCCACCAGAAATTTTTTAAAAGAGCAAGTCAAATTTTGTATATTCTGGTGAATTTTAATGGGTATGAAGCCCTCTGAAACAAAGAAAAGTCACTTCAAACTATGGGGGTCTGGGGGATCTCCACCAGAAATTTTTTAAAAGAGCAAGACAAATTTTGTATATTCTGGTGAATTTTAATGGGTATGAAGCTGTCTGAAACAAATAAAACTCACTTCAAACTATGGGGGTCTGGGGGATCTCCACCAGAACTTTTTTAAAACAGCAAGACAAATTTTGTATATTCTGGTGAATTTTAATGGGTATGAAGCCCTCTGAAACAAATAAAACTCACTTCAAACTATGGGGGTCTGGGGGATCTCCACCAGAAATTTTTTAAAAGAGCAAGTCAAATTTTGTATATTCTGGTGAATTTTAATGGGTATGAAGCCCTCTGAAACAAATAAAACTCACTTCAAACTATGGGGGTCTGGGGGATCTCCACCAGAAATTTTTTAAAAGAGCAAGTCAAATTTTGTATATTCTGGTGAATTTTAATGGGTATGAAGCCCTCTGAAACAAATAAAACTCACTTCAAACTATGGGGGTCTGGGGGATCTCCACCAGAAATTTTTTTAAAACAGCAAGACAAATTTTGTATATTTTGGTGAATTTTAATGGGTATGAAGCCCTCTGAAACAAATAAAAGTCACTTCAAACTATGGGGGTCTGGGGGATCTCCACCAGAAATTTTTTTAAAAGAGCAAGTCAAATTTTGTATATTCTGGTGAATTTTAATGGGTATGAAGCCCTCTGAAACAAATAAAAGTCACTTCAAACTATGGGGGTCTGGGGGATCTCCACCAGAAATTTTTTTAAAAGAGCAAGACAAATTTTGTATATTCTGGTGAATTTTAATGGGTATGAAGCTGTCTGAAACAAATAAAAGTCACTTCAAACTATGGGGGTCTGGGGGATCTCCACCAGAAATTTTTTTAAAACAGCAAGACAAATTTTGTATATTTGGTGAATTTTAATGGGTATGAAGCCCTCTGAAACAAATAAAAGTCACTTCAAACTATGGGGGTCTGGGGGATCTCCACCAGAAATTTTTTAAAAGAGCAAGACAAATTTTGTATATTCTGGTGAATTTTAATGGGTATGAAGCTGTCTGAAACAAATAAAACTCACTTCAAACTATGGGGGTCTGGGGGATCTCCACCAGAACTTTTTTAAAACAGCAAGACAAATTTTGTATATTCTGGTGAATTTTAATGGGTATGAAGCCCTCTGAAACAAATAAAACTCACTTCAAACTATGGGGGTCTGGGGGATCTCCACCAGAAATTTTTTAAAAGAGCAAGTCAAATTTTGTATATTCTGGTGAATTTTAATGGGTATGAAGCCCTCTGAAACAAATAAAACTCACTTCAAACTATGGGGGTCTGGGGGATCTCCACCAGAAATTTTTTAAAAGAGCAAGTCAAATTTTGTATATTCTGGTGAATTTTAATGGGTATGAAGCCCTCTGAAACAAATAAAACTCACTTCAAACTATGGGGGTCTGGGGGATCTCCACCAGAAATTTTTTAAAACAGCAAGACAAATTTTGTATATTTTGGTGAATTTTAATGGGTATGAAGCCCTCTGAAACAAATAAAAGTCACTTCAAACTATGGGGGTCTGGGGGATCTCCACCAGAAATTTTTTAAAAGAGCAAGTCAAATTTTGTATATTCTGGTGAATTTTAATGGGTATGAAGCCCTCTGAAACAAATAAAAGTCACTTCAAACTATGGGGGTCTGGGGGATCTCCACCAGAAATTTTTTAAAAGAGCAAGACAAATTTTGTATATTCTGGTGAATTTTAATGGGTATGAAGCTGTCTGAAACAAATAAAAGTCACTTCAAACTATGGGGGTCTGGGGGATCTCCACCAGAAATTTTTTAAAACAGCAAGACAAATTTTGTATATTTTGGTGAATTTTAATGGGTATGAAGCCCTCTGAAACAAATAAAAGTCACTTCAAACTATGGGGGTCTGGGGGATCTCCACCAGAAATTTTTTAAAAGAGCAAGTCAAATTTTGTATATTCTGGTGAATTTTAATGGGTATGAAGCCCTCTGAAACAAATAAAAGTCACTTCAAACTATGGGGGTCTGGGGGATCTCCACCAGAAATTTTTTAAAAGAGCAAGACAAATTTTGTATATTCTGGTGAATTTTAATGGGTATGAAGCTGTCTGAAACAAATAAAACTCACTTCAAACTATGGGGGTCTGGGGGATCTCCACCAGAAATTTTTTAAAAGAGCAAGACAAATTTTGTATATTCTGGTGAATTTTAATGGGTATGAAGCCCTCTGAAACAAATAAAACTCACTTCAAACTATGGGGGTCTGGGGGATCTCCACCAGAAATTTTTTAAAAGAGCAAGTCAAATTTTGTATATTTTGGTGAATTTTAATGGGTATGAAGCTGTCTGAAACAAAGAAAAGTCACTTCAAACTATGGGGGGTCTGGGGGATCTCCACCAGAACTTTTTTAAAACAGCAAGTCAAATTTTATATATTTTGGTGAATTTTAATGGGTATGAAGCCGTATGAAACAAATAAAAGTCACTTCAAACTATGGGGGTCTGGGGGATCTCCACCAGAACTTTTTTAAAACAGCAAGACAAATTTTGTATATTTTGGTGAATTTTAATGGGTATGAAGCCCTCTGAAACAAATAAAAGTAACTTCAAACTATGGGGGTCTGGGGGATCTCCACCAGAACTTTTTTAAAACAGCAAGTCAAATTTTGTATATTCTGGTGAATTTTAATGGGTATGAAGCCCTCTGAAACAAATAAAACTCACTTCAAACTATGAGGGGTCTGGGCGATCTCCACCAGAAATTTTTTAAAAGAGCAAGTCAAATTTTGTATATTCTGGTGAATTTTAATGGGTATGAAGCCGTCTGAAACAAATAAAACTCACTTCAAACTATGGGGGTCTGGGGGATCTCCACCAGAACTTTTTTAAAAGAGCAAGACAAATTTTGTATATTCTGGTGAATTTTAATGGGTATGAAGCCCTCTGAAACAAATAAAACTCACTTCAAACTATGGGGGTCTGGGGGATCTCCACCAGAACTTTTTTAAAAGAGCAAGACAAATTTTGTATATTCTGGTGAATTTTAATGGGTATGAAGCCCTCTGAAACAAATAAAACTCACTTCAAACTATGGGGGTCTGGGGGATCTCACCCAGAATTTTTTTTAAAAGAGCAAGACAAATTTTGTATATTCTGGTGAATTTTAATGGGTATGAAGCCCTCTGAAACAAATAAAACTCACTTCAAACTATGGGGGTCTGGGGGATCTCCCCCAGAATTTTTTTTAAAAGAGCAAGACAAATTTTGTATATTCTGGTGAATTTTAATGGGTATGAAGCTGTCTGAAACAAAGACAACTCACTTCAAACTATGGGGGTCTGGGGGATCTCCCCCAGAATTTTTTTTAAAAGAGCAAGTCAAATTTTGTATATTCTGGTGAATTTTAATGGGTATGAAGCCCTCTGAAACAAAGAAAACTCACTTCAAACTATGGGGTCTGGGGGATCTCTCCCAGAATTTTTTTTTTTTTTTTAAAGAGCAAGTCAAATTTTGTATATTCTGGTGAATTTTAATGTGTATGAAGCCCTCTGAAACAAAGAAAACTCACTTCAAACTATGGGGTCTGTTGGATCTCCCCCAGAATTTTTTTTTAAAGAGCAAGTCAAATTTTGTATATTCTGGTGAATTTTAATGGGTATGAAGCCCTCTGAAACAAAGAAAACTCACTTCAAACTATGGGGGTCTGGGGGATCTCCCCCAGAATTTTTTTTTTTTTAAGAGCAAGTCAAATTTTGTATATTCTGGTGAATTTTAATGGGTATGAAGCCCTCTGAAACAAAGAAAACTCACTTCAAACTATGGGGGTCTGGGGATCTCCCCCAGAATTTTTTTTTTTTAAAGAGCAAGTCAAATTTGTATATTCTGGTGAATTTTAATGGGTATGAAGCCCTCTGAAACAAATAAAACTCACTTCAATCTATGGGGGTCTGGGGGATCTCCACCAGAAATGTTTTAAAAGAGCAAGTCAAATTTTGTATATTCTGGTGAATTTTAATGGGTATGAAGCCCTCTGAAACAAATAAAACTCACTTCAAACTATGAGGGGTCTGGGCGATCTCCACCAGAAATTTTTTAAAAGAGCAAGTCAAATTTTGTATATTCTGGTGAATTTTAATGGGTATGAAGCCCTCTGAAACAAATAAAACTCACTTCAAACTAAGAGGGGTCTGGGGGATCTCCACCAGAACTTTTTTAAAACAGCAAGACAAATTTTGTATATTTTGGTGAATTTTAATGGGTATGAAGCCCTCTGAAACAAATAAAAGTCACTTCAAATTATGGGGGGTCTGGGGGATCTCCACCAGAAATTTTTTAAAAGAGCAAGTCAAATTTTGTATATTCTGGTGAATTTTAATGGGTATGAAGCTGTCTGAAACAAATAAAAGTAACTTCAAATTATGGGGTCTGGGGGATCTCCCCCAGAATTGTTTTTTTTTTTAAGAGCAAGTCAAATTTTGTATATTCTGGTGAATTTTAATGGGTATGAAGCCCTCTGAAACAAAGAAAACTCACTTCAAACTATGGGGGTCTGGGGGATCTCCCCCAGAATTGTTTTTTTTTAAAGAGCAAGTCAAATTTGTATATTCTGGTGAATTTTAATGGGTATGAAGCCCTCTGAAACAAAGAAAACTCACTTCAAACTATGGGGGTCTGGGGGATCTCCCCCAGAATTTTTTTTTAAAGAGCAAGTCAAATTTGTATATTCTGGTGAATTTTAATGGGTATGAAGCCCTCTGAAACAAAGAAAACTCACATTCAAACTATAGGGGTCTGGGGATCTCCCCCAGAATTTTTTTTTTTAAAGAGCAAGTCAAATTTTGTATATTCTGGTGAATTTTAATGGGTATGAAGCCCTCTGAAACAAAGAAAACTCACTTCAAACTATGGGGGTCTGGGGGATCTCCACCAGAAATTTTTTAAAAGAGCAAGTCAAATTTTGTATATTCTGGTGAATTTTAATGGGTATGAAGCCCTCTGAAACAAATAAAACTCACTTCAAACTATGGGGGTCTGGGGGATCTCCACCAGAAATTTTTTAAAACAGCAAGACAAATTTTGTATATTTTGGTGAATTTTAATGGGTATGAAGCCCTCTGAAACAAATAAAAGTCACTTCAAACTATGGGGGTCTGGGGGATCTCCACCAGAAATTTTTTAAAAGAGCAAGTCAAATTTTGTATATTCTGGTGAATTTTAATGGGTATGAAGCCCTCTGAAACAAATAAAACTCACTTCAAACTAAGAGGGGTCTGGGGGATCTCCACCAGAACTTTTTTAAAACAGCAAGACAAATTTTGTATATTTTGGTGAATTTTAATGGGTATGAAGCCCTCTGAAACAAATAAAAGTCACTTCAAATTATGGGGGGTCTGGGGGATCTCCCCCAGAAATTTTTTAAAAGAGCAAGTCAAATTTTGTATATTCTGGTGAATTTTAATGGGTATGAAGCCCTCTGAAACAAAGAAAACTCACTTCAAACTATGGGGGTCTGGGGGATCTCCCCCAGAATTTTTTTTTTTTTTAAAGAGCAAGTCAAATTTTGTATATTCTGGTGAATTTTAATGGGTATGAAGCCCTCTGAAACAAAGAAAACTCACTTCAAACTATGGGGGTCTGGGGGATCTCCCCCAGAATTTTTTTTTTTAAAGAGCAAGTCAAATTTTGTATATTCTGGTGAATTTTAATGGGTATGAAGCCCTCTGAAACAAAGAAAACTCACTTCAAACTATGGGGGTCTGGGGGATCTCCCCCAGAATTTTTTTTTTAAAGAGCAAGTCAAATTTTGTATATTCTGGTGAATTTTAATGGGTATGAAGCCCTCTGAAACAAAGAAAACTCACTTCAAACTATGGGGGTCTGGGGGATCTCCCCCAGAATTTTTTTTTTTTAAAGAGCAAGTCAAATTTTGTATATTCTGGTGAATTTTAATGGGTATGAAGCCCTCTGAAACAAATAAAACTCACTTCAAACTATGGGGGTCTGGGGGATCTCCCTCAGAAATTTTTTTTTAAAGAGCAAGTCAAATTTTGTATATTCCGGTGAATTTTAATGGGTATGAAGCCCTCTGAAACAAATAAAACTCACTTCAAACTATGGGGGGTCTGGGGGATCTCCACCAGAACTTTTTTAAAAGAGCAAGACAAGTTTTGTATATTCTGGTGAATTTTAATGGGTATGAAGCCCTCTGAAACAAATAAAACTCACTTCAAACTATGGGGGTCTGGGGGATCTCCCTCAGAATTTTTTTTAAAGAGCAAGTCAAATTTTGTATATTCTGGTGAATTTTAATGGGTATGAAGCCCTCTGAAACAAATAAAACTCACTTCAAACTATGGGGGTCTGGGGGATCTCCCCCAGAATTTTTTTTTAAAAGAGCAAGTCAAATTTTGTATATTCTGGTGAATTTTAATGGGTATGAAGCCCTCTGAAACAAATAAAACTCACTTCAAACTATGAGGGGTCTGGGGGATCTCCACCAGAAATTTTTTAAAAGAGCAAGTCAAATTTTGTATATTCTGGTGAATTTTAATGGGTATGAAGCCCTCTGAAACAAATAAAACTCACTTCAAACTATGGGGGTCTGGGGGATCTCCACCAGAACTTTTTTAAAACAGCAAGACAAATTTTGTATATTTTGGTGAATTTTAATGGGTATGAAGCCCTCTGAAACAAATAAAAGTCACTTCAAATTATGGGGGGTCTGGGGGATCTCCACCAGAAATTTTTTAAAAGAGCAAGTCAAATTTTGTATATTCTGGTGAATTTTAATGGGTATGAAGCTGTCTGAAACAAATAAAAGTAACTTCAAATTATGGGGGGTCTGGGGGATCTCCACCAGAAATTTTTTAAAAGAGCAAGTCAAATTTTGTATATTCTGGTGAATTTTAATGGGTATGAAGCCCTCTGAAACAAATAAAACTCACTTCAAACTATGGGGGTCTGGGGGATCTCCCCCAGAATTTTTTTTTTAAAGAGCAAGTCAAATTTTGTATATTCTGGTGAATTTTAATGGGTATGAAGCCCTCTGAAACAAATAAAACTCACTTCAAACTATGGGGGTCTGGGGATCTCCCCCAGAATTTTTTTTTAAAGAGCAAGTCAAATTTTGTATATTCTGGTGAATTTTAATGGGTATGAAGCCCTCTGAAACAAATAAAACTCACTTCAAACTATGGGGGTCTGGGGGATCTCCCCCAGAAATTGTTTTTTTTTTAAAGAGCAAGTCAAATTTTGTATATTCTGGTGAATTTTAATGGGTATGAAGCCCTCTGAAACAAATAAAACTCACTTCAAACTATGGGGGTCTGGGGGATCTCCCCAGAAATTTTTTTTTTTAAAGAGCAAGTCAAATTTTGTATATTGTGGTGAATTTTAATGTGTATGAAGCCCTCTGAAACAAATAAAACTCACTTCAAACTATGGGGGTCTGGGGGATCTCCACCAGAAATTTTTTAAAAGAGCAAGTCAAATTTTGTATATTCTGGTGAATTTTAATGGGTATGAAGCCCTCTGAAACAAATAAAACTCACTTCAAACTAAGAGGGGTCTGGGGGATCTCCACCAGAACTTTTTTAAAACAGCAAGACAAATTTTGTATATTTTGGTGAATTTTAATGGGTATGAAGCCCTCTGAAACAAATAAAAGTCACTTCAAATTATGGGGGGTCTGGGGGATCTCCACCAGAAATTTTTTAAAAGAGCAAGTCAAATTTTGTATATTCTGGTGAATTTTAATGGGTATGAAGCCCTCTGAAACAAATAAAACTCACTTCAAACTATGGGGGTCTGGGGGATCTCCCCCAGAAATTGTTTTTTTTTTAAAGAGCAAGTCAAATTTAGTATATTCTGGTGAATTTTAATGGGTATGAAGCCCTCTGAAACAAATAAAACTCACTTCAAACTATGGGGGTCTGGGGGATCTCCACCAGAAATTTTTTAAAAGAGCAAGACAAATTTTGTATATTCTGGTGAATTTTAATGGGTATGAAGCCCTCTGAAACAAATAAAACTCACTTCAAACTATGGGGGTCTGGGGGATCTCCACCAGAAATTTTTTAAAAGAGCAAGACAAATTTTGTATATTCTGGTGAATTTTAATGGGTATGAAGCCCTCTGAAACAAATAAAACTCACTTCAAACTATGGGGGTCTGGGGGATCTCCACCAGAACTTTTTTAAAAGAGCAAGACAAATTTTGTATATTCTGGTGAATTTTAATGGGTATGAAGCTGTCTGAAACAAATAAAACTCACTTCAAACTATGGGGGTCTGGGGGATCTCCACCAGAACTTTTTTAAAAGAGCAAGACAAATTTTGTATATTCTGGTGAATTTTAATGGGTATGAAGCCCTCTGAAACAAATAAAACTCACTTCAAACTATGGGGGTCTGGGGGATCTCCACCAGAAATTTTTTCAAAAGAGCAAGTCAAATTTTGTATATTCCGGTGAATTTTAATGGGTATGAAGCCCTCTGAAACAAATAAAACTCACTTCAAACTATGGGGGTCTGGGGGATCTCCACCAGAAATTTTTCAAAAGAGCAAGTCAAATTTTGTATATTCCGGTGAATTTTAATGGGTATGAAGCCCTCTGAAACAAAGAAAAGTCACTTCAAACTATGAGGGGTCTGGGGGATCTCCACCAGAACTTTTTTAAAAGAGCAAGACAAATTTTGTATATTCTGGTGAATTTTAATGGGTATGAAGCTGTCTGAAACAAATAAAAGTCACTTCAAACTATGAGGGGTCTGGGGGATCTCCACCAGAACTTTTTTAAAAGAGCAAGACAAATTTTGTATATTCTGGTGAATTTTAATGGGTATGAAGCTGTCTGAAACAAATAAAAGTAACTTCAAATTATGGGGGGTCTGGGGGATCTCCACCAGAAATTTTTTAAAAGAGCAAGTCAAATTTTGTATATTCTGGTGAATTTTAATGGGTATGAAGCCGTCTGAAACAAATAAAACTCACTTCAAACTATGGGGGTCTGGGGGATCTCCACCAGAACTTTTTTAAAAGAGCAAGACAAATTTTGTATATTCTGGTGAATTTTAATGGGTATGAAGCCGTCTGAAACAAATAAAACTCACTTCAAACTATGAGGGGTCTGGGGGATCTCCACCAGAAATTTTTTAAAAGAGCAAGTCAAATTTTGTATATTCTGGTGAATTTTAATGGGTATGAAGCCCTCTGAAACAAATAAAACTCACTTCAAACTATGAGGGGTCTGGGGGATCTCCACCAGAAATTTTTTAAAAGAGCAAGTCAAATTTTGTATATTCTGGTGAATTTTAATGGGTATGAAGCCCTCTGAAACAAAGAAAAGTCACTTCAAACTATGGGGGGTCTGGGGGATCTCCACCAGAATTTTTTTAAAAGAGCAAGTCAAATTTTGTATATTCTGGTGAATTTTAATGGGTATGAAGCCCTCTGAAACAAATAAAACTCACTTCAAACTATGGGGGGTCTGGGGGATCTCCACCAGAACTTTTTTAAAACAGCAAGTCAAATTTTATATATTTTGGTGAATTTTAATGGGTATGAAGCCGTATGAAACAAATAAAAGTCACTTCAAACTATGGGGGTCTGGGGGATCTCCACCAGAACTTTTTTAAAACAGCAAGACAAATTTTGTATATTTTGGTGAATTTTAATGGGTATGAAGCCCTCTGAAACAAATAAAAGTAACTTCAAATTATGGGGGGTCTGGGGGATCTCCACCAGAACTTTTTTAAAACAGCAAGTCAAATTTTATATATTTTGGTGAATTTTAATGGGTATGAAGCCGTCTGAAACAAATAAAAGTCACTTCAAACTATGGGGGTCTGGGGGATCTCCACCAGAAATGTTTTAAAAGAGCAAGTCAAATTTTGTATATTCTGGTGAATTTTAATGGGTATGAAGCCCTCTGAAACAAATAAAACTCACTTCAAACTATGGGGGTCTGGGGGATCTCCACCAGAAATTTTTTAAAACAGCAAGACAAATTTTGTATATTTTGGTGAATTTTAATGGGTATGAAGCCCTCTGAAACAAATAAAAGTCACTTCAAACTATGGGGGTCTGGGGGATCTCCACCAGAACTTTTTTAAAACAGCAAGTCAAATTTTATATATTTTGGTGAATTTTAATGGGTATGAAGCCCTCTGAAACAAATAAAAGTCACTTCAAACTATGGGGGTCTGGGGGATCTCCACCAGAAATTTTTTAAAAGAGCAAGTCAAATTTTGTATATTATGGTGAATTTTAATGGGTATGAAGCCCTCTGAAACAAATAAAACTCACTTCAAACTATGGGGGTCTGGGGGATCTCCACCAGAAATGTTTTAAAAGAGCAAGTCAAATTTTGTATATTCTGGTGAATTTTAATGGGTATGAAGCCCTCTGAAACAAATAAAAGTCACTTCAAACTATGGGGGTCTGGGGGATCTCCACCAGAAATTTTTTAAAAGAGCAAGTCAAATTTTGTATATTATGGTGAATTTTAATGGGTATGAAGCCCTCTGAAACAAAGAAAACTCACTTCAAACTATGGGGGTCTGGGGGATCTCCCCCAGAATTTTTTTTAAAAGAGCAAGTCAAATTTTGTATATTCTGGTGAATTTTAATGGGTATGAAGCCCTCTGAAACAAAGAAAACTCACTTCAAACTATGGGGGTCTGGGGGATCTCCACCAGAAATTTTTTTTAAAGAGCAAGTCAAATTTTGTATATTCTGGTGAATTTTAATGGGTATGAAGCCCTCTGAAACAAAGAAAACTCACTTCAAACTATGGGGGTCTGGGGGATCTCCCCCAGAAATTTTTTTTAAAAGAGCAAGTCAAATTTTGTATATTCTGGTGAATTTTAATGGGTATGAAGCCCTCTGAAACAAATAAAACTCACTTCAAACTATGGGGGTCTGGGGGATCTCCCCCAGAAATTTTTTTTAAAGAGCAAGTCAAATTTTGTATATTCTGGTGAATTTTAATGGGTATGAAGCCCTCTGAAACAAAGAAAAGTCACTTCAAACTATGGGGGTCTGGGGGATCTCCACCAGAAATTTTTTAAAAGAGCAAGTCAAATTTTGTATATTCTGGTGAATTTTAATGGGTATGAAGCTGTCTGAAACAAATAAAAGTCACTTCAAACTATGGGGGTCTGGGGGATCTCCACCAGAAATTTTTTAAAAGAGCAAGTCAAATTTTGTATATTCTGGTGAATTTTAATGGGTATGAAGCCCTCTGAAACAAATAAAAGTCACTTCAAATTATGGGGGGTCTGGGGGATCTCCACCAGAACTTTTTTAAAACAGCAAGTCAAATTTTATATATTTTGGTGAATTTTAATGGGTATGAAGCCGTATGAAACAAATAAAACTCACTTCAAACTATGGGGGGTCTGGGGGATCTCCACCAGAAATTTTTTAAAAGAGCAAGTCAAATTTTGTATATTCTGGTGAATTTTAATGGGTATGAAGCTGTCTGAAACAAATAAAAGTCACTTCAAATTATGGGGGGTCTGGGGGATCTCCACCAGAACTTTTTTAAAACAGCAAGTCAAATTTTATATATTTTGGTGAATTTTAATGGGTATGAAGCCCTCTGAAACAAATAAAACTCACTTCAAACTATGGGGGTCTGGGGGATCTCCACCAGAAATTTTTTAAAAGAGCAAGTCAAATTTTGTATATTCTGGTGAATTTTAATGGGTATGAAGCCCTCTGAAACAAATAAAACTCACTTCAATCTATGGGGGTCTGGGGGATCTCCACCAGAAATTTTTTAAAAGAGCAAGTCAAATTTTGTATATTCTGGTGAATTTTAATGGGTATGAAGCCCTCTGAAACAAATAAAACTCACTTCAAACTATGGGGGTCTGGGGGATCTCCACCAGAATTTTTTTAAAAGAGCAAGTCAAATTTTGTATATTTTGGTGAATTTTAATGGGTATGAAGCCCTCTGAAACAAATAAAACTCACTTCAAACTATGGGGGTCTGGGGGATCTCCACCAGAAATTTTTTAAAAGAGCAAGTCAAATTTTGTATATTCTGGTGAATTTTAATGGGTATGAAGCCCTCTGAAACAAGTAAAACTCACTTCAAACTATGGGGGTCTGGGGGATCTCCCTCAGAATTTTTTTAAAAATCGCAAGTCAAATTTGTATATTCTGGTGAATTTTAATGGGTATGAAGCTGTCTGAAACAAATAAAACTCACTTCAAACTATGGGGGTCTGGGGGATCTCCACCAGAAATTTTTTAAAAGAGCAAGTCAAATTTTGTATATTCTGGTGAATTTTAATGGGTATGAAGCCCTCTGAAACAAATAAAACTCACTTCAAACTATGGGGGTCTGGGGGATCTCCACCAGAAATTTTTTAAAAGAGCAAGTCAAATTTTGTATATTCTGGTGAATTTTAATGGGTATGAAGCCCTCTGAAACAAATAAAACTCACTTCAATCTATGGGGGTCTGGGGGATCTCCACCAGAAATTTTTTAAAAGAGCAAGTCAAATTTTGTATATTCTGGTGAATTTTAATGGGTATGAAGCCCTCTGAAACAAATAAAACTCACTTCAAACTATGGGGGTCTGGGGGATCTCCCCCAGAATTTGTTTTAAAAGAGCAAGTCAAATTTTGTATATTCTGGTGAATTTTAATGGGTATGAAGCCTGTCTGAAACAAATAAAACTCACTTCAAACTATGGGGGTCTGGGGGATCTCCACCAGAATTTTTTAAAACAGCAAGACAAATTTTGTATATTCTGGTGAATTTTAATGGGTATGAAGCCTGTCTGAAACAAATAAAACTCACTTCAAACTATGGGGGTCTGGGGGATCTCCACCAGAAATTTTTTTAAAAGAGCAAGTCAAATTTTGTATATTCTGGTGAATTTTAATGGGTATGAAGCCCTCTGAAACAAATAAAACTCACTTCAAACTATGGGGGTCTGGGGGATCTCCCTCAGAATTTTTTTAAAAATCGCAAGTCAAATTTTGTATATTCTGGTGAATTTTAATGGGTATGAAGCTGTCTGAAACAAATAAAACTCACTTCAAACTATGGGGGTCTGGGGGATCTCCACCAGAAATTTTTTAAAAGAGCAAGTCAAATTTTGTATATTTTGGTGAATTTTAATGGGTATGAAGCTGTCTGAAACAAATAAAACTCACTTCAAACTATGGGGGTCTGGGGGATCTCCACCAGAAATTTTTTAAAAGAGCAAGTCAAATTTTGTATATTTTGGTGAATTTTAATGGGTATGAAGCCCTCTGAAACAAATAAAACTCACTTCAAACTATGGGGGTCTGGGGGATCTCCACCAGAATTTTTTCAAAAGAGCAAGTCAAATTTTGTATATTCCGGTGAACTTTAATGGGTATGAAGCCCTCTGAAACAAAGAAAAGTCACTTCAAACTATGAGGGGTCTGGGGGATCTCCACCAGAATTTTTTCAAAAGAGCAAGTCAAATTTTGTATATTCCGGTGAATTTTAATGGGTATGAAGCCCTCTGAAACAAAGAAAAGTCACTTCAAACTATGGGGGTCTGGGGGATCTCCACCAGAAATTTTTTAAAAGAGCAAGTCAAATTTTGTATATTTTGGTGAATTTTAATGGGTATGAAGCCCTCTGAAACAAATAAAACTCACTTCAAACTATGAGGGGTCTGGGGGATCTCCACCAGAAATTTTTTAAAACAGCAAGACAAATTTTGTATATTTTGGTGAATTTTAATGGGTATGAAGCCCTCTGAAACAAATAAAACTCACTTCAAACTATGGGGGTCTGGGGGATCTCCACCAGAAATTTTTTTAAAAGAGCAAGTCAAATTTTGTATATTCTGGTGAATTTTAATGGGTATGAAGCCCTCTGAAACAAATAAAACTCACTTCAAACTATGGGGGTCTGGGGATCTCCCCCAGAATTTTTTTAAAAGAGCAAGTCAAATTTTGTATATTCTGGTGAATTTTAATGGGTATGAAGCTGTCTGAAACAAATAAAACTCACTTCAAACTATGGGGGTCTGGGGGATCTCCACCAGAAATTTTTTAAAACAGCAAGACAAATTTTGTATATTCTGGTGAATTTTAATGGGTATGAAGCTGTCTGAAACAAATAAAACTCACTTCAAACTATGGGGGTCTGGGGGATCTCCACCAGAAATTTTTTAAAAGAGCAAGTCAAATTTTGTATATTCTGGTGAATTTTAATGGGTATGAAGCCCTCTGAAACAAATAAAACTCACTTCAAACTATGGGGGTCTGGGGGATCTCCACCAGAAATTTTTTAAAAGAGCAAGTCAAATTTTGTATATTCTGGTGAATTTTAATGGGTATGAAGCTGTCTGAAACAAATAAAACTCACTTCAAACTATGGGGGTCTGGGGGATCTCCACCAGAAATTTTTTAAAAGAGCAAGTCAAATTTTGTATATTCTGGTGAATTTTAATGGGTATGAAGCTGTCTGAAACAAATAAAACTCACTTCAAACTATGGGGGTCTGGGGGATCTCCACCAGAAATTTTTTAAAAGAGCAAGTCAAATTTTGTATATTTTGGTGAATTTTAATGGGTATGAAGCCCTCTGAAACAAATAAAACTCACTTCAAACTATGGGGGTCTGGGGGATCTCCACCAGAATTTTTTCAAAAGAGCAAGTCAAATTTTGTATATTCCGGTGAATTTTAATGGGTATGAAGCCCTCTGAAACAAAGAAAAGTCACTTCAAACTATGAGGGGTCTGGGGGATCTCCACCAGAATTTTTTCAAAAGAGCAAGTCAAATTTTGTATATTCCGGTGAATTTTAATGGGTATGAAGCTGTCTGAAACAAATAAAAGTCACTTCAAACTATGGGGGTCTGGGGGATCTCCACCAGAAATTTTTTAAAAGAGCAAGTCAAATTTTGTATATTTTGGTGAATTTTAATGGGTATGAAGCCCTCTGAAACAAATAAAACTCACTTCAAACTATGAGGGGTCTGGGGGATCTCCACCAGAAATTTTTTAAAACAGCAAGACAAATTTTGTATATTTTGGTGAATTTTAATGGGTATGAAGCCCTCTGAAACAAATAAAACTCACTTCAAACTATGGGGGTCTGGGGGATCTCCACCAGAAATTTTTTAAAAGAGCAAGTCAAATTTTGTATATTTTGGTGAATTTTAATGGGTATGAAGCCGTCTGAAACAAATAAAAGTCACTTCAAACTATGGGGGTCTGGGGGATCTCCACCAGAATTTTTTTTTAAAAGAGCAAGTCAAATTTTGTATATTCTGGTGAATTTTAATGGGTATGAAGCCCTCTGAAACAAATAAAACTCACTTCAAACTATGAGGGGTCTGGGGGATCTCCACCAGAAATGTTTTAAAAGAGCAAGTCAAATTTTGGATATTTTGGTGAATTTTAATGGGTATGAAGCCCTCTGAAACAAAGAAAAGTCACTTCAAACTATGGGGGTCTGGGGGATCTCCACCAGAAATGTTTTAAAAGAGCAAGTCAAATTTTGGATATTTTGGTGAATTTTAATGGGTATGAAGCCCTCTGAAACAAATAAAACTCACTTCAAACTATGGGGGGTCTGGGGGATCTCCATCAGAAATTTTTTTAAAAAGACAAATTTTGTGTATTTTGGTGAATTTTAATGGGTATGAAGCCCTCTGAAACAAATAAAAGTCACTTCAAACTGTGAAGTAAAAACACATTATCAGGCATCGACATTAACACTTGTCCGGGACAAGTGTAAAATCTGATCGGACAAACAATATGCTCTAATTGTTGTCCAACCGGACAAGTGGCATTTTTTTGGTTTAAAACGTTCAAATTCTTTATTTTCATCGCTCAGAACCAAAATACCTGACCGCCACCTTTTTGTTTTCGTATTTACATCACATCTTGTCTCGCACCTCGCGAGAAAGCGTCTTCGGTTTTTCCTGCCACTTGATAACAATGTGTGCGTGAGACCACTGTATGGAGTGTGTGTTCGTAGTCGAGGCTGACATTTTTTGGGGAATCGCATGGGTCACAGGATTCGCGTGGGATTCCCACGCGATGGAAGTTAACTTTGCTATTGATCACGTGATTGGGACGGTACAGGATTAAAAATTCACAGGAGCAGACGGGAGCGGGAAGGTTTTAGGCAGCAAGCCGTCCTGCCGTCATTTGAGCGGGCTATTTTCAAAAAAGACACCGAAAAAATACCAGGCAGCTTTGCTTAAAGACGTCTAAAATTAAGACTGGGTCCGATCGCTGCAGCCGTCTGTGTGTGTGTGTGTCGGCTGGCTGGGCGGGGGGGGGGGGGGGGTGAAGAACACAACCACTTTTCAACTACAAAGCACCAGCACTACTCGGCTCTACTCTACTCAGTTTGGTTCCAAGCGCGAGCTTTTCTACTGCAAATAGTTTCTGTGTAGCTTGAATCTTCGACTGGATGGGGTTGCTTGACGCGAGGACGTTTCGCTTCAAATCGCAGAATCTTCCTCAACTAAAATTCTTGCTCTGGAAGTCTGACTTCTGTTTGACTCTTGTACAGAAGAATAAAACAGAAGCCAACAAAAGCTGGAGTTTTAAACCTAACCAGACCCCTCCTACTGAGAGGCAGACTGCTATAGGCTAGTGACTAAACAATAGCTCTAATTAGCAACTATTGTTCTGTAGTTAGCACACCTAATGGCAGGACAGCTGTCGCTCTAATGATGGGATGGATGCCTTTCTGATGGCTCCCTTGATGACGTGAATGACTCATTATCATGAACAAAAGACTGAAACTGCTTTGACCTGAGTACCCCATTGTAAACAGGAGATAAAGTGTGTCTCAGACCCCCTCCCCGGTTAAGGCTGGGTTTCAAATGTTTCACAAAGAATGCCTCCTTGACCCCTCTCTCAAACCATTTCTTCTCTCTGGCTAATATTTTAACTTCCTTGTCCTCAAACGTGTGGTTAGTGTCTTTAAGGTGGAGGTGAACCGCAGACTGAGGTCCACTGGCACCCTCTCTGCGGTGCTGGTATAGCCTTTTGTGTAAAGGTTGCTTCGTTTCACCTATGTAGTGTTCGTTACAGTTTTCCTGACATCTGATAGAATACACTACATTGCTCTGTTTGTAACTAGTCCTTAGGGTGAACTAATTTCTGTCTCAAGGTCTGAAGAGAGACCCCACGATGCGGCTATAAGAAGAAAATCATTAGCTACCTCCAAAACCTGGAGAAAGAGGGACTCATCGACAGGCAGACATACTACAGACTGTACCCTGGGGACGCCACTCCGTGCATCTATTGACTGCCCAAAATCCACAAAACAGGACGTGCCACTCAGGCCTATTGTATGTAGCACAGATTCCATCACGTACAATTTGGCCAAGTACCTCAAGTGGATTTTGGCTCCTCTAGTGGGTAACTCAGACCACCATGTGGAGAACACACAAGATTTTGTTAACAAGATCAAGGACCTACAGCTGGAGGCAGATGAAACTATGGTGTCATTTGATGTGACATCGTTGTTCACCTGCATCCCCACCGCTGAGGCCGTCTCAGCTGTGAGGCAGAGACTGCTGGAGGATGTGTCTCTACTTGAAAGGACCAAACTCACACCAGACCACATCTGCCAACTCTTGGAGATCTGTCTCAACACCACGTATTTCCTGTTTAGGGGGAATTACTACAGGCAGATCCATGGTTGTGCGATGGGGTCTCCGGTATCTAACTATTAAAATTGTGGCTGTCAAAATAAAGCATTAATTTAGATTAATTACAGCACCTATCAGGCCTTCAGTCACACTTTGCTCCATTTTGTTTTGACGTCAGTGACTTGGTCTGTAAATAAAGACGCGTTTCTGAGCAATAAACGTGTTAATGTCCATACTTTTTTTTTTAACCAAAGTAACTTGCTTTGATAACTTATTGTTAAATCTCAAATGTGGGAGTTTGTGCATTTACTGACGTTCACGCACAAAATGTTGATTCGGTTTTAATGACCGTTAATTAACGCCGTCAGTGAACTTGAACAGGCTTAAAACACATTAAAAACGTTTTTCATCCAGATTTTAATGTTCAATGGACAAATTTAAAATATGAAATCTAATAAGATTATTAAAGGAGTCATATTGTGCAGAAAGAATCAGCCTCCATTCTTTGTAATATAACCTTTTGTCATTGTACACATAAATACAATGAAATTTGCCTGCATTTAACCCATCCACATTACACTTAGACAGTTCTCCCAATTTAAGACCAATTTACAGCTTAATACCTCCTTGATATGTAACAGAAATAACCCTGATCTTTTTTTTTTTTTTACCTGATTATTAAATGCCCCAAACAGATGTTTTTTTTTTTAAATATACCTGCAATTAAATGATTAATTTAGATTAACTAATCACAAACCCTGTAATCACTTACATTATTTTTTAATAACCTGACAGTACTAATTAAAATATGTATGCTGTATGTGTGTGTTTCAGATGGTTTTCTCAGAGTCACCGCTGCAGAGGTTCATGCCACAGAATGGGACACTTTATCATCATCATGTTATACACCAGTTATGTTTCACTGTGAAGTTTGAATAAAGTTTTGTACTTTTTGCTAAAATGTCTCCACTTGTGTAACATCAGTTTGATTTGTAAAAGTTACCAAGATTTACTGATTTAAAGGCTAACAGTTTGAGAAGCTGTTTAAGCATAATCCAGTAGTAAAATAAGTTTTACATTTAATGGGTCATAAATGTAACAGACAGTAAAACTGGTTGTTAAATTCCTTGATGTAATGGTGCCTTCACTGAAGTGACTAAACCTTTTTGTTTATGTTAAATCCCGTTTGGTAAAATTTCAGTTTAGACATGATTATTCCAGCATCTGTGTAAAGATTCAGCCAGGTGTAGTCTGCAGTGTCTTCTGGAGCAGCAAAAACCCAAATTAAAAATTCTTAGAAATGAACCAAAATGTTTTTTACTGTTGACTCAGAATGAAATGACAAATTATGATACAGTCACATGAGTCAAATTGTTTACTGCAACAAAAAAGAGCAAATATACACACATAAAAAAAGCAACACAAACTATACAAAAGTTTCATGTGTCTGTAGTCTGGGTTGGGGGCGCAGGTCACATGCCCCGGTCACGCATCGCGTGCACAAGGTCACCCAGCACGCCAAGATATGCCTGATTAAATGCAGCATCCACCACCGTTGCTTCCTCAAGGATCAGTCGGATGTGTCGATCACACTGAACCCAGTTCAGCTTCAGCCTCAACGTTACTCAAGATGGTGAGATTCTCCTGCTGGAACAGGCTCCCTTTATCTCTTGCCTGGACAATAATGAAGGTAGAAATGGGAAAGAAAGTTTAAAAAATAAATAAATAAAACCTTCAGTCTCTGTATGATCATTCCCCAGAGTTTCAGTTATCTTGGTCACTTTGCATAAAAATTATGTTCTTTCAAAATTATCCTCCAACAAATCAGATCATTTGGAGCATCATTTTGAAAGAACATGACTTTTATGCAAAGCGATCAAGATAAACTTTGGGAAGGTCCAGCAAAATTTGCTGGACCTTTGGGGGATTTATGACAATATTTATGGGTTCTGGATTTTTTTTTTTTTTTTTTTTGGTGAGGGGGGGGGTGTCACCCTGTATATATATATATATCATATTTGGGAAAGTTAAGGTGATGTGAGACACGTTATTCTTACCTGTGATGACACGTTTCTGTGTGGTACTGGACGTTGATACAGATGTTGAAGCTGGTGCTCGAACCCTTCTCGCTTATGGAACTGGATTCTTCAACAAAAACACAAAATGGAGACATGTCAAAAAAAACATCACCGTAATGGCACTAAATGAGTCAAATGTACACGTTTGTTGTCTTGCTGACTTGAGGTGTTTTTCTGTCTTAATACTTTAAAGCGGAGCACGGAGTTAGCTAGCTCGCTAATTAGCAGTCAGCTAGCTCACTTTGTCCGCGTACATGAGACAACGACGTTACTTTAACACAAGTTTAGACTCACAATCTTAGTTTGTTAAAGTGTGCTTCCCACCAATGGGAAAAGGAATGTTAAACGGTGCTTTCAAGCAGACTACAGTCACAAAAACACTTACCATCCGTCGCCGTGGCCCAGTCGCGGTCATCCTGCCTCCGGGTGCTCGTCAGTCGGTGTCCGTAAACAGTGTTCCTGCGGTCGAACCGTTTCCAGCGCTTACGGTCCGACCTACTCCGGTCATTGTGGTCCTTTAATCACTTTTAAGCTTTTTCAGCTGTTCTCTCATTTCGGATCGCTTCATCCACCTCTCTGTATTGTCTCCTCCGCCACCAAACAAACGTCCGCAGCTCATCCACAGACCACGGTGTGGTTTTGTGCGAGTAAAAAAAAAAGAAATAAAACGCCGTGAAACGAAAGAAAACGCCGCTGTGACTATTTAAAAATGGCGGGTTTTGATTTTCCTCTCAGACGGCGCACTCACGACTCATCCAGTGACGACATTCTCTGACCAATCAGTGGCCAGCAGCCTGTTGACGTCACATTTTAGTATCAGCTCGGCTCGCTTGGAACCGCTCCAGCAGAGGTACTAAAAAAAAGGACCCGGTACCAGATACTACCCTAATGGAAAAGCAAAAAAAAAAAAAAAGAAAAAAAAAACGAGTAGAGTCGAGCCGAGTAGTGCTACTTTTGTGAAGTGGAAAAGCGCCTAAACTAAACTGTGGCCCTGCCTTTTTATTTCTCTCTGGACTGTTCTGACAGTACGTCCTGTTCACACCGTGTGCACGTGTCGGTGACAGACTGAAATAATTGATCAAAATTCCTTAAAATGAGAATACATGGATGAACAGAATAAAAATCATACACGTCTTTTTTTTTTTTTTTTTTAAACCTGATGTGGAGAAACTCTGCAGTGATGTTCAGAAGCAGAAATCACATAAAGCAGCTGAGAACTCTGAACTTTAACAGGCTGGTATTTTACAAAGATATTTCTTTTAGATGACTTAATATAGCTGTTTTATGTTCAAGCACAAAACGTGACTGAGGAGGAGGAAAAAAAGAGGAAATGAACTCTAGTCAGAATAAAAATACAAGCTGCTGATTTTTATTTTTCAAAATTATCAGGCTGCAGTTCAGAGTTTCATTTATTTCAAAGTAAGTTACCTCTTATTATTTTCAAAAAACAGAGTCAAATCAGTCTGCATTGTTCAGTTTTTCCTGCACGTTTGTATATTTTTTCCTTCTTTATAAGAGTTTGGTCTTTGTGTATGTTCTACTACGTAAGTTTAAAAAAAACATTAAAATGTTCACACTTTTCTTTATAGCAGTTCTTTAATTTCAGAAATGGAACAGAAACAACCACAAATAAAAAAGTAGGAATTGTATGTAAAATCAAGATAGAAATAAAAAGGTTGTTATATTCCCAGTTTCTCCACTCACACCCACAGAAGCCAAACATTCTTCCAAAGTTGTCTTGGTGGCTTCCCTCACTTGTCTTCTTCCAGCATGGGCATTTAGTTTTTGACAACTGCCTACTTACCATAAAGTACCACAATGTTTGTATTTCTGAATGATTGATATAAATGAAGTCTAAGAAATATTCAGTGACTTGGAAATGTTCATGTAGTCATCCCCTGACTTTTCTCAAGAAAACTGCCTATAAATATTATTAACTAATTCTTCCATTAACAATAAACTGCTCTGTCCCAACCTTTTTTTCTTGGAAAATGCTGCAGGCCTCAAATGTAGGAATGGATATATATTAACAAATAAATAAATAAAAATAAAGCTGACCTCACAAACATGAAACATGTTGGTTTCATACTGTCTGCAGTTACAGAAATAGAAGTCAAAGTAAATGTCAGGATCGTTACGTGTCCATCACCACCACATTTTGAAAAACTATAAGACCACAGGCCATGCATTATTTATGTTTTGTGTCTTTTAGTGAAGTTTTTTTTTAATTATTTTTTAATTTGGATTAAGGCAAAAACTGTCTTCCTGTATTACCACAGATGAACCGTTTCTGTTGCCACAACTTCTGAAATAAAACTGTAGAACACTAAAGCCTGAAAACTAAAAGAAGTAAAGTAGATGTGATAAATATTTAATCTGAATCTCAGTCCCAGAAAATGTTGAAATGTAATGATTCTTCTCTTTCAGCTGCAATTCTTCTGTTGGAATATTAATGTTAAAGTACTTACAAACAAAAGAAGTATGACAGGTTTTTATTAAGTGACAAGTCAGAGCAAAGTAGATGTGATAAATATTTAATTTGAATATCAGTCACAGGTTGTCCAGACAACCAGCTTTTCCTATAGGACAAGTAAATTGCCAGGGTTACTTGTCCTATGGACAAGTACACTAAAAAGCTTAATGTCAATGTCTGCATTATTGATTATGGGGGTCTGAGGCATCTCCCCCAGGAATTTTTTTTTTAAAGCAAGTCAAATTTTGCACATTCTACTGAATTTTAATGGGTATGAAGCCCTCTGAAACAAAGAAAACTCACTTCAAACGCTCAAGTAAAAATTCTTTGTCTTCTGTACAGGGGCGGATCTAGAGATAAATTCATGGGGTGGCAATCGGGACAGGCACTATTATGTGGGGTGGCAATGTAATGTTTATGTATTATGCTATTATAAGTCAGGAATCTGGATTATAGCGTCACAAGTCCAAGTTTCATATAGCCTAGAGCAGCGGCCCGCAAGCCTTTTGCGCCATGGACCAATTTTCATGTAACGTTAAAACAACATTTTTGCAGACCAATGTAGAAAAAAACTATAAACAATGTGTGCAAAAAATGTGTGAGTGGAATGGTAATTTCAAGTGCTCCAATGGGCGTCACAGATCTGTAAATTGTGTTTTCATGATCCCAAAATGAACACTGCTGTAGTAGTGCAGCAGATAACCAAAACAATTGTTCAGTTTGTGATAAAAGCATGAAATGTGGCACACATATTCTAAATTAACTAATGTTTATTTTCAGATATGGAGACATCCTGGAGGTGACCTCTAATGAGCTACAGGGATCAATAAAGAATTACACAGGGGTCAAAATATAAAAATTCTCCAATCATGTTGAAAACTATACCACACTATTTGTGTGATCATAAGGATTCCAAAAATGTATAGTTTGGGCTATCCATGACTGAATGTTCTGGAGTTATGGGGTAAAAACGTCAAAAATGGTGACAAAGATCAGTTTCAGTTTGTACAGGGGTGAAAAGTTAAAGTTACTTCAGTTTTGGTAAAAAGTGATGCAAATTATTGGTTGAGTGAATAGGATTAATAAATGGAATAGTTTTGACTATGTCGAATGCTTGGTCTCCAAAGTAAAGGTCAAACAAGGTTGACATCCATTGGATTCTATGACATGTGACATATGTTACCTCGTAACATGATAACTTAACGTGACAGATGGTACAAACTATTCCTTTTTAAAATACTATTAACTAAACCAAGAATTTGCATAATTTTTTTAACCAAAATTGGAGCAAGTTTAACGTTTGACCCCTGTACAAACTGAAACTGACCTTTGTCCCCATATTTGCTGTTTTTACCCCATAACTTCAGAACATTCAGTCAAAGATAGTCCAAACTATACCTTTTTGGAAGCTGTGTAATCAGATAAATAATGTGGTATATTTTTCAATATGATTGGAGCATTGTTAAAGTTTGACCCCTGTGTAATTCTTTATTGACCCCTGTAGCTCATTAGAGGTCAGCTCCAGGATGCCTCCATATCTGAAAATAAATTAGTTAATTTTGAATATTTGTGCCAAATTTCATGTTTTTATCACAAACTGAATGATTGTTATGGAAATTTTAGGGCAATTCTGCGGTAACGGAATTACAATCTGAGCTAATCTGTCGTCGTTAGACGCAGTATGTCCAGATTTTGCTGCTGTTGTAATTCCGTTACCACAGAATTGCCCTTTAGCTAAGCTGCACCACTATAGTAGAAAACAACATATTTAATCAAATGACAGCAGAGAAGCTGTATGAGTCTTACCTGAGCTGAAGACTCACAGTAACACACCTCAAGGGTGTGTGTATCAGCGCTTGTCCTCTGCTCATCCTTCTGTACTCTGTCCATCCCTCTGTCCATCCTTCTGGCTTCTGTCCATCCTTCTGTCCTCTGTCCATCCCTCTGTCCTCTGTCCATCCCTCTGTCCTCTGTCCATCCCTCTGTCCTCTGTCCATCCTTCTGTCCTCTCCTCACACCCTCTTCTCTTGTTTCCAATATTCCTCTAAATCCACAACAAAGTGTTTTCTCCCCTCAGCAATAAAAAAGTGCTCCACTGTCGCGTTATGAAATTAAAGTTAAACCTAAAAAGCGTACATTGCCGCATGCGTGCACGGACTTTTGTTAACACGACTTTAAGGTTGGACGAAACATCCCTAATATCTATGAGAGACACGAGTAAAGCTGAAGTCTAGCTACAAAGAAAGTTTTGGCGGCTGATGTGACCAGTGTTGATGTCCGTCCTTGTTTTCAGTTCACCTGAAACGACGAGGGAAACAAGAGGTTTCGCCCTAATAAAAATACCACTGAAAACTTATTCCACATTGTTTATTAATTTATACAGTACTTGGTGAATGTATCAATTTTATATTTCTTTCTCCGCAAAGTTTTCCTGGCAGCAGTGTGTGCTGGTGTGTCGTCGTGTCTTTTAGGGAAAGTTCGGCGTCACAACAGATGGGGGTGGGGGGGGCAGGGAGCAGCTTGTGCTGCATTCAAGGGCGCTCAGAGAGCACAGTTTTCACCGCTTAAAGTCATTTGCGAGGTCCCTTTTTTGAAAAAAATGTCATCCACTTCTGATTGGGGTGGCAACTGGGGTAGGCAAGAGCTATTTTTAGGGTGGCAGTTGCCACCCCATGCCACCCCAGTAGATCCGCTCCTGCTTCTGTAGTATTTTGATTTGTTCTATTCCGGTAAATGCACCAAATGGGTGCTGTGTTGCTGCTGTACAGTCAATAAAATACAAAATTAGGGTCTAAAGCAACTGACAATGTTGTCCTGCTGTGCACAAAGTAACACTGTCACCAGTTTTGAAAACGCATGCGCACTGAGAAACTCAAAACTGGCTTATTCACATTTAATCTGTAAAATGCGCTCACTCATAAAACAAACTAGGGCTGCAACTAACGATTATTTTAGTAATTGATTATTTTTTAAACTTACATGTGAGCTTTGCCATTATTTTTTTAAGGGAGTTATAATTAAAAGGCCTTTGTCACACAACATCAACGTTTGAGCTTGATGTTATATTCTCATCAAAAACATACCTGGAGTAGTGTTTTGTTTTATTTTGCACATACATACATCACCGACACACCACAAAGAGATTTCTATCAGGTTTCACTCGATTATGAGCATTTTTAGATGCCTAAAGCAACTATCTCAACCACTGACAACATATTACTGCAAGAGTCCACAAACGTATTTTAAAGGCCTGACTAAAGTGTAATATGTTATATTTAATAAGATATTTTCATGAAAAAAGACACAAATGTGCAGTTTACTGCATTTTATTTTTTTCTTGTGTAAAAACACAGCTTAGCTTAGCTAAGCTTAGCTTGTGGTTTGACCGAAACAAATTGTCATTAAACTTAAATACGTAAAACAGGGATGAAGTGGAGGTTTAAGAGTCACTCGCTGTTCACAGGAAACACTTATTTATTTCTATATGTATGTTCATTGTTAGTTGGTTTTATCGTTTCTGTTGTGTTTTGTTTTATCAGGGTCTTTTTGTCTGTTTCTCTAAAACTGTATTGTAGCAATATTAGTTATTACTATTGTTGTTGTTGCTATTATTATGATGAATATATAAATTAAAAAAATATTACAATTGAGCCATTAATTATTATACAGAAAACAAATGCACACAAACTGTGCTGAGATGTGAACAGCTTAATGCTAACTTTAATATTGAAAACGCCGTAAACATGCTAATGTGTTAACATCGGTCCCGTTTTTAAGTTATAAAATACATCTATCCTGTTTCAGAAGACCATAACAGGTCAGTGTAACATAAAAAAGGTAAATATTACTCACAGACATATGCTCTTTAGCGTTTTAGTGGGGGAAAATTAAGATAAAGCGAAATAAAACAAAGAACCATGGAAGCAGCGAGTCCGATCAATGCTTCACTGGTTCAAAACAAAGTCACACTCCGCTCTACTTGGGGAGTGTCTGCCAATGTTCCCACAAAGACAGAGAGGAGGACCGTGGCTCATGGCAAGCAGTAAACAGAGCGGAGAGGAGTGAAAATTCATACAGTCCCTTCCTCCGCGGTGTGGCGCCATCCACACTGACACTGCTGCTGCTGTGATTACCACAGAATGGGATGTTGCTTTGACAGTGAGACTATCATATTTCAGCCCCCAGACACGCATGACACCACGTGTGCGCGCATATGTGTGGTTACATTTTCCAAATGATAGAAATCTGTCATGGTGATGGAGAACTTTAACCCATGTGCTATACCTACCTTATTGCATTCGAGGGCGCAGTGATAGAGTTGCTTCGAAATCCAACCACTCATGGCTCGTGTAACAAATCAACTTGCTTCAGTTTCATTTCCGTAATGGCAACCTCCATTATTGCAAAACACTGCGGAATTCTTTGGTTTTCAACCAATTTGTGTCAAAGTAAAGCATTAAAATAGTTTTATAACTTAGTGATTGAGAACTTCTGATGGAAATGACAGAAACCGAATTTCGATTTTGACGGATTTCCGTCATTTGACGGACAACTAGCACCCACGAACTCAGGAAACAAACAGGAAGGTAAACTCATTCAAAGCAGACTGAATAAAGAAATAAAGACAGCTAAAAGAGTCTATAAAGACAGGGTGGAGAGGCGTTTTAACAACGGAAAGTCCGGGGATGCTTGGCCGGCGTGAACCCTGGCCGGGCCGGGCTCCCCTCCGACTCCACCTCATCTGGACTTCCTGCACAGGTGTCTGTCCGCATTGCTGAGGACCTTAACAACTTTTACTGCAGGTTTGATCAGTGTGATTACACCAGGGAGAGGGAGGAGCTCATTGCAGAGCTCGTCTCCATGTCCCAGGTCACTAAGACCTGCTGTTGCGGCCTGCTGATGTGGACTGGATTACACCGTGCACCCACACCTCATGGGACGCAAGCAGCTCCAGACTCTAACCCCCACCTCATCCTCTGGGTCCTCTCCTTCCTCACAGGGACAGGGTGAATGTCACCTCAGCACTGTCTGGACAATATCAACCAGTTCCCCTCAAAGTTCAGTCATCTCTTCACTTCTTTTCACTCTGTACACTAACGCCTGCAGGAGCACCACCCCGGAAATCTACATCAAGTACTCAGATGATACAGTAATCATGGACACCTCAAACACAACTGGACTCATTCTCACTGTGGTGTAGGGATAACTGTCTAGATCTTAATGTATCCAAGACTACGGAAATGGTCATTTACTTCAACCATGGCCACCCCACCACACCTTCACTCAGTCAACAAGGAAATAATCGAAAAGGTTCATTCATATAAATATCTCTGCTCCATAATCGACCATAAATTTGCATTTCAACTAAATACATTTTTTCAAAATGCCAACAGTGCCTCTTTTTTCACCGCAAGCTCTGACAACACGTTCAGGTTCACCAGTTCACTTTCACCGTTTTTTATAAATGTTTCACTGAATCCATCCTCATATTTGGTTCACTTACTCTCACTCATCACAAGACTCCTAATAAAATGATCAAAATTAGCAGCAAAATCATTGGTCCGGAACAGCAGTCACTCACCACCATTTACAACACCAGAGTCCTGAGGAAAGGCAACCAGATCTTGAATGACCCCTCTCACACCCTGCACCCTCACTGCACTCTGCTGCCCTCAGGGCGCAGGTACAGGTCACCCACACTGAGGACAAAGAGGGCCACCTCCAGCTTCCTCCCCACCTCCATTCACCTGTTAAACAGCCAATTGCTACACTAGGGCTAGTATGATTGACCTTTGTTTTTAATCTATTTAATGTATTTATTATGGAACTCATGAACTTTGGCTTGGAAGTTGTGAATGAACATGTGTTCTGTTCTATTTGTCTCTGCTCTCTCAAATGAAGTTTCTAACAGATGACTAAAGTTGATTTGAAAGTTTGAAATTTAATGGAGTCTTCCATGGCCTAATATCTATGTGTTGAAAATTCCGCAAAAATCCGCACAGTAGTTTTGACGTAATCTTGCTAACAGACTGAAAGACAAATAAATAAATACTGATGATTTTATTATGTCCTTGACAGACATAATGAGCATAGATTCTAGGGGTGTCAATCAATCAATCAATTTTTTTATATAGCGCCAAATCACAACAAACAGTTGCCCCAAGGCGCTTTATATTGTAAGGCAAGGCCATACAATAATTATGTAAAACCCCAACGGTCAAAACGACCCCCTGTGAGCAAGCACTTGGCTACAGTGGGAAGGAAAAACTCCCTTTTAACAGGAAGAAACCTCCAGCAGAACCAGGCTCAGGGAGGGGCAGTCTTCTGCTGAGACTGGAAAAAAAGAAAGAAAGAAAGAAAAATCGATTGACGTCCAAATCGCGAGTCTTATTTATTACGATTCTGAATCAATCCAAAATGTCCAAAAATCGATTTTTAAAAAGCATTTTTTAAAAGCATTTTTTAAAACATTTTCTTGCTTATTCGCTGCGTGTACTGTTTGTCAGGCAACGGCTTCCGTACTACAGCGTCCCCGCGAGGGGGGCGTGGTCCGTCGTGCTTCAAACACTCGTGAGCTGCAGAGTTCAGTGGCTGTAGCTTCGCTTTTTGAATCGAAAATCATTTCTAAATCGAATCGTCACCCCAGGATTCGGAATTGAATTGAATCGTGAGTTGTACGATTCACATCCCTACTAGATTCAACCTTTTATTTGAACTGTCAATGATAATGTTGAAATAACAGATTATGATGTGGAAAACAAATTATGCATTAACCCAGAACAATTAAACTACATCAAATTTATGAAGACAGAAAAGGCTATTAAAGCATTTCAACAACCACAGAAAATCATGGTTAAAAAAAAAAATCAATAACATACCTTATAGTAAAAAAGTTACTTATATTCTTGTGCAAATTCCTGTAAATCCATTCAAAGCCACAATGTCTTTTTTCAATGAAAGAAAGTCCATCCATCCATCCATTTTCTTCCGTTTATCCTAGGTCGGGTCGTGGGGGCAGCAGCTCAAGCAAAGCCGCCCAGACCTCCCAATCCACACACACCTCCCCCAGCTCCTCCCCCCAAGGCGTTCCCAAACCAGCTGAGAGATGTAGTCCCTCCAGTGTGTCCTGGGTCTTCCCCGGGGCCTCCTCCTGACAAGACGTGCCCGGAACACCTCTCCAGCAAGGCGTCCAGGGGGCATCCAGAAAAGATGCCCGAGCCACCTCAGCTGGCTCCTTTCGACATGGAGGAGCAGCGGCTCGACTCCAAGCTCCTCCCGAGTGACAGAGCTCCTCACCCTATCTCTAAGGGAGCGCCCAGCCACCCTGCGGAGGAAACTCATCTCGGCCGCTTGTACTCGCGATCTTGTTCTTTCGGTCATAAGCCAGATCTCATGACCATAGGTGAGGGTCGGAAGGTAGATCGATCGGTAAATCGAGAGCTTTGCCCCCTTGCTCAGCTCTCTTTTCACCACGACGGTCCAATACAGCGACCGCATCACTGCAGATGCTGCACCGATCCGTCTATCGATCTCACACTCCATCCGTCCCTCACTTGTGAACAAGACCCCGAGATACTTAAACTCCTCGACTTGAGGCAAGGACACCCCACCAACCTGAAGAGGGCAAGGCACCTTTTTCCGGTCGAGAACCATGGCCTCGGATTTGGAGGTGCTGATCTTCATCCCGGACGCTTCACACTCGGTTGCAAACCGCCCCAGTGCACGCTGAAGGTCCTGGTTTGACAAAGCCAACAGGACCACATCATCCGCAAATAGCAGAGATGAGATTCTGTGGATCCCAAACCAGACCCCCTCTACACCCTGGCTGCACCTAGAAATTCTGTCCATAAAGGTAATGAAGAGAACCGGTGACAAAGGGCAGCCCTGGCGGAGGCCGACATGCACTGGAAACAGGTTTGACTTACTACCGGCAATGCGAACCAAGCTCCTGCTGGGTTCGTACAGGGACCGGATAGCCCTTAGCAAAGGACCCCGGACCCCGTACTCCCGGAGCACCCCCCACAGGGCGCCTCGAGGGACACAGTCAAACGTCTTCTCCAGATCCACAAAGCACATGTGGACTGGTTGGGCGAACTCCCATGAACCCTCAAGCACCCGATGGAGGGTGTAGAGCTGGTCCAGTGTGCCGCGACCAGGACAAAAACCACACTGTTCCTCCTGAATCAGAGGTTCGACTATCAGTCGAATTCTCCTCTCCAGCACCCTGGAATAGACCTTACCGGGGAGGTGGAGGAGTGTGATTCCCCCTGTAGTTGTAACACACCCTCCGGTCCCCCTTCTTAAACAGAGGGACCACCACCCCAGTCTGCCAATCCAGGTGTACTGTCCCCGACTGCCACGCGATATTGCAGAGACGTGTCAACCAGGACAGTCCCACAACATCCAGAGACTTAAGGTACTCAGGACGGATTTTGTCCACCCCAGGAGCCTTGCCACCAAGAAGCCTTCTGACCACCTCGGTGACTTCGGCCTGGGTGATGGACGAGTCCGCCTCTGAGTCCCCAGTCTCTGCTTCCTCTTCGGAAGACGTGACGATGGGATTGAGGAGATCCTTGAAGTATTCCTTCCACCGCCCAACAACATCCCCAGTCAGGGTCAACAGCTCCCCACCCGCATCATAGCCAGTGTTGGCGGAGAGCTGCTTCCACCTCCTGAGGCGTTGGACGGTTTGCCAGAATTTCTTTGAGGCTGACCGATAGTTCTCCATGGCCTCCGAACTCCTCCCAGACCTGAGTTTTTGCCTCTGCGCTCGCACAGGCTGCAGCATGCTTGGCCTGCCGGTACCTGTCAGCTGCCTCCAGGGTCCCACCTACCAACAACGACAAGTAGGACTCCTTCAGTTTGACGGCATCCCTTACTTCCGGCGTCCACCCCTCCCAGCGGATCCAACTCAACACCAGGTGGTGATCGGTCAACAGCTCAGCCCTCCTCTTTACCCGAGTGTCCAAGACACGTGGCCGAAGGTCAGATGATACGAACAATGGAGTTCCCGGTCGGAGCACTATCTAGTACCCCTCCCAGAGACTCCAAGAAGGTTGGGTACTCTGCACTGCTGCTCAGCCCATAGGCCGAGACAGCAGGGAGAGACCTGTTCCCAACCCAAAGGCGTAGGGACACGACCCTCTTGTGTCCCTACGCCTTCGGGTTGGGAACAGGTGCTCGGGTGAACTCCAACACATGGCGAATGAGCTGGGGAGCAATAAGCAATGCTACCCCAGCTCGCCGCCTCTCCCCGTGAGCAACGCCATAAAAATAGAGCATCCAGCCCCTCTCCAGGAGTTGTGTACCAGAGCCCAAGCTGTGCATGGAGGTGAGTCTGACTATCTCTATTCGGTACCTCTCAACCTCCCACACAAGCTCAGGCTCCTTCCCCCCCAGCGAGGTGACATTCCACGTCCCAACAGCCAGAGGCTGTGAGCGCGGACCGGGCCGCTGGGCCACCCGCCCTCGACTGCCACCCAGTCCTCTCTGCAACCGACCCCCATGGCCCCCTCTGCAGGTGGTGAACCCGCAGGACGGCGGGCCCACATCGCTCTTTTGGGCTGAGCCCGGCCCAACCGCCAGGCGCTCGCGTGCAAGCCCCAACCCCAGGCCTGGCTCCAGGGTGGTGCCCCGGCTCCGCCATACCAGGCAACGTCTCGGTCCTTGATTTCGTGTTGGTCATGGGAGCTTTTGAACTGCCCTTAGTCTGGCCCGTCCCGTGAAAGAAAGTCTAGATTAATAAAAAAAAAGTCACTTATAATCTTGTCAAAATCCTGTTTGAACAGCACAATGTTCATTTTCCAGGGAAATAAAAATTCTTTGTATGTTTCCTGACGGCACAAGATGCAGTTTGCTTTTCCAGTTTCTTTTATCTTTTGGATGCGTTCATGAAGACGACTTTAAATTCAAGACGGCTCCAATTCCACAGATTCTTGATTCCTGATCAAAGTTTTTCAAACAGTGTTTTTCTCCATCTTCCCTCTGTTCGATGTCGCTCCGTGGCACAGACATACTCTATAGGGATGTGAATCGTACAACAACTCACGATTCAATCCGATTCCGATTCTTGGGGTGATGATTTGATTCAGAATCGATTTTCGATTCAAAGAGCTCTGAGAAATAGTTATATTACTTAAAAAATGTTTATGTTTAAGAAAATGCAGCTTTAGAAGGTTGATCAAGTGATTCTAAAGATGTAAATTTACTTATCTGCTTTGCTCGGTCAGAGTTGGCTGGCAGTTTAGCAAAGTGATGATGTGTGCGCTGGTCAGTAGTCAGCAGAGACCGCTGCTCCGTTTCTTTTAGCTCCGGGTGATGGCATAGCATGTGGGCTTGCGGATTTGAAGTGTTTCTGAAGTACTTGACTTTCATTTTGCACACTGCATAAGTCATGTCAGGCTCCTTCTTACGCAGCAAATAATAAAATCCAAAATGCACCCAAATATTTGCCTTCAGCAAAGACGGTGCTGGCTGAATTAGCTCTTCGTCTGCCATGCTAAGCTGCAGCTCATGAATATTTGAAGCACGCCGGACCCTCCCCTCGCGGGGACGCTGTAGTACGGAGGCCGTTGCCTGGCAAACGGTACACGCAGCGGGTAAGCAAGAAAATGTTTAAAAATGCTTTTTAAAAATTGATTCTTGGACATTTTGGATCGATTAAGAATCGATTTTTTCCTGCACCCCTAATGCTCTAAAAATCTTATTTTAAAAACTTGATGGCTCTAAAAGCATGCAATGTCCACTTGCTACTTTTAGCTTAAAAACAGTGACTTGTAGCAGCCAGGCAGACGACGAATCCTGATTTCTATCTGTTATACAGATCAGTGTCTGCGGATTTATAAAACTTGCACGATGTCATAAAAAAAATTTCAAAAAAAGAATGCGTTGCAATAGGCATTTTAAAAACTCGTTGAAAATCACAATTACAGAGTACAACACTAACACCCCCCACCCCCCACTCCCACTCGTGATGAAATCCGTGGAATTCCACGGATCTGCTGAGTTTTCACAGCCTTGCATAAATAATGGCCTATTTCTCGAGAAATTACAATTTTAATTAAGATGCTGTGTGTATTTTCAATAGACACTGTGAAAGACACCAGGTTCAGTTTTCACCTCTAAAGCCCCTTTCACATTGGCGTATTCGTAGAGCTGCTCATTTCAGCGTATCATCTACGCTGAGTTGAGCAGCTCTACGCCCACTTTTAGCAGCTCTACATTGAGTTTTTGCTCCCTGCGCAGCAGTATGTTGAGGGCTATGCGCATAGGATGGAAGAAATTAAACATGTTTAATTTTCTTCGGCGTAGAGCGCTGGATGCAGTTTTAAGCAGGTCTGCCCAGCACAGCGTTACTGCATGCAAGTCTGAGCAACACCGCGCTTCTGTACACAACCAAAAACTGAGTCCGTCAGCTGGAGAACATGAGCACACAGCCCACAGCACCTGTGTCTTCAGAACAGGGAATCGAACCTCAACTCAGAAATCCAGAAACAGCAGGTAGGTAGGTAGGTAGGTCTGTCTATCTGTCTATCAATCAGACGACCTGACTGATCAGGTCTGATAAAATCAGCAGACCTGATCGGGGGAACCGGATATACACACACACACACACACACACACACACACACACACACACACACACACACACACATATATATACATACATACATTTGAGGAGCGCATAAAAGAAGCGGATCTACCATCACAAAAGAAAGAAGCCACCACAACTACAAAACTGGAATCGATCGCCTCACAAATTGCAAAATATCTGACAGCAGAGGAAATAAAAAAAATAAAGGAAGAAGCCCAAAAAGAAGCGATAAAAGATTATCAGTTGATGGATAAAGGGAAGCAACTCCAGTTTGAAAAGAGTCAGTGGAAGAGGGAGGAAGAGTGGGTACTGCTGTGGGCAAAGGAATATGCCAAAAATGAAATACCCCAAAAACCAGACAAAGAGATCTAGAGAACGGCAAAAAATATTCCACCACCACTGCCCAAGTAAGAAAGACATCCCAAATAAGACTCTCACCACCCAAAAATCCAACTTTATCAAACAAAAACATTTCTTGAAGGATGAAATAAAAGCAATGCAACAGAAGGTTGGGCAAATGATCAGAGACGGCATCTGCCCTCTGACGCAACCCATTGCACCACCAAAAAATGATTGCCCTCAAAAAAAGTACATCCCCGAAAAAACAAACCATTCACTGCCCTCCGAAAAAACGTACAACTCACTGCCCCCCGAAAAAACGAGCAACTCACTGCCCCCGAAAAAACGAGCAACTCACTGCCCCCCAAAAAACGAGCAACTCACTGCCCCCCGAAAAAACGAGCAACTCACTGCCCCCCCGAAAAAACGAGCAACTCACTGCCCCCCCGAAAAAACGAGCAACTCACTGCCCCCCAAAAAAACGAGCAACTCACTGCCCCCCGAAAAAACGAGCAACTCACTGCCCCCCGAAAAAACGAGCAACTCACTGCCCCCCGAAAAAACGAGCAACTCACTGCCCCCCCAAAAAAACGAACCATTCACTGCCCCCCGAAAAAATGAGCAGTTCACCAGCTCATCTACAAAACAATATACAGGTGCACACAGACCCAGAACAGCAGGAACTAGAAGAGGAATTAGCAAATAAGATTGAAGAAACAAGAAAAATGGACATGAAAGAGCGCCCAAAGCTGACTAAACTAAAGGAGAATACAAAATTCAAAAATATCCTGCAAAAAGTTAACATAGGACTGACCAAACTGTCAATGTGGTTCCTTTTGGAACCAGAGTTAAACTCTGTAAATTATGGAGCGGCATGGTACATACAAAGTAATTTAGCCCCACAAGATTTGGAGAGAAACAGAACCACAAATAAGAAAAAGAATACCATGCCACGATGAAAAAAGAAATTACAACAAAAAATCAGCTGCCTAAGAGCAGAGATCTCCCAAATGGCCACATTTTTGGGAAACAAAAACCACAGAAAGAATCTTCTTAAAAAAATAAATCGGATTAAAAGAAAATACAATGTTGAAGACAAACAGCTAGGTGGAAGGCTGGCTGAACATCAAGCCTTAGTAAAAGCTTTCGCAGCACAAATTATGAACAAAGACTAGAAAATACAAGCAAAACAGATAAACTATTTGCAAAAAATCCCAGACTAGTGTACAGAAAGCTGGCAAACGACACAATAGAAGTACAACAGCCACCTGAGAGAGAGGAAATTGAAAAATTCTGGAGACCGCTCTTTGAAGACCCAAAACAACACCAAGAGGCTGAGTGGATTGAAAAAAATACAACAGAAAAACAAAGACAAAACAAATGCCAGCAACTGTAATCAATGAAGAAGAGATCAGAAAGAAAATGAGTGAATACAGTAACTTCAAGGCACCTGGCATTGACAAAATCCCAAATTTTTGGCTGAAAAGACTGACAGCATTACACCAACATTATGCTGTGGCTTTCACAAAAATATTAAACGGAGAAGAGGACACACCAGACTGGCTAACGACAGGGAACACAAGCCTAATTCCAAAGACCAAGGATACACAGCTTCCCAACAAGTACAGACCCATCTGCTGCCTAACAACAACGTACAAATGACTGACAGGAATCATAGCTGATGCCATTTATGAACATCTTGACACTGGTGGCTACCTGGAAAATGAACAAAGGATGTTCCAAAGGAAGATTAGGAGCTAAAGACCAGTTACTGACAGACAAAGTTATCCTGGAGGACTGCAAAACAAAACAGAGGAACCTCAGCATGGCTTGGATTGACTACAAAAAGGCATTTGACAGTGTACCACACTCCTGGATCATGAGGTGCTTAGAACTCTACAACATCAATGAGGAAATAAGATCTTTCCTGAGAGCACAAATGAACAAGTGGAACACCACCATCACCCTCAATCACACAGAGGGACAAATAATAATCCCAGACGTACGAGTTCAGAGAGGGATACTTCAGGGAGACAGCCTTTCACCTCTCTTATTCTGCTTAATCATGGACCCGCTCAGCAAACTCCTGAAGGAGCATGACATCGGATATAACTTAAGCAGAAACAGGAAAAAAAACAAAAAAAAACTTGTGAACAATCTGTTGTTCATGGACGATTTGAAAATCTATGCCAACACAAAAAAGGGACTCAGTCAGCTAGTGGAAACTGTCCATAAGTTCTCAAAAGACATTGGTATGGAAATTGGACTGCATAAATGCTCAAAATGCACAATGACAAAAGGTAAAAAGACAAAAACCGAAAACATACAATTGGATGAAGGGAGCTACATTGAAGATCTGGCTGCAGACTCCACATACAAATACTTGGGAATTGAACAAAGTAATACAATTGAGCACAAGAAAATGAGAACAAAAACAACACAAGAATACCTAAACCGCTTAAAAAAGATCTGCAAAACACAGTTGACACCAAAAAAAAAACAAGATCACAGCCATAAACCAGTTTGCAATACCAGTGGCGACCTATGGGTTTGGCATAGTGGACTGGCCACAGTGTGAGCTTAATAAGTTGGACACAAAAACCAGGAAGATGCTCACCCTCCACAAAGTCACATACAGAAATCAGTGCATGGACAGAATATATCTCCCTCACAGAGAAGGCGGTCTGGGTCTCACTGAAATCAACCAGGCCTACAGAGCATCGATAATAAGTATTGGACAGTACTTAAAGAGCTCTGAAGAAGAAATCGTAAAAACGGTTACACAACACCACGAGGCCATAACTGAACGGACCTCAATCACTAAACTGGCAAAAAACTTTGGCGGAGAACTTCTACAAGAGAGAAAAAGCAACAGTCTCATGCCTGCAACAAAACTTATAAGACAGTCCAGAGACCAATACAGCAAAAGAGAAGGAAAACATCGAGTGGAAAGATGGAAACAGCACAAAAGAGCCGGACGTTTCCAAGAAGTACTCAAAAGGAATACATTGACAAAGTTGGATCAATGCAGTGGCTAAAAAATGGAAAACTTGGTTTTGATGGAGAAAGAATTCTGATTGGAGCACAAGATCAGGGACTTCTAACAAATGGCTTCAAAAAATGGCAGGGATCTCAGAGAAAGATAAATGCCGATTCTGTCATACAGCTGTTGAGAGTGTAAACCATCTAACTTCAGCATGCCAGATCCTCATGGCAGATAGGCATTATACATCCAGACACAACAAGATCTGTCAATATCTCCACTGGAAGGTCTGCAAGGAACTGGAGATGGAAGTCAAAGAACATGTCTGGGAGAACGAGCCAGCACCAGTCTCATCCAACGGAAAAGTAACTGTCTTCTACGACAAGGAGATCCCAGCAGGAAGACACATTGAAGGTGGTGCAATCAAACCTGATATTGTCATCTGGAACAAGCAAGAGAAAACAGCCAAAATCATTGATGTGACAGTCCCCAATGACTACGGCCTGAATCGAGCGGAAAGATCTCGAAATACCAAGACCTGAAAAATGACCTACGAACAACATGGTCATTGAAAGACATCGATATCATTCCAGTTGTGGTGGGAGCAACAGGCCTGATGAAGAAGAACCTGAAGAAATACCTTGAGGCAATCCCGGTCATCCAAGTGCACATGAGGTGCAGTTGTCTCCAATTAAGGGAATGATACAATGCCAGATCTGGTTAGGATAACTATAGAGCCTAGGGTGCAACTTTAGACCACCAGGTTTGGGGCCCATTGCATTCTACTAAAAAGACAAAGATAAATGAAAAACCACAGACACACACACATCAAATCAATTTTATTTATATAGCGCCAAATCACAACAAACAGTTGCCCCAAGGCGCTTTATATTGTAAGGCAAAAGCCATACAATAATTACAGAAAAACCCCAACGGTCAAAACGACCCCCTGTGAGCAAGCACTTGGCGACAGTGGGAAGGAAAAGATGAGTCCACTGTCTGAGGTCATAAGAAGATCATTTGTAACCTTCACTAATGCTGTTTCTGTACTATGATGAATTCTAAAACCTGACTGAAACTCTTCAAATAGACCATTCCTCTGCAGATGATCAGTTAGCTGTTTTACAACTACCCTTTCAAGAATTTTTGAGAGAAAAGGAAGGTTGGAGATTGGCCTATAATTAGCTAAGATAGCTGGGTCAAGTGATGGCTTTTTAAGTAATGGTTTAATTACTGCCACCTTAAAAGCCTGTGGTACATAGCCAACTAATAAAGATAGACTGATTATATTTAAGATCAAAGCATTAATTAATGGTAGGGCTTCCTTGAGCAGCCTGGAAGGAATGGGGTCTAACAGACATGTTGATGGTTTGGAGGAAGTATCTAATGAAAATAACTCAGACAGAATAATCGGAGAGAAAGAGTCTAACCAAATACCGGCATCACTGAAAGCAGCCAAAGAGAACGCTATGTCTTTGGGATGGTTATGAGTAATTTTTTCTCTAATAGTTAAAATTTTATTAACAAAGAAAGTCATGAAATCATTACTAGTTCAAGTTAAAGGAATACTCGGCTCAATAGAGCTCTGACTCTTTGTCAGCCTGGCTACAGTGCTGAAAAGAAACCTGAAAAGAAACAAACACACACACACACACAGAGACGAAGTCTGTTAGAAAAGTATCCGACCTTTTTATTTTTTCAAAAACCTGATGGATTTGAATCACGTGTGCTTGCATGAGCCAACCTTGAACCTTCGTGCGCATGCGTGAGTTTTTTCACGCCTGTCGATTGCATCATTTGCTTGTAAGCAGCCTTTGTGTGAGGATGGGTGGAGTCTCTCGTTTTTTCTTTGCAAGGAAATGGCGGAACGACTGGAGCAGCGCGACTGCATCAAATTTTGCCAGAAACTGGGCAACAGCCAGGTGGAAACCATTCGGATTATTCAGACGGCTTTCGGTGACGACGCTATGGGCATCACACAGATTAAGGAGCGGTACAACCGGTTTAAAGACGTCCGCACAACGGTGGAGAGCGAGCCACGCTCCGGTCGTCCATCAACATGCTGAAATGACCAGATCATTTCCAAAGTGAAACGGTTAAACCGGCAGCTCGCAACTAGCGCAGCGCGCCCGCCACAGGAAAAACACCTCCGTGTTGATAACATTTGTAAAATCCAGGCGGCGTTTGTTGGCTTTCAGTTGAGTGAGTATCTGAGAAATTGTTTAACAGCAGGGCATATTCCAACTTGTCCTTAAGGCTTCCAATGGAGGTGTTTTTCCTGTGGCGGGCGCACCGCGCCGGCTGCGAGCTGACGCGCCAATCTGTCCGCACGTCTTTCATAAAAAAAAAATAAAAAAATCTCCTTTAACAGTGGAATGTGTTATGTGTCGGACGCAGTCGGAGCACCGACCCAGCGTTTGACATTAGGACCCAGCATAAAGGAAACAGAGCACGGTTCAAAGGATAACAGAATTTAATGACATAACAGTGAGTGCTCAATTAATAACAAATAAGTGCGCAGTCTGGCGAGGTGGAAAAACGGTGCGCTCCCAGCTGCACAAACGGTCTGGAGCCACAACAGTTCGGACCCAAGGACCCCGCCGACACCCCCCAGGTGGCCGCGACCAACCGAGTCTGTGAAAGAAGAAACCATAATGTGAGTCCACCACTCCACACACAGAGAGACCACTCAAAGGTGTACATAATCAGCAAACACTTCCTGGCTTAATCACCAATCAGCTTCCCACCCTGCAGGCATGGAACACCCAGTTCAATTCTCCACTGCAGTGGAGCTGATTAAACGACTAACATAACAGCTCAATATAATAAGGTGTGAGGGACACCACATCTACTGACTGTACTCATGTTAGTCACAAAACCTAAAGTACCTCAGGAAGTGTGCTGACGAGCGTGAGACCTCACCCCCTCCTCTTTCACAGACCATGGCATCAAACCTGGTACGGTCTCTGCGTCCATAATGATGAGATGGTTCTCCAAACGTCGATCTCACCCGTCTGGTCACAAGGTCGAGTCTCTGGCAAGTACACACTGTGTACTCCAGACTTAAATGCAACCATGCCCCAATCCATACAGATGCACCACAGCTGTGAGTCCTGACGAGCTGCACATGACAAGCCTCAGGTGATCAGGGTGAGGTCCTGATAACTCAGCCACACATCAGCCACTCAGTCCTGAACGCATGCCACCTGGAAGGAAAGACAGAAAACAGAAACAAAAGCCAGCCAGGCACCCCAGCCACACAACAGCACCCCACCCTCACGGGAAGCCTCCCGGCGACCACACAAACCTGGCCCAGGAAAAACACCCCCCTCCAGGGACCATGGCTGGAAACCGTATCTGCATTCATCTTCCAACTGAATCTTCATCTAACAGAACTGTTGACGTCTTCTCCTCTGACTGCATCTTTGCCTTTGTTTCTGTCATTCAATTTGCACAGGTGTGGCCAGGAGTTCTTGAACCTGTGCGGTCAGCCTTTGTCCAACCATGTTTAGAGTCTGTTTAGTCATAAAACAAAAAAGACAAACACAAACAACCAAACCACCCCCCCCCCTCCCCAGAGGACCGTCCCATCAAACCCCGGGAAGAGGAGAAAAGAAAAACACAACCCAAACTTAAGCTTGCAAACAAAACAAAAACGCTAAAACGCTAACACCCCCCCCCCCCCCCCCCCCCCCCCCCACCCCGGACGACATGTAGGGACCAACACCCCCCAGAGGACATCCCGCCAGCTCCAGGAGTAATAACCACAGCCGAGGTCCCTCTGGGATCCAAAGTCACCCACGGGGACTCTCAGCGCCTCCCAGAGGACCGTTCCATCAAACCCCAGGAGACGCCCCCCCTCATGACTAACAGACCCAGCCCCGGCCGTCTATGGCTAGATGGACCCACAGCCCTTTCCCCCCCAGAGGACACCACAGTCGGAAACTGGGGGGAAAAACAAAAGAGAAAGAAAAAAAAAAAAAAAAAAACATACAAACAAAACAACCCCAACCCCACCCCCTCAGCGCAGTGGAAACTGGAAGTACGTCCAGTGTCACCAACCACGACTATACCCCAAAAGTCAACCGGGAGGAGTGGAACAGCGGTAATGGCATACAGCACAAAACGGCGCCAACCCTCCGACTTTTAAACCAGCCACCAGCTGCGGGTATATTCCACTGCCCCAAACCCCAGCTACGCCGATGGCATACGGCTCAAAGGCGCGCTGAAGCCGGAGGTGGAACAGGGAATCAACAAAAAAAAACAACACCCCGAACCCCCCCCTCCCGGATGCAGAGGTCACCTGGGAAACGCCCAGCACAACCAAACTGCACCACCCCAGCAACGCCGACAACCTACGGCTCACACGGCTGGGGCCAGAGGAGAAGACAGGGAAGCAAAAAAAAAAAAAAAAAAATACCCCAACCCCCACCCCCTCCCGGGTGCAGAGGTTACCTGGGAAACGCCCAGCATAACCAAACTGCACCACTCCAGCAACGCCGACAACGTACGGCTCACACGGCTGGAGCCAGAGGAGAAGAGAGGGCACAACAAAAACAAAAAAAAGAAAAAACAACCCAATTACCCCCCCCATCACCCCCCAGAGGACCGTCCCATCAAACCCTGGGAGGTGAAACCAAAAGAAATAAAAAAGAAAGACTAACAGACTAACATAAAGTCACCTGGGTCCTTTCTATGCTCCAGACAGCCTGCACGTTCACGACCCCAGAACACTAATAGTGCTGAACATCCCACACAAAAACCAACTCAAAAAACCCCCACAAAAAATGAACCAACACAAAACTAATAAGTGACTTATACCGTTAAGCTCAAACAAATGGAACACACCTGTTCCACCTTAAGAGCTATGACGGTAATGTGACTCAGTCACCAACAGGGGGAGCCAAAGTGCTAAAAATAAAAAAACCCCTTTGGTAACCGAGAAAACAACTCACGCTGCTTTCCCTGTGCGCAGCTACATGTAACACACAACCAAAATGTGCTTCAACTAAATTACGCCAAAGCTGACACAACAGACGCAGTAGCTATCTTCAGCCGGGGAGACGGGGCTACAACTGTAACAACAGGACGCACAGCGACCCGTGCCACAGAACTCCGCCGTGCGCGTTCACCCATTAAACACACACTCATGCAGCTCCCGTTATCTGGACGAAGTGTGACGCAAAACCGTCGCTATTCACACTCCACAACAAACCCACAGGTAAGGCAACACCATAGGAACACGGCTGCAAGAGAGCTCAAATCACTATTCAATAATCGGTTCTCCGACACGCACCATCCGGGCGGAGAGCACCCGCAACTGATCCGGATAACTTCTGACGTCTGCTGCCGCCTTCCCGGCACAGTACCGCCTCTGCTACCGCTGGGTCCGTGATGTATTGGCCAGAGACTACTGTTATGTGTCAGACGCAGTCGGAGCATCGACCCAGCGTTTGACATTAGGACCCAGCATAAAGGAAACAGAGCACGGTTCAAAGGATAACAGAATTTAATGACATAACAGTGAGTGCTCAATTAATAACAAATAAGTGCGCGGTCTGGCGAGGTGGAAAAATGGTGCGCTCCCAGCAGCACAAACGGTCCGGAGCCAGAACAGTTCGGACCCAAGAACCCCGCCGACACCCCCCAGGTGGTCGCGACCAACCAAGTCTGTGAAAGAAGAAACCATAATGTGAGTCCACCACTCCACACACAGAGAGACCACTCAAAGGTGTACATAATCAGCAAACACTTCCTGGCTTAATCACCAATCAGCTTCCCACCCTGCAGGCATGGAACACCCAGTTCAATTCTCCACTGCAGTGGAAGCTGATTAAACGACTAACATAACAGCTCAATATAATAAGGTGTGAGGGACACCACATCTACTGACTGTACTCATGTTAGTCACAAAACCTAAAGTACCTCAGGAAGTGTGTTGACGAGTGTGAGACCTCACCCCCTCCTCTTTCACAGACCATGGCATCAAACCTGGTATGTTCTCTGCGTCCATAATGATGAGATGGTTCTCCAAATGTCGATCTCACCCGTCTGGTCACAAGGTCAGTGTGTACAAGCTCTGGCAAGTACACACTGTGTACTCCAGACTTAAATGCAACCATGCCCCAATCAATACAGATGCACCACAGCTGTGAGTCCTGACGAGCTGCACATGACAAGCCTCAGGTGATCAGGGTGAGGTCCTGATAACTCAGCCACACATCAGCCACTCAGTCCTGAAGGCATGCCACCTGGAAGGAAAGACAGAAAACAGGAACAAAAGCCAGCCAGCCACGCCAGCCACACAACAGGAATGTCCGGATAAACTGCGGATTCCGACCTCTTCTGAAAGTTCTCTGTTCTCTCACGACGTCCTGGGTCAACAGAGGCTTAAATATGGAGGTTTTCAGCTTGAAACAGGATGATGACGTCGCCTCGGAGCGCTGTGCGATGTCTCGCTCCGTGGGAAGTCCTTACAGCGATAGAAACAATCCAAAATCTTTCATCAGCCGTTAAAATTTTCACAGAAAAGCAGCTGAATTTCTCGAATGGTGTCCACTCGGATGTGCCTCACAGTTTTTGAAAAAATTTTGATCAAGCACAGCGCCAGTCTCTCAGCAACAAGGAATTCCGACGAGGGGGCTGGACCACTCCTTCCACAAGGCGTGCTCACAGGCGAATGACGTCACCGACAGGTGTGAAAAAACTCTCGCATGCCCACGAGGGTTCAAGCTTGGCTGATATAATCACACGTGATTCAAATCCATATATTTAAAAAAAAAAATAAATAATAAGGTTGGATACTTTTCTCACAGACCACGTGTATATATAATATATATATATATATATATATATATATATATATATATTTGGTGTCCACCAAAGAGTATGTTTTTTCCAACCCCATGCTTCACAGTTGGGATGGTTTTCTTGGGGTTGTTCTGATCCTCTAAACATGGTAAGTGGAGTTGATTCCAAAAAGCTCTATTCTGGTCTCATCTGAACACATGACCTTCTCCCATGCCTCCTCTGGATCATCCAGATGGTCACTGGTGAACTTCAAACGGGCCTGGACATGTGCTGGCTTGAGCAGGGGGAACTTGCTGCCCTGCAGGATTTTACACCATGACAGCATCATGTGTTACTAATGTAATCTTTGTGACTGTGGTTCCAGCTCTCTTCAGGTCATTGACCAGGTCCTCCTGTGTAGTTCTGAGCTTTCTCAGAATCATCCTTACCCCACAAAGTGAGATCTTGCATGGAATCCCAGACCGAGGGAGACTGACAGTCATCTTGTGTTTCTTCCACTTTCTAATAAATAATCATAACAGTTGTCTTCTACCAAGCTGTTTGCCTGTTGTCCTGTAGTCCATCCCAGCCTTGTGCAGGTCTATGGTGGACAGGTTGGAGTGTGATTGATTGAGTGTGTGAACAGGTGTCTTTTATACAGGTAACAAGTTCAAACAGGTGCAATTAATACAGGTAAAGAGTGCAGAATAAGAGGGCTTCTTAAAGAAAAATTAACAGGTCTGTGAGAGACAGAATTCTTGCTGGTTGGTAGGTAATACTTATTTACAGCAGTAACATACAAAGAAATTATTAAAAAAAGAAATCATACATTGTGATTTCCGGATTTTTTTTTTTTAGATTATGTCTCTCACAGTGGACATGCACCTAAGATGAAAATTTCAGACCCCTCCATGATTTCTAAGTGGGAGAACTTGCAAAAGCGCAAGGTGTTCAAATACTTATTTTCCTCACTATATATATATATATATATATATATATATATATATATATAAATAAAATGACAAACTGTTTTTGAGCTGCACCACACCTGCAGTAGAGAACAGAGCGCACTTCCACAGAGGCAGAAAATAGCACTGAACTGGTTTAATAGCAGCATGATGTGCACACACGACTGTGTGCACACATTAAAACGCGAACACATGCAGCTGTAAGTATGAAACGAACACTGGAAAAAGGCTGAGTACGCACGCATTTCGGGCGTATTTAAATGAAACAACGCTGCAATGAGCAGCTCTACGAATACGCCAATGTGACAGGGGCTTAAGTCACTGAAGCAGAAACATCACCGAGCACAGCTGTAGAACGGATTCATTTCCCACTTCAGAAAAAAAAAAAACAAGCTTTGTAACTTATTAGATGAATGGATCCAACTCATTACTTGTGGCTTTGGCAAACCTTTCACAGCACCTCAGCTGCACTGACCCTCTACTTTAAAAGAGCCTGAGATCAACAACAAGTTGGGCTGTATCAGATAAGGTTTTCCTTCAAATAAAAGTTTTAATTCGGTCATCTTGGCATGGCCTTACCATGATGCAGTTGGCTTTGCTGACAGCCCAAATGTTGACCCTGCAGTCATCTCCGCCTGTGGCCAGCAGTCGACCTGAGCTTTTTCCCAGTGACGCACAGCTCACAGAGCTGGAATGAGCCTCAAACGCCTCTGTGGACAAGAAGACAATCTTCATGAGAAGAAGGTAAGTGCAGCAATAAATGCAACAAACAAGGAAACTTTGGAGGACCAGCACCTTAGCAAACACGTGCGTGTTTGCACACTACAGAACCTACCACAAGGAAACTCGTATAACAAACACACTTTATTTGAAAGAAACTAAGCTTGATCTGCATTTAAAATTAAAAAAAAAAAAAATTCAAGATGCCCAACTTTTTGCCCTGTTGGCTGCTCATGCTTTGTTCAGGGTCACCACAGCAGATCCAACACAGAGACGCATTGGGATTTGGCACAGGTTTTATGCCGGATACTGCTCCTGACGTAACTCCAGTCTTACACACACAGCCCCTGGTCTTCCAAACATGTCTCCCATTTAAGTACAAACCAGGACCCACTGTGCTCAGCTCTGAGATCTGACTGGATCAGGTTCACATAGAGCAGACTGGCTGCAAACTATGTACAAAGTGGTACGCTTTAAACGTCCAACCTCAGTGAGGTCTGCCCTCAGCCTGAAATCCAAACATCCTGGACGTGCCCCTTTACTCAGCATCCACACCAAAACAATCAACAGTGGTCTTACTGGGAAGAAGGCTTCACAAGAAAACTGACAGGTCTGCATGTTTATTCATATTATAGTCAATTTGCAATGATAAAAGATAAAAACGGCCCCAAATCTGAGGGTCACTGGTTCTTACCTGCATCCAACACAACCCAAAATTTCAGAGCTGAATATGCAGTAGTTTTTCAGTTATTCCTGGAACATTTGCAGACAACTGAAGGACCGATTCCATTAATCTTACATTTGCCCTGGCAAACTACGCAGAAGTTTGTATCATCTTAGATTCTCTGCCTGACCCAACATTTGCACCACTTTTGATGAAAATTATTTTTCATCACGAGACAGTTTTAACAGTGATGAAAGTGTACCATGGGGGAAAGGGAAACACATTTTAAAAAAGAAAATATTTGGCAAAGGCGGAAGGCCTGAAGTCTCTGGCTGGGGGTTCTCCCCCAGAAACATTGAAATCTCAGATGCATTCTGGTGCATTTTCAGGTCTATTTACTCACCAAATAAATAAATACATTTTTTGGTAAATTTTTCCAGCCCAGAGAAGAGTCTTTTCACACAAAGTGTATTGTGCTGCCCGTATTTAATCCAAAAAAACGCACACTGTGGTTTAGAAAAGTTCACAGTAAAGGAAATGAAAAAGAAGTTCAAAAACTCAAAAATAATAATTCTCGGTATCAATTCAAATGGAACAATAGAAGTATTTATGGCACATTAATGCATCAACTTGTTAAACCCTCAACTCACTTCTGAGTTTTCCTAGTTTTGGCAGGAACACTGGAGCTATTGACAATCTTTCTTTTCAAATCATTGGCCACCTGATGTACAGATGTCTGGGTTTCCAGTTGTTTTCCAATTAGCAAATTTTCCTGTGATGTCTGTAAAGATCACAGTGCTTCAATACAGATAATTCTTAGCAGTCAGTTGACTATCACTGTATTTTCAAAGCATACTGAAGTACGGAATGACATACTGCTGTCATAAAAACTTAAAACGTATAAATTCATATTCAACGCAATAATATGAAGTACGATTTCTTTAATTTAAAATACAAATATTGCTTATATTGAAAGATATTAAATTATTTTACCGTACTTTCCGGACTATAGAGTGCCCCTGAATATTAGCCAAACCCACCAACTTTAAAAAGAAATTGTACATAAATAGGCCACACTCGTCTATAAGCCACAGGTCTCCACGTTGTAACAATAGATAGATTAGATAGGTTTATTGTTATTACAACAAGTGCAATGAAATTTCTTCACACCCTATCACCTCAGACAAAAATGCAATTAACCCACAATTATTACAAGTTGAACGTAATAATGGCACACATCAGAATTAGAACAACCATACAAATACATTTGATTGTTTATGCACGCTAAACTTTAAGGCAGTCCGTCATCCGAATTGAGGCAATGTGAATGTGGGGTGGGGGTGGTAGAGGTAGGGAGGGGGATGGGGCGTTTGTCATGAGTGCAGATAACATGAGTTTTTAATCAGTCAGGTGAGTTTGTGTCAGTGTGCACATAATGTCTGGAGTTGCTTTGACAACAACAGACTGTTGGGGAGGGCAGAAGATGAGAGCAGCCGAATGGTTCACCAAGGTCGTAGAAATTCTTCTGGAGGAAAACAGCAGGGTGTTTTGATCTTCAGGGGCTGACAGGACTGCCATTATTAGGGTTGAGCAGAGAAAACACATTTGCAGCTCCTCTGACCAACCAAATCCAATTTATGAGTATTGCCTGGTCTCCAACATCTTCCTTTGTAAGGCGTACATTTGCTCCGAGATGTTATCCAATTTATGTCTGAATTCAAGGGTTAACGCAGTCTGAGACTGTATCGCCTTGCCCAACTCATTAATCATGAGGGACAGGTGAGGGGTCATGTTCTGGTGGCAGCCATCTTGCCAATTCTCCGGTAGATCAGGGCAGCACATAAACCAATAAGTACCAGCCCTCTCATGATAAAACCAAATATAAATATATCTTCAACGTCCTCTACAAGCACGCAACATGCCATTTCACCCAGGCGCAGAGAACATAGCCCACAGAGTAGGTTCCATCTGGGGACACAGGGTCCCCCAGCTCTTATTTTCTTGTTGAAAAAATGGTGTCAACAGCATTCAGAGGCCAGCTGATCAATTCCATGGTTAATCCAATGTAGTCTGAAGAATTCACAGTCCGGTGAAGTAGGGACTTTGAAAGCTGAAGCAGAGATAGAGGAGGAGATGTGACCGCCCTCACCAGAGGCAAAAAATAAAAATATTTAGAAACACAAACTTTATTCTTGGTTTGTTTATTTGTTTTGCCATTAAAATTGGTTATCATTTATTACAATAAAATAACTTCTCAAGGCCAGGGTTTCTCAAAGTCTGAGGACTATTTAATCACAGCGCAGCAAACAAGGTGAGTAGGCTGAGCGAGTCCGAGTGAGGAGGATTGCCAATATCCCTCCGCTCAGTGCTTTAAAGGCTGCAGCGGTCAGAGCAGGAGGAGGGGGAGACCCGCTACCGCTCCGTGACAACAGAGACTTTAACTTTCAGTCGCCAGACATCAGAAAAGCCTCCGGTAACATCAGAAAAAGGAGCTAGATTTGTCACTAGTCGATTTTGAGAAAATAAGTCATCAAGAGGCTTTGGAAAGCCACCAGATTTAGCAAGAAAGTCGCAAAGCTGGCAACAC